>NW_026571152.1:5423625-5780846 GCF_026225935.1 Boleophthalmus pectinirostris
AAAAGAACTCGAGATGAAATCAGGAAAATGGTTTTATATTTTTTACCGTTTGTTATTATATTATATTGTGATATGTGAACTTCTGTGTCCAAATCATTTCACTTGATTTGATTGATTCAGTAGTTTGTCTAAGGTCTACAATTGACTAATAAAATAAAAGTCACATCTGCAGATTAAAGTCGAAAGTCAAAAACAAAACACTGAACAAAACACTGGACCAGATTCACCTCAAGGCCAGGGCGAGCTCTGAAAAGACTGGGGTCTTGACTTTAATCTTTGTGATTAGGGTGACCAGATTTTCTAAATCAAGAACTGGGACACCCCCGGTTTTGGGTGGTGGTAATAAAACATCTGTGAAACAAGTGTGTAATTAAGGAAAATTGTTCTACATTTGACCTATTCATGACTAACACGAGTCAGTACAGTCACAATTTCTTTGTGTTTTGGTCATTTTTAAGCAGCTTTTCTGTATTTTACCTAAACAACTGATAATGTATGTCTCTTTACTGTTGTCAGGTATCGGATTGGTCAAAAATTGGGACACCTGGGACATTTCTTGTGTAAAACTGGGACAAATCATTGGTTTTGTTTAAATCTGCTGGGACAGAGGACACAGGGCTCTGTCCCGGGTAAATAGGGACGTCTTGCCAACCTTTCTGTGATGTATCAGTATCACAGACCATTTGAGGTCCATGTCATCGACCCGTGGATCAGTGTGAGGTCGACTTCTACAGCAGGGGGCATATTTGGTTTATTTATTGATACTTGAAAGTGCAAGAGGCTGTTGGTCGTGAGTGTTTTTATCATCTTATCTGAGCATATTTAAAATCAGTGCAGTTCTCATATTGACCAAAAGATGTCGCTAAATGCTTCTCATTACTGGTGGTCCAGGCTGGTTATTGTTGCTTCTTGAGATGATTTTGGGAAAAAGAAAACATGTTGTAGAACTTCAAACAAAACATCAGTCCACTATAAATGTATGAAAAATAACAGTAGCAACAATAGCACTTTTAAATCTGAATTCTTTCTGTTCTGACCTTAATGATTCACACTAAGATCTTGTCAAGACATTTAAAAAGGAAAAAATTGCATTTCTAAAACTCTTATATAAAATTAAATACTCACATATAAATACACTGTGACATTTTAAGAACAATTAAATTTAAAATTCATATAAATTGCAAAAATCTAAGTTATACTCTTGTTGAAAGACTTCAAATGACCTGAAGCTCAAAGCTGGACTCATGGGCCAGTGACTTGAGACTCGACTTGGACTTTCCTGTCTTTGATTTGGGACTTGACTCAGAGGTCAAAGACTTGAGACTTATTTGACAATTTCAAAAGAACAACTTGGTCCTACTTTAAACATGACTTAACCAAATCTAAAACAGTTCTATATCAGGTCTAAACCAAGTCTAAATCAGGTCTAAACTAGGTCTAAATCAGGTCTAAACTAAGTCTAAACCAGGTCTAAATCAGATCTCTAAACCAGGTCTAAATCAGGTATAAATCAGGTCTAAACTAGGACTAAACCAGGTCTAAACCAGGACAAAATCAGGTCTAAACTAGGACTAAACCAGGTCTAAAATCAGGTCTAAACTAGGACTAAACCAGGTCTAAATCAGGTCTAAACTAGGACTAAACCAGGTCTAAACAAGGACTAAATCAGGTCTAAATCAGGTCTAAACCAGGTCTAAACCAGGTTTAAACCAGGACTAAATCAGTTCTAAATCAGGTCTAAACCAGATGTAAATCTGGTCTAAACCAGGACTTAACCGTGTCTAAACTGGGTCTAAGTGAAGCGCTCTACCTCTTTTCTTCATCTTTTTTTCATTTTCGAGGCAGTAACAACATTCTAACACGACTTAAAGCTCACATGAGTCCATTTTATGCAACATCACACCTTTAACATAAAGACCCAACAAGAATCACAAGCAGCATTTCATTTCTAAAAACATTTATTGCGGCCTTATTATCCAACAGTCAACACTGGCAGGTCAGAAACGCACACTGCGCTTTGAAAACTTCGAGAAACCTTTAGTTTATCTGCTTCAGTGGCGATAAAAACGAAAGAAAATAACATCGATTTATTTCTGCAAGTCGTAAATGTGTGAAAACGGCGCCCTCTGTTGGCCTCAAAGTGGTTTAACATACCCAAACATTTACAAGGAAGGGGTTAAAATACTGTACAGTCATTTATATTAGTTCCCCTATTCTTATTGGTTAAACACACAGCATTTCTTACAGCAAAACAAGCGGAAATGATAGAAACTAGAATTATTTGAACACGACAGGTGCTGCAAATTCAACAAAACGGTGAGAGTATACATAATTATATAGAAATGCTATGTACTAGACTTTATAAAGGCTTTTTTCAATACAATAGAAAGGACGGCCACCAGTGCTGCCCACACACATTCCTCAGTTCAAAATCTACGACAACAAACACGCACGCAAGTTTTGTTCGTAGCACACCATGGACCATAATTATCGTCTTAAAACGGCAAAAACAAAAAAGAACACGATGCTGAGGAGTGAACTCGAGGCGCGTTCTGGAAGGTTTCCGGAGGACCGTCTCGTCTCGTCGTTGCTTTGACCGAACGTTCCACACCAGGTCGGGTCGGGTTACGGGTCAGATCTGTGGAGTGGAGTGGAGTAAAAATGGTAAAGTTTAAAGGCTCCATGTTACGTCGTTTTTGGATCTGTGTTATAATAATGTTTCGTCGTCGTAAACAGATGTGGAGTTGAGTTTTGGTTCGTTCACGCACGTCACAAACCCAAAATATTTAGGCTGCCTCTCATCAAACACGCACCTTCACAAAAATGATCAAAATGTCAATCGTTTGTGTTTCGTTTGTGTTGTTTTGTGCTGGAAAAAGTTTCGTTTGTGCTGTTTTAGTTTTGGAGATATTAACGATTCTTTTGGGGTCAGCAGCCCCCAGGAAACTTCAAAACGCTCTAAAATGACACAAAATGGAGTCAGTTGTTTGTGTTTTGTTTGTGCTGCGAAAAGTTTTTGTTTGTGCAATTCTGGTTCTTAAGATATTAACAGTTTTATTTTGGGCCGATGACGTTCCAGCCCTCAAAATGTTAAAAAGCCTCAAAACAGCAGAAAATTTGACGAAACGTTTCTATTTCGTTAGTGCTGTTTTGTGCTGTGATGATTTTCATTTGTGCGAGTAGATTTCTACAATTATTAATTGTTATTTTAGTGGAAATGATATGACGTCATTTTTGCTCAGCTGACGACGGCAAACTTCGCAAAACTAGTGAAGAGAAATGATCTCAGACAGTGTAAAAGTCTGTATTATTATATCAAATATGAATCAAAAGCAAGTTACTAAAGACTGATACAGACTTTTCCACAGCCTCAGATTGTTTCTTTTCTCTAGTGTTGCAGAGTTTTCCACCATCAGCTGAGTGGAAATGATGTCATATAATTTCCACAAAAATAATAATTAATAATTGTAGAAATATACTAATGCACAAATGAAAATTGTCAAAGCACAAAACAGCACAAACGAAATACAAACGTTTCTTGCAATTTTCTGTTGTTTTCAAGCTATTTAACATTTTGAGGGGCTGGATGACGTCATCAGCCCGAAATAAAACTGTTAATATCTTAAGAACCAGAATTGCACAAACCAAACTTGCAGCACAAAACAGCACAAACGACTGACTTCATTTCGTGTCATTTTAGAGCATTTTGAAGTTTCCTGGGGGCTGCTGACCCCAATTTGACCTATAATAGAATCATTGGTATCACTTTATAATAACTACACCTTATTTAGCCTTAATAAAGCATGAACAAAGGCTTAATTAATAATGAACAAAGACTTAATTAAGAATGATTCACGCTTAGTAACTACTTAATTACTACCTTAATTAGCACTTGCACTTAATTTGCCTGTGCTGTAAATAGTTACTCATAATTATTTCATACTTAATTACTCATGAACTAACCATTTGAGCATTTATTAATCATTAGTAAATTATGAGAGAATGATTTACTAATAATACAAAGCAATGATCATTCAGGCAGCTGTTATCTGTTAGTTAAGTCTTTTGGAGAGCTTTTCTAAAGTGAAGACTAATTATCCTTTATTAAACATTTACTAAGCATGAATCATTATTAATTAAGTCTTTGTTCATTATTAATTAAGGCTTTATTCATGCTTTATTAAGGCTAAATAAGGTGTAGTTATTATAAAGTGTTACCGAATCATTAATATTTCCAAAACTAAAGCAGCACAAATTGAACTTTTTGCCACACAGAAGATTGACAGTTTTTGTGTAGGTTTTTGTTTGATGGGGGGCCAACTTCATGCAGGTATTTAGGCTGGGTTCTTCGCTCAAACAGAAAACACACACTGTTCCACCTTGTGATGTCATGTGGTAATACAGGAAGTGTTCCACTGTGTTTTTAAACTCCACACACCTTCACTAGAATCACTTGGATGATTTCAGTTCTGGAATTGTCAATCTCTACTGGACTAAAGGTAAAAGGAGCTGTTAAACGCCACACATTACAGGATTTTTTGGTCTTAAACAATTTGAACAATGTCAACACAGACATGAGGAGAATCTGATGAGACTCAAAATCTCTGATTGCAAAGACTGGAACGTGACCATGTTCCCTCATTTCTATGTTTAGATTTTTTTTTTCTTTCTAAAATTAGGCCTTATGTTCCTTCATTCCCTTTATCATCAAATTGCATCAGATTTTATTCCAATTTCTCCCAATGTGGTCGTCAATTACACCGGATCTATTTCTCCAGCAGCAGTTCACTACAGATGAAAAATGACCTGAATTAGAGTTTCATTTTCAGAAAAATCTTAGAAATAAGAAAAATCCTGACCCCGTGAAGACTGCAGTGGGATCTGTCTGCGGACCACAGGCTAGTAAAACAACTCACTCCGAGACTCTTAAGTGTTCAAAAGATCGGAGCTCTGCACTTCTAGTTTACACACAAGTCAAAACTGTGTTATTATTATTTGTGAAATGTGGTGCAAATCTTCAGATACAGGATTTTTAAAGCCTAAAAGACTGGCAATAAAATCCGCAGGAAGTAAAGTCACTGTCACTAATCTGCAGCTTCACCTCGATCTGTGCACTGTGTGGATGTAAACAGACACACGTGAGGAACTACTCCCACCTTTTTACTTTTAAAGAACACCTCAAACTGGATTCACAGCGATGTTTTGTGGACTAGATGTTATTATTCGCAGAGGACAAATTCTATGGATAATGTGGATGAGACGCTGCATTTTAAATTTACAACTTTACAAGAGGCGAGTAATAAAGTCACCTTATTATTTTCTCTATATCCCGGGTTTGTATCTTGATGCTTTGTTTTATTGGCTGTTACCGTAGCGTTGCTGATGTTTGGTGGTTACAATCTGAGAGTGACACTAACACGAGGAGCGCCACAAAATCTAACACGAAGACACAAACTCAATCAGAGCCTCTCCGAACTCAGGAAGAAGCAAATCGCAGCCAAAATCGGGCAAATTCTCCTGTAGTGTGTGGCAGCCTTAACTTGAAAACTACCACTCCATGATGTCACAAGGTGGAACGGAGTATCTTGAGCTTTGGAGATGTACGTGAATGAAACAAAAAAACGCAAGTCTGGGTCTGTTTTTGAGGAGGTAATAACATTATAACATGATTAAAAGCTCACAAGAGTCAATTTTGCGTAATTAAAATCATACTGTGGAACATTACAGGCAAAGCAATAACATCTCCGACGAAACCCGCACTAGAAAAGTTACGTAGTACAGCTTTAACTTTAAAACAGATTTTTTTATTGCTACATTGGATCCTGAAGCATGACAGAGGATTAGAGGCAATGTTCACAGAAACTTTTACCGTGATATTAAAGTTCCACTATGTCGCTTTTCTGGTGGAGTGTTCGCCATCTTCTTCTCTTCAAGGTGTTATTGCTTTGCCTGATGCCACTAAGCCGAGTTACAAGTTAGATCTGCAGACAGTGTGACCCTATTTAGATCAGAATACTTCTTTTTGGATGTATTTAAGGTAATAAACGCAAGATAGATTTAGTTTTACCGCTATAGTGTGGAACGTTCCAGACAAAGCAGTGACGTCTCCATGGAAACGAGCAGAATGTGCCTTTAATTTTGACATGTATAGTCCATAAAATGATAAAGCAAATAAATGAACATAAATGCTTCTCAACCAGCTTGCAGTTATTAGATTAGGTCTGATGGAAACTGTGCAGGTCTTACAGTAGTTGGGAGTGCTGCCTTTTCCATACAAGATTTGAAAGTATATGAAACTGAAACAAAACTGAAAATTGACTATTTTTTCTACACATAGACTGTACAAAAAAGTGGACTAAGTGAGTGTGATGTCACCCACAGCGTTCGGCTCCAGTCAAGTGAAGCTCATCGAGGTTTGCGGTTATAGGGGCGAATTTAGAGCTGAGTTCTATATTTGGAATTCTGACCAAGAGTTATGATACTACCAAAGAGCCAATCAGGAGCAAGGCTGTTGAAGGTAACGCCCCTTTCCACCCACACCGCTGGTTTAGCCATGGATCTATACATGCATCAAGAATCTCGGACTTCCGGTCATTGTGCAATTCATACTGGGAAGGATTTTCCGAAAAAGTGAGCATCAAACCGCCATGTTTGTTTTCCCAGTGGGATGCATCTATTGACAAAGCCAGTCTTTTCTAGTCTTTTGAACCATATCACTTTTGTTTCTGGTTCTGCTATTGCCATATTTTTGTTTTGGGATTCGGACATCGTAATTGTGTGGTTGTTGGATGTTCTAACAGCGGAAAACGGCTCGAGAAATAAGTTTGCGAACTCCATAAATGCAAAAGGGAATCAGATGTGTGTGACTGCAAACCTCTGTTCCCAATGGAATTGAAAAATAGTGAAAGGTGAAGGCGATGGGCAGCATTGATACACAGGAAGGACGAAAAAGGAAACCTTTGACTGCCTAAATCATCCAGAGTTTGTAGTGAACATTTTGTATGTGGAGCGACACAAAGCGAGATCCCGTTTGTTAAGCGAGATGTGCAGAAGACAAACAGGCTGAGCTGCACTTTCTTGTTCTTGTGACTTTACAGCAACATCACGTCTTGGTCTCTTTTGGAAGATGTTTCTGAAAACTTTCGCTTTGGCCTTGACTTTTTAAAATCGTAACCGAGGGAGGCATCGGGATTTTGCTTTGATGGTGCTCCACATACAAAATGTTCGCTGCAAACTCAGGATGATTTAGACAGTCAAAGGTTTCCTTTTTAGTCCTTCCTGTGAATCAATCCTGCCCATCGCCTTTGGCTTTCAATAGTTTTCAATTCCGTTGGGAAGGGAAACAGTTTGAACGTGCACCCACATATGTGTCACCACATTTAATAATTGTTCTTATAGTTATTATTATAACTATAATAATAACTATTATAGTTATTATTATAGTTATAATTCATCATTCTGTTCCTAAGACTCTCTCTATTCCGCAGGTTTGTATTTGGTTAAAAATCGCCATGAATGAAAGATTTAAGCTTTATGATACTTCCATGTTAAGAATGATAGTAGGATTTTAATGATTTGTGTAGTTTTTGGAGTTAAATCGCAGAATAGCAAGACCGGTCTGCGCGGAGCCATTGGTCGCCAGCTGGAGTGACCTAGGGGAAAGAAGGCGCCTGATTTGTCTGAGATTAATGTTGATATCTTGATTTACGAACAAAATAGTGAAATAAAAACACCAGGATCATGTAGAGCAGGTTAATACAAACATTTTAAGATCAAAATAAGGGTCCTGACAGCAGCAGTTACAGAGAGAGGGGTGACTTCTTTTCAATAGAAAGTGAACTGGAGTTGGAAGTGCGCCCATGATCACTTCCCTTTTGGACCGTGGCGGCTCGCGGGTTAGCTATGTCCATTTCTATATACAGTCTATGCTAATACAGTAGTTGGAGTGATACTTTTCCATATAAGATTTGAATATATTATGAAAGCAAGATGTTTTAACACAAACCAAAGTACAACTGAAAATGGACAATCTGTTCTACAAAGAAGTGGTGGAAAGTGGTTTGAAGAAGAATCGTAAATGAACAGGTCCAAAAATGTCAAATTTTAAACAAATCTTTTGTATCAAAACAACCCAAAGTTCCCTTAAAGTCATGGAGTCCTCCTCAGTCTTACCGAGCGAATGTGCAAATATCCGGTAACGCCAAAACCAACTTAAACAAATTTACCCATAAAAACATCTTGTGCAGTCCATAACTCGCCGACATCTTCCACAAACCATACATGCAGGGCTCAATGGTTTTATATTGTGCAGAAATTGGCTGTAATTCATTTATGTGCCACTGTTTCTCTATTTTGTTTAACGAAAATGTATAATTGTAACAGACTATTTAGAACAGTTCTTAAAGAGGGGGTATTTCACTGCGAACATAACATATTTAGGTCACCAAGTCACCTGTTATTGTTTTGAAAATGCTATATTTGTCCAAAATAATGCTCTGAGTCACTCCCCCTTCAGAGCACTATCAGAACACACCACACAGCAAAAACTGGAGGGTTCAAATTTCAGATTTGACTATAACACATAAAGTGGTATTTTCCCAATTTGAAAGTTAAATGGGGGTTTGATTTGGGGTTATTTGCCAGAGTTGATATAGTAGAAGTTAACTCAACTTCCCTTAGTGTTAATTTGAATCCCGTGTATCATTTGTTCATTCGTTTTTCAAAATAAAACCAAAAATAAGAAAATGAAAAAAACAACGATTTTCTTCATTATTTAGCTCCAAAACCAAAATGAAAAAAAAAAGGATAACAATTAGTTTTTTCTGTTTTCCATTTTTTGTTTAAATGAATGATGAAAAAAAAGGTTAACGGCCAAGAGTCAGTCCTAGTTTAGTCCTGGTTCAGTCTGTTTGTGGCACAACAGTCCAGCATCTCGATCGATGTTTCTTCAACTCAATAAATAATGTCTGTGAAGTGATGACGTATATTTGACAGGAAAGTTGCGTCTGTGAATTCATATTTGTACTGAAGAAAGCCTAATGTTAAATTTTCATTTTGTGATTGTAATTCTTGATGTAGTAACTTTTCAGTTTCGTATTCTGATGGATAAAATGCACACAGCACATTTTATGTACGACTGGACTGATTTGAGAGTTTACAAATAATTATTTTATGCTCAACTACAGCCAAATATGCACGGATTTCCCAATACGTGTGGATTTCTATGCTATGCACATATCATTGTTTATAGTGTTATTTTGTTAACATGATGGTTTAAAATGTTAGACAAGCGCAGTTTAAGTCACGAAAACAGGAAATGGCCATTTTCCCTTTTTTCCATTATTAATTTAAACACAAAATAAATAAAAAAAAAACAAATCATTATCTGTTTTTTCATTTTGGTTATGGAGACAGATAATGAAGAAATTAGTTTCATTTTCTTATGTTTGGTTTTATTTTGAAAAACGAAGGAACAAATGATAACTAAAATAAAGAGTAAAAATAAAACACCTCTGTGTGTTGTTGAGCTAAATCAGGAAAACCCTACAAAATGTTATGTTCATTCTCAAAACATTAATATAACTCTTGATTTCGGGGTTAAACATTAACTTTTGTCCAGTGTTACTTAATTTAACATTTCCAAAAGTATTAAATTAACTCTAGAACAGATTGAACTCATATAAACCCTGAGAAAATGTTTAAACAGATTTTGTGAGAGTTATCATCATCATCATCATCATCATCATCTTTATTCTGGACTCATGGTCCATTTAAAAAACAGACAAGGACAAAGTTAATTTTAACACTCCACTTTTTGCTGTTTACTGCACATCGCATTGGGTTTGTGAAATTGTTGCAAACAGTTTTGTATCATTTTTTGTATTTTTATGAAGAATCATCGTGAATAATGTGGTAGAAAGCTCCAAAAAGTGGATTTTGCATCATACCCCCTCTTTAATCTTTGGTTTATGTTGTAACTTGTGAAAAATTGTTAGCTAAAATATAAATGATGGATTTTGAGAGCCTTCATATCAAATACTTTCTCTTCATTCGTCTGTTTTATAGTTACATAAATTGATGTAGAAGAGATTTTATGATCCTTTTTATATTAAAATGAAGACTGACGCTGACACCACAAATACTACACTGTTTAAAAAGGCTTTGATGTAATAATGTGATGAATTGTTGTAAAAATGTGTAAAACCAGAATAAGAAACTAGATAATATGAGAATTTGGGGAGATTCCACAGATCCAGGGGTTGGCTGAGTCCTGTTTCCATGGTGACAGTCAGAGCTGGGATGGGGTCATGTGGAGGTGAGAGTGGGGGGCGCTGTTGCTGTGTACCAGGCCCGGCCCGCTCGGAGTCTGGCTGTGGTTGTGAGCGCCCCCCTGTGGCTGCTGGAGGATGTGCACCACGCGGCTCAGGGACTCGGTGGAGGCGAAGGCCAGATACTGACAGCAGAGCCAGTCCTCCAGCGCCACCCCGCACCCACAGTCCATCGAGCGCTCCGCAAACTTGATCATCATTAAAGTCCTCTTCAGGTCCAGCCAGTTCTGCAGAGTGGCCTCGCAGTGTGCTGCCCCCGACAGGTTGCCCGCGGTACTGCAGCCCAGAGCGGTGAACAGGTCCTCCCTGGGCCCCCACAGCAGGCACTGCAGACACGCCCGGGCGTCCGACATACGGATCCTCTCGGTGGGGTTGACGGTGAGCAGGAGCCGGGCCAGCCTCTGCAGACCCTGGGAGTAAAGTGAGCGCACGGGCAGAGGAGGCAGGTCCGCCCACGTGTACTCCCGCTCCTTCAGCTCTGGGTGCTCCTCAAACGGGTTGGGCCGGTGCAGCATCTCGTAGATCAGGATTCCCGTCTGGAACTCGTCGCACTTCCTGTACTGAGTCGCTGTGATGATCTCAGGGGCCAGACGAGACTGGTCCCTCAGGGTCCCAGGGTCCACCATCAGAGAGGACTTCTGTTTGGCCTGAGAGAAGTTACTGATGATGAGGCGGGCGGGGCAGGTGGAGCTGGAGACAGCATTAGCCGTAGCATTAGCCGTAGCATTAGCAGCGCTCTGGTTAGCCGTAGAATTAGCAGTGTTGGGGTTAGCTGTAGCATTAGCCGTGCTTAGGTTAGCCGTGGACCCATTGCTGCTGTTGTTGTTGGGCTCGGAGGGGTCCTGGCCTGTAGGGGGCGGGCTGTGCACCAGCAGCAGGTTCTCGAGGCGCAGGTCACAGTGTGTGACCTGGAAGGGCTTCATGTGCTCCAGCCCAGAGCAGAGCTGCAGCAGCAGGAGACACACCTGCCTCTCGTACAGCTCGGGGTTCAGAGTGTGACGAGACACGCCCTCGCGCACAAAGTCCGCCACCGTCTGGAAGGGCACCTCTCGAGTGATCACCACCACACGGCTCCTCAAAGACCCACAGCTCAGGCCACTGCTCGAGGCCTCCTCTGGTTTAACACCGTCTTTGTCGTCTGTGGGTTTAGCTTCATCACTTTCTTTGTCTTTCTGTCCCTCTTCCTCCTCCTCTTCTTCGTCCTCCTCCTCTTCCTCCCAGGGCAGCAGGCGTCCAGGGACATCAGCCAGGAAGTGTCCACAGTCCTGTTGGATGTTGAAGTGCAGGGGCAGACTCTGTCTCACGGCCAGACTGTGGAAGAACTGCTGCTGCGTCCCCTTCACTTTACTCCTGCAGATCTGAAACACACAGAACACAACAGTCACCAATCACCATCACTCACATTAAACAAGAGCTCTGTTTCAGAGGAGGCACAGGAACCAAAAATACAGAGTAGGAATAATTTGACTTCAAAATAATATTATTCAGCATATTCAACATACAAACTAGGAGTGCAAGAAATTATTCAAGTAAGCTAAGAGTAAAAAAGTATATGGGGAAAGTACTGGTACTACTCAAGCTGATATGCAACAGTGATTCCATTACCACGATGATAAAATAAATAAATAAATAAATAAATAAACAAAACTTTATTCAGATAATAGAATGTAATTTTCAACATTAAATCATAGTACTTTCTTTTATAACACCACGTTATATGTGTATAATCCTTCAGTGGTCCAGGTAGGTTCCTTGGGCGTATCTACAGTACAGTATGTGGTTTTATACTTTACTACTACTACTACTACTACCACCGTTACTATTCAGGAAAGGTTTATTTCTGCCCTGTGAATGTGACTTTTTTAGTATTGATACCTGCTCCAATGAGTATTTAGTTTCATTACGAGTTTAAGTATTGATTAGTTTAGGGTGACCGTATTTCCATTTGTAAAAACCTGGACACCTTACCGGGGGTGGGGGGTGGGGCCTCGTCACTGAGTTACTCTCAAGCTCGCAAACTGTGCACATGACCTCCCAAAGTGGGTAATTTCTAGTACAATCATCGTTAAATGCACATCTGCGTTTCAGCATGTTGCAGGCTGACCGTCTGTTTGTGTCTGCTCGCTCCTTCTGAGTTACTGAGAGCTACAAGAGACGCTCAATTTAATGACCCCAATGAAAGGTCATGAAAACCCAGACATTTACATCACTTGATAGGTGAGTTTCAGCTGACGTCATTGTTATTAAAAGCCCGCGTTGCATGCTGGGAAATATTTTGTTCACAGGCAAGAAACACGATAGCGGTCAAACACAGTGCGTAACCTCATGTATTTCTCCCCGATAATGGTAAATTCCTGCTGCATTATCGGATGCACAAATAGAAGCACAGAAGAAGGAAAATGTCTTTTTCGTATTCTGAGTGAAAAGAACCGCTAACGGTGAATTAAACGGCTTTCAAACATCCTCAGAGCAAACGTAGAAGATCCTAACAAACCGTGGACTCCAACAAGTTCAACAACACATCGAGACTCTTGGAGGTTTTCATCTTTTCTGCTGTGAATGGCCCAGGAGTTTCCACCAAGTCATTGTGGATATCACCCAAGTGAATGTTTGTCCAGGTAGTTGGCGATTCAGACCAGAAATTTAGTTTGGTCCACCTTTTGTCGGGGTTGAAAAGGGTGATTTGGCTCCATCGATGCTTATGACCAATTTCTGGTCAAATGGTCTTGGGTCCTCTGCCGTTAGAGTGGATAAATAACCGGGATCAATACCCTTTACGTGCTTTCTCGCTCCGTCTGTCATGTTGTATTAGTGTTTCTTGCCGCTGACCAAAATAATTCCCAGCATGCAACGCGCGCTTTTGTCAACAATGAAAGTCGCCTATAAACAAAAAACAAAAAACAGACACAAAGGACAACACACAAAAAACGGACATGTCCGGGGAAAAACAGACATTTGGTCACCTTAGATTAGTATCTGATTTTTGACAACCCTGCTTACATAAAAGACAGTACTGCATTATGGTCATTATTAGTGTCTTAGAGGTCTGACACTGGACGAATGATAAAATGGGGATAGAATTATAAAAACATTAATATATATGCGCCAAAATAACTGTAAAATACAAATAAATGTCAAAAATGACAAAGCTGGTCTTGATTTGGTCTCGATGGGTTGTAGTCTTTGTCTTGTCTCAGTCTCGACCCACAGAGGTCTTGGTCTTGTCCTGGTCTCGGGACCCTCTGGTCTTGGTTTCAATTAGAGCGGTCTTGACTACAACACTAGCCATTACACATTAGATAAAAACATTTAGTGACGCAGTACTTTCCCCTCGTCTGTATAAAGTAGCTGATGAGTTGCGTTGCTCTCTGCGCGTGTGACTTTGGCCCTGGTGGTCTGTGGTCTTTGGTCTGTGGTCTTTGGTCTGTGGTCTTTGGTGGGTTTTGTGCAGGTTTGATGAGAGCGTCAGAGCCGTGCAGCGCCCTCACTTTTAACACGGGCCGTCCTGTGTCATGCTCCAGGAATGTGCTGCTCTCCTGTCTGTTTAAACATGTCAGCCCCGCCACAATATTGTTCCAACTCTGACACCTCCAAACAATACTCTCTTCCTCACACACTTCGTCGTCTTACGTTCAAGAAATGTCACTTTTTAGCCTCTTTTTTTCATTTTGGCTGTGTTTACTGAACTAAAAAACACTGGAAACTTATCCTGACTGTGAGCAGGCTTGCATCTCCACAAACCTGACGCTTATTTGGCATGGGGGAAATGTTCCTTTGGCTATAATGTTTCACAGTTTGGCATAAAGAATGTTCTGAAGTATAGTTTTAACTTTCTATTTCCATGGAATCAAAGAGCTGACTTTTCACCTCCAGAAAGTTACAGACTGTACTTTTAAAATACTAATACTAAAAATGACTTGAAATTAAAATAAATCTACAGCGTCTCTTAGTTTCATTACTTTTATTGACTGTGGGTAATTAAGGATGCTCATTATCTTTGGCTACTTTCTGCAGATTTACAGGTCGAATCATGTTGGTGCTTCATCTCGTTTTTAATAAGGACAGTTACTTTAATAATCGCAAAGTAAATGCAAAATCAAGTGTTAGTGCTAGTCTAGGCCTGGTTTAGTCCTGATTTAGACATGGTTCAGACTTGGTATAGACCTGGTTTAGGCCTGATTTAGACCTGATTTAGACCTGGTTTAGACCTGATTTAGACCTGGTTTAGTCCTGGTTTAGACCTATTTTAGTCCTGGTATAGGCCTGGTTTAGACCTGATTTAGACCTGGTTTAGACCTGATTTAGACCTGATTTAGACCTGGTTTAGGCCTGGTTTAGACCTGTTTTAGTCCTGGTTTAGACCTGTTTTAGTCCTGGTTTAGACATTGTTCAGACCTGGTTTATACCTGATTTAAACCTGATTTAGACCTGGTTTAGACCTGGTTTATACCTGATTTAGACCTGGTTTAGACCTAGTTTAGTCCTGGTTTAGACCCGATTTAGACCTGGTTCAGACCTGTTTTAGTCCTGGTATAGGCCTGGTTTAGACCTGATTTAGACCTGGTTTAGACCTGATTTAGACCTGATTTAGACCTGGTTTAGGCCTGGTTTAGACATTGTTCAGACCTGGTTTATACCTGATTTAAACCTGATTTAGACCTGGTTCAGACCTGGTTTAGACCTGATTTAGACCTGATTTAGACCTGGTTTACACCTGGTTTATACCTGGTTTACACCCGATTTAGACCTGGTTCAGACCTAGTTTAGTCCTGGTTTAGACCTGATTTAGACCTGGTTCAGACCTAGTTTAGACCTGGTTTAGACCCGATTTAGACCTGGTTCAGACCTAGTTTAGTCCTGGTTTAGACCTGTTTTAGACCTGGTTTAGACCTGGTATAGACTAGTATAAACCTGCTTTAGTTCTGAGTAACATTTTCTTATGTTTTTGGGGGTTATAGGATGAGATGTTAATATCTTGTTGGGGGGTCCGCTACCTGCTTGTTTCATGAAAATTGTATTGTGTTGCCTAGAATGTTCCACAGTATAGCATTAAATTTAATGATCACTTCAATTCATCACTTTCTCAACTTTCAAGAACCCGAGACACATTCTCTCCATTACAACTCCATCGTTCACATGGAGAAAAGCCAAGCCGCATTCAGACTCATTATGTCCATATTAAAATGACATGATGTATCTGAAAACACGCCTCTGGTTCAGTAACATCTGAGGAGCTTCTATTAGCTGGAGGAGCTGGGGAAAGTGTAATTGGCTGCTACTCTTCTCCCCGCTGCCTTATTTATTAAAGTGTTAGAGAAAATACATGGAAGCCTCTGGAGCTGTCTGCTAATACGAACACTCGGCTTTGAAGTGCACTGGAGCAGGGGAAGTGAATAATGCTGCCTTCATCTCTCTGCTGCTTCTGACTCCAAGTGAATACGACAGGGTTTCACTGTTTTATCATTCTGACTTGGGTTGGTGGGATGGTATCAGTGGTAATATCTTTTTTAGCTTAGTTTTACATGAGTTAAGAGGTGGTTTGTGGAAACATTTTGAGAAGAAAAGTGCAAAAATATAGAAGTAGTGCTGACTTCTAAAACAGAATAACTATATGTCAACAACATGGAAAATTTCATCTAAAATGCAAGGACCATTTATGCACCAAGAAGACATTCGATGAAAATAAAGATGTTGTGATTTCTTTCTAATCATAACTTTAAAAACTATTAAAAAAAAACAAAACGTTGTGGCTCCTGTTAACATTATGGTTGCTATGTAACAGTTACAGGGGACGCACTGATCCAGCTTCTAATACTGATTCTGACACTATAGCTTTAAGTCTCTGCAGATGTCTGATGTTAACCAATACCAATGCAGCAACTGAAAACAGCATTTATTTCCTTAAAACAAAAATAAAATAAGACTGAACTGATCCAAATGGGTTATGGAGCTGTTATTTATCTCTCAGAGCAACTTTGTATAAATGCAACTATGACCAGGAAATTGTCTTATTACTGTATTTTTCAGACTATAAATCACACTTTTTTCATAAATTGTGTTAGGGATGGACATTTGATGAAATTTTCTTAATCGATCGTCGGAAGAATTAACGATCGATTATCGATTAATCATTAATGTTTTTATATTAAAATGATCATCATTATTATTACTATCTGCAGTACTAATCTGCATAAATAAATTCAACTTTACGACATATAAACATAACGACTCTAGAGCCACATCAGCCGTTTGACATTATAATGTATTCAATTCAGTTTTTTTTCTGTCTGCGCGCTCCTTCTGAGTGCAGAGAGCTACATGTACAGACCCCTCTTTGGTCACGCTACACACAGCAACCTACATTCGCTTTGTCGATTAAAATTAACGTAAACAATTAAATTCTTAATGATCAATTATCGATTAATCGATTAATCATGCCCATCCCTAGTTTGCGTGTTTCCTGCGACTTATACTCTGGGGCAACATATAAATTTAAATCCTCACACTGACAGCCTCAAGAGGGCGCTCTGTGTGTCAGTATCTGCTGCTGCTATTACTACTGTCAGTTCGCCCTCTACTGCGCTGGTCTCCTGCAGAAAAAGCCGCTGTCCTGCTGCAAGTAGTGAAATCTGCAACGGAAAACGGTAATAGAGCAGCAGATAGAAAGTTTGGAGTGAGCGACAAAAACTTGTGACACTGGGAGGATGCACCATGCAACTTTCCTGAAGACACTGGATGGATGAACAAAGCCTGGACTTCAGTGACACTGAAACCATCCTGTCGGGATTCAGAAAGACAGGAATAATTCTAACTGGAACTGATGCTGAGTTTGACAACAGCTGCACAGAAGAGGAAGCAACGTTTGTTTACCTCCGGAGATCACGGAGTTGCTCAGTAGTGACACAGAGGATGAAGAATTGAATGTATTTAGTGATTTGGAGTGAGATGGAGAGTTTGGTAAACTTGTTCTGTTCTGTTGTTTATGTTATAGTTTATCTGAAGAACTGTTCATATGTGACGTTAACAGTCTGTTGTTCTCTGTTCTATTGTTATTACTATTATTACTATAACTTGCCTTTCAGGATGAAATGTCAGTTCTTGGTCTCTGATTTTATAAAATACATTTCTCCCCATAGTCCGGTGTGACTTATATATGTTTTTTCTTCTTCCTTGTGCATTTTTTGGCTGGTGTGACTTATACTCTGGAGCAACTTATAGTCCGAAAAATACAGTACATCAATTTATCTGTCCAACTGGGATATCCGCTGAACTGATTTAGAAGCTGATATCCAATCCAGCAAAGTTTTCAGCATCTGCGCTGAAATGCAATACCGGTATCAGTATCGGTGCATCCTTTGGAAAAACCTCTATGTATGTTATATCTGCTACCCATGTCCAACCAGGAAGTAAAGTAGTAAAGTAGGAAAAACTAGGCTTTTTAGATTTTTGTCACATCTTAAAATATATCGCTCAGTTTTAGTAAAATGAGTCTAACCTGTCTACACTTTAATCTGTATAACGCCGCCTTCATCTTTCTCTACTTGGTTTCATTTAAAGGTTGTATGGAGGATTTTTTTTTTGTTTTTGTTTCAAATTGTCAATGAAAGTTTAAAATACCATTACAGGGACGCAGCAGCCTTGTAATTATGATGACCAAAAAAAAAAAAAAAAGAAAATCTATCAACTGTGGATGTAGTGAGGCCAGATAAAAATCAGCCAATAGAAAACGAGGCTACCTCATTTTCTATTGGCTGTTACGTTGTCAATCAAACTCCCTACGTTTCTAGTGTAACTGACTCGTCAACGGGATTACGTGGTTTATGCAGCGGTTCTTAGAGGCTTTTTCAAACTGTCGCTTCCTTGCAATTCGCACAAAGTTTGTCGTGATGGCGGACGAGAATCCACGACCAGTTCGCTGCAAAATAAAGTAAGTTTTTGAGGTCGCTGAAAGAAGAAGAGAAGAGGAAAAGGAGAAAGACAAACTGAGGTGATTCTTGGAGATCTCTTCCAGCGATGACGAAGGGTCTAAAAACTGACGCATCGGTCGCTAAATTATTTCTAGACGGGTCACTTCAACAGTAATTCTGAACGCGCACTGGCTGTAAATGTGATTTCTGGAGGAGATGTTTCTACTGAGGTAGCTGTGGAGGAGGAAGGTGGTGTCACGCATGCACATTTGAAAAAGAACTGTCGCTGTATTTCTCTTTCCATAAAAAAATCCTCTATACACCCTTTAATAAAGGTTTTCCAGGAAGTCCAGGTTATTTGTTCTCAGTAAAGAGGTAAACATCAGGTCCAAACACAGAGGAGCACAGTGAGACGTACAGATGTGAGCAGTGAACAGACACAAGCACACAGCCTCGGGGCAGCCGTCTGCACACATCTATTTGCAGTAAGTGGATTGGGCAACTCCAGGCCTCCAAAAACAACTGTTCCTGCTGCAGTTACAACGTGGGAAGCATCACATTTAGCACGTTCGGTCACAAATATAACATTCTTTACATTCCACCCTGAGACATTCTTCAACTGCTTTGAGCCCTGCTGTTTTAGAACGACCATCTGTACTGGCCTTTGTTCAGACTCACCTGCACTCTGGTCTGCACACACCCGCTCATTCAGTCTTATTCTACTTTCTACATTTTAGATACAGAATCCATATATCATGTTTATATTAGGGACTGACTGATATGGATTTTTTTTATATTTTTTTTGCAGCCAATATGACACCAATAAAACGCCGATATAAAAGCCAATATATTTAGTGATGGAAAAATTAACTATAAATCTTCAATTGATTATAAAACTTAGGTTTGGTTCTACCGGATTTTAAATTGGGTTTATTTAGGCGACATTTATTGTTATTCTGCATATTTACGTCATATTTCAAGATGGTAAGTCGGACTAATGGCATTTTAGAGAGACATTCTAGCCAGTAAAAAAGTAAGTAAACTACCGCTATCATTATAATTAAGTATATGTGTAAATACAGATCATTCACACCTTTATTCACAACTCATTTACATATCAGTGCAGGTCTATAAACATATCTACAGCCACTACAGTCACTTTACAATAGGCCAATAGAAGAAAACAGGCTGTTTATGTGGGAGCTACAGCAGCTAAACAATGAGAGAGAACCAAAGTAGTAGTCAATCCTGACTCAAAAAGATCGACCGTAAAAATAATATAATCCAGCATGTTACGGCAGATGTGTGTGTAAACAACTGCATGTGAGTGACGTGAGTGTGGGGGTGTGTTCAGGGGCAGCACGGCATCACACACCAGAAGTGGGACCAAGCCGTTGTTTTGCAAGTCTCAAGTAAGTCTCAAGTCTTTGACCCCAAGTCCAAGTCAAGTCAAATACAGGCAAATCCAAGTCAAGTCTTGAGTCACTGGCCCATACGTCCAAGTCAAGTCCAAGTCATCTGCTTTGAGCTTCAAGTCATTTCAAGACTTTTAAGATAAATTGTACTTAAAAACAATTATAGTATATAAATAGAGTATTTATAGAGTATATAAGAGTTGTAGAATTTAATTTAGTTAATTTTTCCTTTTTAAATGTCTTGACAAGATCTTAGTGTGAATAATTAACATCAGAATAGAAAGAATTCAGATTTAAAAGTGCTTCTCAAGTCTTCACAAATCACAAGCCTTATGTCCTAGTCAAGTCCCAAGTAACTGACCTTCAAGTCCAAGTCGAGTCCCAACTTTTAGTCCATTTTATCAAGTCTCAAGTCCTAAAAATTGTGACTCAAGTCTGACTCGAGTCCAAGTCACGACTTACAAGTCCCCACCTCTGTCTGTAAATTAGATTAAACGGACATAACAAAGAAAATCTAAGCTTTATGACGAGGTATAACATGGACTATCGGCCCAGATTGGCAAGATTTAGGCTGATAGTCATTTCATATAGTTGTCATATAGATATCTTCTGCATGTATATGAACTGGGAAAAGTTGTAATCACAAAAAAGCACTGAATGAGATGGTGTGTCCAAACGTTTGACTGGAAGTGTAGATAGCATCATAAAGTTATTTATTAACAGATCTTGTGTCTATTTAAATGTGCAATCATGCCCCGCTGTATCACAGAAAAGTAAGTAAAACAGGCCTTCAACAGGATCTAACATAAGGCCAAACACGTCTATATCAGGTCAACATCCGGACTAAAGCACGAATCATGAACATTTGTGTGATGTTGGTCACACATGAGAATGTCTGTGTTTACTCGTGTGGAACCAAAATGTCATTTTTCATGAGTTGTGTGTATGTTAGTTGTGTGACTGTAGATCAGTGTGTTGTGTGTCACCAGAAAAACAAGAAATGGAAATAATTTTCGTTCCAATTAGTATTTAATGGCTACACTGAAAGAGAAAGAAACTGTTATAATTAGTGATTATCTGGAAAAATATTCATATTTGACTATACAAATGCATAGAATTATAAATACATAATAATTTTTCTGAGATTTTGAGACACTCCTGTTGCTCTAGCTCCATCCTTCACGGAGTTATGACCCAAAATACATATTTGACATTGGTTACCTTGACCTTCAAGTGACCTTGACCGGTTTCAACCTGTAACATCCAGTGTACCCCGGTTATGTGTGTGCCAACTTGTGTGATGATTGGGTGAATATTTTAGGCCTCAGATGGTTCAGAATTTGCTGAAATTGTCTATCCTTTACAATGGTGTGACCTTTCAATTGACCCGTGTGACCTCAAATGACCTCGGATCATCACCAAACTATTTTTTGTGGCATCGGGCACGGGGGCTTGACCCACTTACCAAATTTGGTGACAATCGGTCCATAAATGGCGGAATTATCGCAGGTGGACAGACACACACACACACAGGGTGGATACAAAACCTGATCAACCCTTCGGGGACCAGGTAAAAATGCAGTAAGTACATTACAAGCTCTGGACTAGCTCTCACCTTGATGGCGTAGCTGGTCGATGGATCCTTGGCGTACGATGCCGTGTAGTAGACCGCATCTCCGGCCTCACAGCAAGGCTTCCCCGTCACCAATCGAAAATCCGACCAGCTGTCCGTCCCAAACCTCAGATGGTCCTTTTGCCCCGCCATAAACCTGTCTTCACATTTCGCCGACAATTTCCTCAACGTATCCGCGTGAAGACCCCTGATTCTACCCACAACCTCGTCCCAGCTGTCCAGTCCTTTGTACAACGCAGGTTTGGGGGTTGGTTGTTGCTTAGATGTTCCACTCGCTACACCTCTGCTTTTACTGCCAGTTTTGCCTCGTCCTGCCAGACACTCCGTACTCAAGTAGCCCTTTCTTTCTCTCTGAGCCGAGTTTTGCGCTAACAAACATGACATGCTGTTCACGGGACGGCTTTTGTGGTTGCTCGGTCTTTCCAAAGAATCCCCGCTTTCTTGATCTTGCAGGCGATGAGGTTCAGAGCTAAGGGAAGAACTTTGACTCGCGGTCTCCCAAGTGGAATCCAGATCGTACAAAGGATTGGCGACGCTCAGGTTGGTGCCTCCGGGTTTGGCCTCTGCTCTGGGTTTGGGGGCGGGCGGGTCTTTCAGGATGGGGTCGGTGGAAGAGCGAGGCACGTTCTTCTTGGGTAAAGGTGGAGGGGTGGCTTTGAGAACAGGTACGTCGTCCAGGTCCATAGATGCCAGCGTGTCGTTGGAAGATTTGAGGTTGCGAGGTTGCTTCGTTGGGATCATGTTGGCTCGGGACTGACCTGGAAACAGATGAAAGATAGATAGAATAGTTTTAATGAAAATTCTACAGACTTCGACAATTTGTATAGTTTTCCTTGGTCTAAAATCCCAACATTCAAAAAAGGTCCATATTATGCAATTTTCTGATCTGTGTTAAGACCTGGAGTTGTGTTTTGTTTCATTCACAATTTCATTCACATTCTTTCCAACAGAAAACACTCTGTTCCACCTTGTGATATCATGTGGTAATACAAAAAGTTCCATACACCTTCACTAGAATCAGTTTGAACTAGAAAACACTTCATGGCATCACAAGGTGGAACAGAGCATTCTGAGCTTTGGAGATGTAGACAGACTAATAGTAAACAAGTGTAAATGAAATAAAACACAACTCCAGGTCTGTTTTTGATGAAATAACGACATTCAGGCGGTTTTATAATTCTACATCTAAACCAGGATCGAACAGAGGACTAAACCAGAACTACACCAGGACCAAACCAGGACTAATCTTGGACTAGAACTTGGAAGTGCCTTGCAGACAGGGTGTTTACAAGGTGCGATCGGGCATCAGCTGCGTTTTGCCCCATGGAGCACAGAGTTCTGCGCTGGTCCTTTCGCCCGCGGTTACCTGACGGTTTACTCTGGCGCGTCTCCTACGTTTCACCGCTGCTGATTATCACGGTGATTTTATGGAATTTGTATGAAGAAAACGAAAAACCCACCACTTCAATCCAGGTTAAAAAAGCATTGTAACACGCATTACTGACATTTGTACAGAGTAAAATATTAATTTTTTTTCACTGTAATGCCACATTACTGCGTTACATCAAAAAGCAGTGCATTACAGTAATTCATTACTTTATAATGCGTTACTCCCAACACTGGTGTTTACAAAATGAAGCAGAAAAGAGTACCGGAAATGTATCTAGAGTGGTGGTAGAGAGGAGAGCACCAATTACATTCCTTATTGTTTGCGTCGCTTCCCCTGCTTTCGGTGAGTAGTTAAAACATTTCTGAGGTGCACGCCGGTTGAGGGGGTTCAAGGCGACGCGACAGATGATTTGATGCACGACCGTAAATTGGGCTTTTACATGACTTAAAGGACCTTTAAAATGGAGATGCAGGACAGGTCAGAATTCTCAGGTGGAATCTGCTGTTTAACTATTAGATTGCAGATTTAGTGACCTGCTTCTTCTTTTTTTTATTTTTTTTATTATCTCTGTAATTATTGGGCCTATACCCACATGAAACTAGCTGAAAGTTCAAGGTCTCCCCTATCAGCACAAATAAACAAAAGTGAAATTATTTTTTCACTGTAGCTTCACAATGATTTGCTGTTATTAAAACCTAAAGACGAGATTATTTTCAAATGTGAACACACCTTTAATTAGCATTTATCAGTAACTTAATTATTATAAATACGTCTATATGTACTGTACCTCTGTAGATTTTTCAAAGCTCTTTTGTATCAAGGTTAAGTACAATAAATTCCTTAATATTTGCAAAAGATCACTGCTAAATAAAATGAGGATTCTTGTTGCCATGGAGACATTTTGGGCACTACTGACAATATCAGACGAAATGCACAACATCAAAACATGGATTAACACACATACACAATGCAATTTAATACAAAAAATATATATACATTGCAAAAAAAAAAAAAAAAGACAATAGACAAAGCACCATTAAAGAACATATAAAAAACCTACCATTAGTCTTTTAGTGTTTTAGATAAATGTTAATTATTGAAAGCGTTCCGGTGGTTATAATAGAGTCCATTTGTTCCTGTGTTAAAGCAGAGATAAAGCCTAATGAAGCCCGTGCCTCCTCTACCCAGCGCGTCTGAAACAGCTCCTGCTTCGACCGTAAAGACGAGCAATTCCGAGAGAGGGAGAGTCAGTGTGTGAAAAAAGAAGTGACTACCAAAGTAATCCAGCAAGTACCAAATATTCAGCTGATTTAGAAGAAGTTAAAGGTTCTATATTACGCAAAATGGACTCTTGTGAGCTTTAAGTCGCGTTATAACATTGGTACCTCCTCAAAAACAGACCTGGAGTTGCGTTTGTTTGACTAATCTTGGTTTATTATTTGTCTGTTTACAGCTTCGAGTTCAAAATGCTCTGTTGTACCTTTTGTTTAGGCAGTCCCAAGTCTGAAATGATCCAAATGATTCCAGTGAAGATGTGTAGAGTTTAAAAATTGGAGGGCATGAGCATATTACCACATGACATCACAAGGTGGAGCAGAGTGTTTTCAGTTTGAGAGAAGAACTGAGCCTAAATACATACAACTCCAGGTCTGTTTGTGATGAGGAAATGACATTATAACAACACACCTCAGAAAGCAGCATAATATAGGACCTTTAACACAAAATACACACTTAAAAACTTGGATGTGTCTCTTTCTGCAGGTTAAGGCATTGGCGACGCAGGTTCAATTGTGATTGTAGTACCGTATTTTTCGGACTATAAGGCGTATCAGTTTATAAGGCGCAAAATCAAAAATGTTGAATTCTCTCGTCTATTTTCATACATAATGTGCACCGGATTATAAGGCGCATTAAACAAAACAAATGGAAGATACTTGAGACTGATCCCTTAGTCCAGGCGTCCACGGTCCATCGGCAGATCGTGGTGTAACTTGCCCGGGTGTGTCTCCCTGTCTTGGTGAATGTGTATTATGAATGTGAATAGATTATTTAAGTTTGTTTTTTTATTTCCTATGAGGACGACTCAAATATACATTGAGTAATAATGTGATTAATGCAGCTTTTAGCACATTTGTTTACTTTTACGGAAATGAAACTTAAAACCACACTGTTAATTTACATAAAGGTCCAGTCAAGTGGTAACGGAGGGAAACAGGGGCAGATTTTTTACATTCAAATAGCTCTTATTCAGAAACTAGAGGGACTATTGAAATAAGTAAAGTATCAGAATGTAGGAAAGAGTTACACTCCAACAGGGTCAAGTTAAACCTGTGATATTCTTTCAAGTTGTTGACAAAAAATTAAAAAAACTCATGTCGGTAACAGAGGGAATGAAATATGCAGCACTTTTTGGGCAATAAATCCAAACAGTGATAACTCTTGGTTCTCACTTACATATCCTTAACAAACTGGTTTGAATATTTGCTTCATATAGTTTTCTACCATATGGTACAAGATTAGGTTGAAAAACCTCTTACTTTTTGAGTAATGAGATTTTTTTATTAAGAAAGGTCATGGTAACGGAGGGAAAAGTAACAGAGGGAAAATTGTGCAAACAAGTAGAAGGTGCAGGATTTTGCATAATTTGTCGCTTTTTTCTTCCGAATACTTTAATATTACTTCAATTTTTATTTTTATCATTTTAAATACATTTTTTTTGAAAAATCATGTACCTTCATCAACAGTTCAAAGATGGAATAACACAAGATGTGATGAAATACATCCATTTATTTACATGATTTGCAGGTCTTTGAAATTTGGGAAATAATTTTTGTTCCATGTTTCATACATGGTCTGTTTAAAACATATGTAACTTTAGAACCAAAAATGGTACAGAAAAAAGGTCAACAGTTTCATAAACTAGAGTACATATGCTATCTGTTGAATACATTTTTATATTAGATGCATTAACTTGAATTTTTGGCCTTGTTGTTTACTTCTGCGGCCCATAAACTAAGCACTGAAAAGAAAAAAACTGCTCACTCCTTGTGCACTGATGCGGTTCAGCTTCTGTCGGACTCTGTTAGACTCTGCGAGGCTCCTGACTACAGTAGCTGTCATCAAGAGATCCGTCTTTGTAGTTTACCAAAGTCGTACTAAAACATTTACAGAAAGAACAAAAGTGTGGCTGTTTGCTGCAGGTGTTCCAGTCAGTGGGAGCAGGTAGAGGGTGCTCTTGGAAAAAGGATCAAAACTCAAACACAACAGGACTGCAGGCACTCCCAACTTTTTTCGCCCTCTTGCGGTGTATCATCGAATCAGAAGGACGACCGAACGAGCATGCACTGAATGACCGGAATTATTTTAAAGAAGAATAAATATTTACATGATTGATGAATAAATGAATTCGGCTTTAAAATCAGAATAAACCACCCACTTACTTTGGAATTAAGCTGAATTCTGAATAATAATTTTCATAAGGAATTAAGTGTTTAAGTTGTCTTTTGAAAGGCCGAATTCATTTTTATTCAGAAATAAATTATTTTTAAACGAGACAACTGATATGTCACAATGATTTCTGCCAACCTGCAAACTGAGCTGCAGCATATATTAATCCATTTCTACAAACACCAAAGCAAAAGAAGAAGTGCATTTGAGCAGCACGCTTTGTTCATTAGTAAAATTAAAAAGAATGTGAGATTGCAATGTGGGAGTATAGATCTCCCACTACCCACAGTCTTTGGATATTTCTGTCCTCATAACTTTTTGCTACTTAAATGATTCTGCCAAATATTGTGAGTATTACATAACACGTATTTTAAGCACAGGACAGGATGTAATGTATTCTAACACAAAGATATCTTTCTTAAACCTAAAGAGCATTTCTTATTCAAGGTGATTGTGGTTCACACTCATTCACTCATTGTCTTCTCATTCTGTTAGCGGGGATAAGGTCGCTTCTGCAGCCACAGCTGCCCTGGGACAAAATGATTTCACGTAAACCGGGCGTACACTGTAATTTTTAGCCCTTTTTGAACTGATTTTTCTTTTTTTTTGTGGGTGATCGGGCCAAGTGTAACCCTCATCTGAGCCACTTTTATTGTAGCAGGTCAGTTCCGCTCTACCCTGATTTCACCCACTTCCTTTAAAGAGCCCGTCTCATGCAAAATAACTCTTTTCACATTGTGTCTTCTGCACATAAACAAGCACAATTTGGGTTTTGGAACATCCATTACACAATAGTTATGAAATCTTACTGATTTCTTGGAGGCAGTCACAGACCAGGAACTATGAAAGGCCGACTATTGCTCATCCCCCCGCCCGTCCTGAGAAAGCACAGGCTCCGCCCTCCAAACATGACGTAGGCTATAAGTGAGCCGCCCTTCCTCCACCCATCTCAGGGAGGGAGGGGGAGACAGGCGTGCACCCTGATAGTGGTAGGAATAAACTTTTATTCATCATGGAGATACAGCGCCTTATGTTTTGGACCTGGAATCGGATGAGGACTTTGAGGTGCACGAAGCGCAAGCACCATGTTGACATCTGCTGAACATTACTGATTTGGTAAAGTATTACTAAACACTAGTAGATAAACTTATTATATTGTGTACACTGCAGTGTAGAACAATGAGCTTTTGTTTAGGTGTTCATCTTTATGACAGTTTAAGACATTATTAATTTGATCATATATTCAAATATTCTACTTATAAAGCTGTTTAAACAAATAAATATTTTCTTTAAGGTACAGAAGGTGTAATTGGGCAAACTTGAATCCTATAATAATGTTCGATCAAATGAGGAGGTCATAATGTGAACAGGCAACTACTGAACATCAGTGGTCGTAATGACTGGGATGTAATCACCATTTTGTTATCGTGCAGAAGCAGTGAAGACAACTCACTAGAATAAGAAGTAGGCTTGTTGTTAGCATCAATGTAATATCGTGGGACTACATAACTTTTGTCAAACTAAAACAGGTAGAACAAAGGAGTTGACATGAACGCTGCAGTTTGCTTTTAGTTCTCTCTGGTTTATTAGAGGTAAACTTACAGATCTAGTATCATCATCACTGGACCCTGTTACTGTGGGAACAGCATCCTTTTCCAAAGTGTCACTTCTGCTTCGTTGTAAATCCAGTTTTAAAATATCCATAGTTCTTGAAGCGTCTTCGGTGAAGTGTCGCCCGCAAACAAAAATATTCTTGGGGACTTTTTTGTCTGTGTTCCCAGAAATAAACTCCAGTCATTTAGCACGTCATGCTTCTTCTGTCGGCATGCTAAATCATTTCGACTTCCAATCGCAGCCAAATACGCACTTTCTCCATGAGGACATGGTTACAAAAAGCGTGTTTGAAGCAAAAAATAAAGATAAATAACGCAGAACAGCAGACCTGGTGGAGGCGGTGGAGACAGTGGAGCAGGGGAGAGGGGGGCGGGTGTGAAGCGCTCTCTGCTACGTCAAACGCGAGATAGCTGTAGCTGGCTACGTCATCACTGTAGCAGGCTCATGTTCGTTGTCACGTGGGAGGGTGGCAGAAATACGCTGCAATTTGTTAAAAAAAACTCAGAATCAATCTAAAAACCACTTCGGCGACATATCCAAGGCCCACACATCACTCTTAGAAGGTAGAAAGCTCTGAAAAGTTGATTTTGCATGAGATGGGCCCTTTAAGTTGCAGGGTCACGGTGTCACTTCCTCCTCCTCCCCCGCTCCGCTGTGGCTGTGGCGTGATCTGGCGTCGGCAAACAATTCTCCAAACTTTAAAACTACGGATCTACATCATTAATACTTAGGTGAGTGTTTTGCCACAATCTCAGAACGCTGCCGATTCAATAACAACCTGTTACGTTGCCACTAAACTACTTAAAACAGTCAAAATCTCTAACGCCTACTTCTCCGATTCCCATAGCGCCTCCATACACGTTCTAGCACACGGGCCGGGCATGAGGAGACGAGTAAAGTCCGGAATTCTAAGGTACCCGATTTCTCTTTTGTGATATGAAGAAAGCCGAAATGTAGATAACAGGTCAACATATTTAGTCACGACCTTAATTATTTTGTGCAGTTTTAGCACATTTTCCAGTATTTTTTCAAACTCCAGTAGAGTTTGTTTATCATTTTATATTAATATAATGATATTGCGCGATATTTGAGTTTATCGGCCTCTGCTTGGGCACGTTTGATCACTTTTTGATTGTTTTAAGATAATTTAAGTGCACTTATTGAACAATTAACTTACTGAACGATTAACTTACTGAACGATTAACTTACTGACTTGTTGAATTATTGAATTATTAATTTACAAATTTATTGCCTTACAGATTTAATGTTAATTGTAATTAATTGTTAATTGTTGAAATGGTTAGCCCTGCTACATGACTGCATTTAATTTGTCCAATTACTATTGATGTGTATTCTGATTAATTCATCAACTGATTAGTATTTTGGATAATGATTCATTGAATATGAACTATTCACTAATGCTTATATGTTTGTACATACATTGAATTTATTTTGGGTTAGTTAAGACCTAGTAATGTACTTTTATTTAAATGATATTCATTTGTGTTCTTTTTGGCCTTTTAGGTCAGGTTTTTTTATATGGACTGATTCAACTCTACCTCAACTTCACCACATTCCTCAACTCAACTAAAAACATATTGATGGCGAGCTATACCCTGAACTTGCATTAAAATACCTCAGATTATACGGACTATACCCAAAAAGTGCAATAACTGGACTGATTTCTATTTAATTTTTTTTATTTTGTTCTTCAATTGTTGTCTTTGCATTATTTGTTTAATTTATTGTGATATACTTCACAAAAACTTTACACTCTGTCTCTGGTCTCTTCACTCAAACTCAGGCCCCTAAAAGAACAAATCTTCTGGTACAGATTCTGTAGCCATGGTCTGCCCCAAGACCTAAAATTTGCATTACACAAGTTTTGTCTTAATCGTGTGTCATGCAGTCGTGATTTGTAGTATACATGGGACAACGCAAACCAATTAATACCTCGCGACCAGCTCCCGATTGGCAATCGTAGGTCACAAGAATATCAAGAATATCAAATGTTTGAAATCCAGTCACCTCTGAGGGTTTTACACCGAGCAACAGATCGTACAGTGTGAGAACATGAACTGTGAAATATGAACTTTTAAACCCTGAGATTTGGTCGTACAGTTTGAGCTGGGGCTGAGTGAAACCATCGAAAATATCACACAGTGTATGTCCGGCACTTTTACCCACAACCACATATTTACACAAGCAAAGTGTCTTGCCCAGGGACACAACGTCACTGTGCAATGGTGGAAGAAGGTAACCTGACGGAGATTCATTCTTGCAATGTTTGTAAGTTCATAAACTGCTTACTTCTACTTTGCAGTGACATCATGCTGGGGGTGTTCTACTTGTATCTCTATGGTGGAATGTTCAGCAGTTACCATGGTGACACAATGCCCACATTAGTAACCACTGTCAAAAAAGATTTAAGATATGAAAAATATGAAAATGGATTAAACAGCACAGGAGCCTGCGATCAGTCCGAGTGTTCACGGTCCTGTCAAAGTGTTTGAATTTCTACAAAAAAGGTGAGAGTGACTAACTGAAAAACAAATTTTATGTGTGAGATTTGTTTCACACAAATCCACTCTCCTAATATAGCTCCAGCGAAGTCAGTTTTTTATGGTCACATCGTGTTAAAACAAAGCTCAGGTAAAAGTCCCACGGGGTCCGCCGCTTATTCCGACATCCCTTCATTCCGACATATCTCTATGTAGGCGTGACTATTCCGACATGTCATTTTTAAATTTTTACTTTTTTTGAGAGTTGCGATAGTCTATGCAGGTGCGTCTCTCGCTGTTCTTCGATGTTCAACAAATATCAAGTCACACACAAAACCGATACACACAGTAGCCAACTTCATAATGAAAGCATCTTATGATATATGGGAGCGCAAAGTATACTAGGCTATCACTACCGTATTTTTCGGATTATAAAACGCAATATCCGAAATGCTGAATTGTCTATTTTCATACATAAGGTGCACTGGATTATAAGGCGCATTAAGGGAAACAAACTGACGACTGAGCCCAGGGGTCCACAATCCAATGGCAGATCGTGGTGTAATTCGCCCGGCGTTGTCTCCCTGTCTTGGTGAATGTGGATTATGAATGTGAATATGGGTGGATCATTTAAGTTAGTTTTTTAATTTCCTACGCAGAGGACTCAAATATACATTGAGTAATAATGTGTTTAAAGCAGCTTTGCACACATCTGTTTACGTTTTACAGAAACAAAACATAAAACCACATGGCTCATTTGCAAAAACTATAAGCGCTGAAAAAAACAGCTCGCTCCTTGTACGCTGATGAGGTCAGCTTCTTTTGAACTTAACCCGTGAGGCTCCTGACTTCAGTAGCTGTAATGCTCTGACAATCCATCAAGCGGTGCAGCTTTGCAGTTTACCAAAGTCGTACTAAAACATTTTGACAGATTTTTGAGCGCCATGTACCACATAAAATCAGTTCGAGGTCAGTAAACACAACCAGAATTAATACATAAGGTGCACCAGAGTATAAGGCGCACTGTCGATTTTTGAGAAAATTTAAGAATTCTAAATGCGCCTTATAGTCTGAAAAATACGGTAATATTATTCATACCTGAAAAGCAGAATGTTTGAAAAATAGTAAAGTGCTGCTACTCCAGCAATTTAAAAAAAGTCAAATTAGTGGGATGCTTGAAAAATACTGTTTATGCTGTTACTCCAACAATTATCCAGATGTTTTATCCAAAGTATCCAGATGTTTAGAGTATGTGAACGTGACAAAAGTGCGTCTCACCGAGGTTGCTGTAGGTGGCGCTGCACTGGCTGGAGGCGGGAGAGTGGGAGTGGTTGGACGGCTCTTCCTCGGGCTCCTCGAGGCTGGCGCTGCCCTCACTGAGCGCGGCGGAGATCAGGGCCTGGTTTATGAGCTCGTCCCCCAGAACCAGACCCAGGTCCACTTTGGAGGGAAGCGGCGTGATGCCCCTGAAGTCCACATCTCGAGAGCGGCTCGCGGGCACGGGGACTTGACTGTGAACAAGAGACAAATGTTCAAGTGGGACTGAACATCTAAACTCTGCCCACGACGTATCAAACACAGCTGCGAAAATGGGCACTACCTGGCGGACTAAAGGGAAGAGTGATGGGGGGAGGAAGGGCGGGGTCTGAACGACTAAAGGGAAGAGTGAGGGAGGAGGAGGGGCGGGGTCAGGAGGACTAAAGGGGAGAGTGAGGGGGGAGGAGGGGCGGGGTCAGGAGGACTAAAGGGGAGAGTGGGCAGGGGGGTCTGGAGGACTAAAGGGGAGAGTGAGTGGGGAGGAGGGGCGGGGTCTGGAGGACCAAAGAGGAGAGTGGGTGGGGGGGTCTGAAGGACTAAAGGGGAGAATGGAGGGGAAGGCAGGGTCTGGAGGACTAAAGGGAAAGTGAAGGGGGAGAAGGGGTGTGGAGGACAAAAGGGGAGAGGGGAGGTGGAGGAGGGGTCTGGAGGACTAAAGGGGAGAGTGAGGGGGAAGAGGGGCAGGGTCTGGAGGACTAAAGAGGATCATGAGGGGAGGGGTCTGGAGGACTAAAGGGGAGAGTGAGGGAGGGGCGGGGCCTGGAGGACTAAAGGGGAGAGTGAGGGTGCAGGAGGGGCAGGGTCTGGAGGTAAAAGGAACAGTGTGGTTGAACAAACAGGTATCCACACTTCAGACTCGACCCCTGCAGCCTGTTTGTATCAGAAATACCTGTCTGTAAATCAAGGCAATGCTGTGTGATGTCACCAACTACAAGTACCTGCAGTGGCCACTGGAGGCAGCACACACTCCGTTTTATAACTGTGTATAATTTTGACCAAAAAATGACATGGAACAGTAGACCATGTTATTTAAACTCCATGTGCACAGTGATGTAGCAGCTCTAACAGGGATGGGCAGTTCTTTTTCAGAAAATATTGTGGAGGGTCAAAATGCTTAACTCAGTTCTGCATAATATGAATTGTATTTCTTTATAAAAAGTAGTAAATATTATTGTTTTGACGAGCTGGTCAGACTGGTAAGAGTTTATGTTATGACTAAACAATGAAAAAGTGAGGATGTCTTACAAAAATGTCATTAAAAAACACCACTAAAATAAAAGCAATATATGGGGCGCCACTCACAAAAACTGTTGTGTCCTTAAGCAAGACACTTCACCCACATTGCCTACTATGAAAGCGGTGTATGTGTATGTGTGAGTGATGGTGGTGGTCAGAGGGACTGATGGCGATAGTTTACCAGCACTGAGTGTGGAGTGAATGAATAATGATCTGTAAAGCGTCTTTGTGACAAATGTCTGTGAAAGCGCTATATAAATAAAAAACTTAAATCTAATCAGAATGATGTTGTATATACGATGTGTTTATGTTAATTAACTCAGAACCAAACACTTGGGATCACAATCAGTTGAAATCATCATTCAATCATCATTCAAAATGACACATTTACACTCCCAAATCTTTCGAGCCTTTGTGTGTGGACTTTGCATATTCTCCCTGTGTGTGAGTGGGTTTTCTCTGGGCACTCCAGTTTCCCCAATTACCCCAAAACATGCACCGTGGGTCAAATCCTCCAGCTAAGGCAGTCCTGACCAAGACAAAATTAAAAGTCATCTTGAAATGAATATTGGCAGAACATTTGATTTATGTTTTATTTATGTTCTAATAATAGGATTCTGTTCACATTTTCAACATGTCCAGAAGAATTGACAGAAAGTTTGATATCTGAACTGACAAACTAATACAAGAATCACATTTCAGAACATGTTTGTACAGATTCTGCTGTTTGTGGAGGAAATGATGGTACCTGCACAGACATTTGACTTTCCTTCAAAAGTCCTACATTACACAAAATTGAATCTTATAAGCTCTTAGTCATGTTATAATGTTGTTACCTCATCATAAACAGACCTGCAGTAATTCTATATGATTAGTCTGTGTACATCTCAAAAACTCAAAACGCTCTGTACAACCTTGTGATGTCAGGAAGCTGTAGTTTTCTAGTTGAAAGGAACTAAAATCTGCCTAAATATGCAAGATTAGTGTGAATGAAACAAAACACAACTCCAGGTCTGTTTGGGATGAAGAAACAACATCAGAACACAGATCAGAAAATAGTCTAATATAGGCTCTTTAATAAGAAAGAAATTCAAAAACAAAGAAAAAACAAATGCCCAGTCCAATAATTCTTGTCAGCCGCCGTGTTTTTTTGTCACTAAATCTTTCCAGCAGTACAACAGCTCACCTGACAGAGTACTCTAATAAAGCAATCGTCCATTTTATGACCTGCTCTGTTTCATTCCTCTAGTATCACTCCTTTGTCAATTTGAAATGAGAAGACGATTACATAACAAAGAGATGACCTACCACTGTGTACTTTGGCATACTGCACTGACTAAAACATAACTCCAGTACTGTAGTAACTTAAAAAAAAAAAAAAAAAAAGTACTTTTCTTACAGCATATTTTTTATTCCTAATTGACTTGAGTAGTTTTTTAAATTGAAGTAAAAGTACTCTTACTCAAGTAAAATATTTAGTTCTTCTTCCATAAGTGTGACACAAATACGTGAGTAATTTTTAAAAGAAATTGTACTTTTCTTGCAGCATATTTTTACTCCTACTTGACTTAAGAATTTTTTATTATTATTATATATTATTATTTTTTAAATAAAATTAACGGTACTCTTACTCAAGTAAAAGATTTGGTTCTTCTTCCATAGGTAGGTACTTGAAAAACTTTTAATTAGAAATTGTACTTTTGTTGCAGCAAACTTTTAATTTGACTTTAGTTTTTATTGAAGTAACAGTACACTTACTCAAGTAAAAGATATTGTTCTTCTTTCATAGGTGTGACACAGGTACTTGAGTAACTTTGAAAAGAAATTGTATTTTTTTTGCAACATACTTTTACTTCTACTTGACTTGAGCAGTTTTTTTAATTGAAGAAACAGTACTCTTGCTCAAGTAAAAGACTTAAAAGCTTAAAAGAGATTGTACTTTTCTTATATGTTTTTTTTCTTCTTCATTGTGCAGTTTTTGGCTGGTGCGGACTTATGGTCTGGAAAATACAGTTAACTTTCATGTTTGGTGTATTTGTTTTGGAAATAAAGTGAATCGTACTGATAAATTCTGAATTATTGTTCATTCCGGGCAGGGCAGGGCAGGGCAGGGCAGGGTGAGGAGGCATTTACTGAGTTTACTGAATATTTACTGAACAATGAACTGAACATTGTAAACACAGAGCAAGTATAGACCCTTGTAAATAATGTGCACATTTCTTTAGTAAACAATATACATAAGTACAAATAATGGCACAGTAGAATTTACACATTTGTAAACTCTAAATTCCAATAAGAATTTGAAAGTGAAAGTTTCTCCGCAAAGACTATCTGTGTCAAATATTATGTCAAAAAGTACAGCAAAGACAGCTCCAAGGTGACAGAAACATATGTTTTTTTAAAGAGCCATATTCGGCTGTTTTCTGATCTAAGTTCTAATGTTGTTTCCTCATCACAAACAGACCTGGAGTTGTGTTTTGTTTCATTCACACAAACTCTATATTTAGGTTTCCTCTCAAATCGAAAGCACCTTGTGATGTCATGAGGTAATACAGAAAGTTCTCCACTGTGTTTTTAAACGCCATACACCTTCACTAGAATCATTTGGATCATTTCAGCCAATCTTTACTGAACAAAAGTTAAACAGTATCTTGAAAATTTCCGCTTTATGACATCACAAGGTGGAGCAGAGCATTTTGAGCTATGGACTAATAATATATGACTCAAATATGTGTGAATGAAACAAAACACAACTCCAGGTCTGTTTTTGATGAGATAACAATGTTCTAACATGACTTAAAGCTCACAAGAGGCCATTTTGCGTAATATGTCTCTGATGTGTTCTGTCTGAGAGAAGAAAGTTTAAAAATGCAGGATGATGATTGATTTTCAAACAGTTCATCCACAGTTCAATAGTTGAGTGGACCTGGGCAGGGCGGTGTGTTCTGTTTTGTTCTGATTCACAGGTGACTTCTGGACATTGCCACAGTCCGGAAGTCACTTGTGAATTTTCTTATGACTAACAATTGATGTCAGCAAAATCCAGTGACTAATGAAAATCATGGAAAAATACACTATGATAAATGATACGTCAAAACTTAAAGGTTCACTGTGTAAATTGTGTCCACTACTTGCCTGAAATGTTCCACTGTATGGCATTAAAGGTGACCTACGTAACTGTCCTGTTGGAGGAGGGTGTGCCAGTCTTCACGGAGATGTTATTGCTTTGTCTGGAATGTTCCACACTATGGCATTAATCTAATCTATCTCCACTGAGCAGCACAAGAAGCCAATAGGCCAAGTTACAGGTCAGATCTGTGGAGAGGTAAAGGCATGTTTTTCATACTGTGGAACATTTGAGGTGTACCTTTAATTTAAGAATAATGGAGAAAATATGATCTTTTTTTTATCATTTTATTTAGATGAAAGGTGCTGTGTTACACAAAATGGACTCTTGTGAGCATTTAGCCATGTTATAATACTGTTACCTCCTCAAAAACACACCTGGAGTTGTGTTTTTTTTTTGTTTTTTTCACACATTTAAGTAATCTTTTATTATTAGTCTGTTTACGTCTCTCTCGCATCGACATCAGCTGAACATTACTGATTGGTAAAGTATTAATAAACACCAGTAGATAAACTTATCATATCGTGGCCACTGCAGTGTAGAACAATGAGCTTATGCTGTCGCTTTTGTTTAGGTGTTCATGTGGGAATTGCGAAGAGCTTTCTGCTACGTCAAACGTGTCATAGGTTTATCTGCCGCGTCATCGTTGTAGCAGCTTTAGTTCGTTGTCACGTGGGAGGGTAGCAGAAATACACTGCAATTTGTTAAAAAAACACTGAATCAATCTAAAAACCACTTCGGCGACCAGTGTTGGGGAGTAACAGATTACATGTACAAGTTATGAGTAACTGTATTCGGTTACAGTTACTGTTTCAGTGAGTGGTAATTGGATTACAGTTACTGTGTTGAAATAAATGGATTACATGGCGGTACTTTCCTGTTTTCACATTTTGGGCTAAACCAGGACTAAAACCAGAACTAAAACCAGGATTAAACCAGGACTAAACCAGGATTAAACCAGGTCTAAACCAGAACTAAAACCAGAACTAAAACCAGGATTAAACCAGGACTAAACCAGGATTAAACCAGGTCTAAACCAGAACTAAAACCAGAACTAAACCAGGACTAAACCAGGTCTAAACTAGGACTAAATCAGGTCTAAAACCAGGACTAAAACCAGGACCAGGACTAAACCAGGACTAAACAATATGACACTAACAGTAGGGTGGGCATAATTTAAGGCAGCAGTGATCTCATATAAAATTAATTTCTCTATCATGTTTAAGGAAAGACTGGACTTTTTATTTTCTTTTAACAGACAAAACTATTTATGTTAAGATTCTAGTCTTTGCTTCTCTACAGTAAAACAAAAGTCTGTTCATGGAGACTTGGGCTCAACAGACAATTTGAAGAGAACAAACATGAATTTTCAGCATGTGGTGCTACATTCATGTCGTTTTAAAAAAGCATGACAATATCAAGTAATCCAAAGTATTCAGATTACATTACTCACTTTAAGTAATTTAATGGATTACGTTACAAACGACATATTTAATATATATTTAAAAGTAACCATCCCAACACTGCGACATATACAAGGTTCACACATCACTCTTAGAAGGTAAAAAGCTCTGAAAAGTTGATTTTGCATGAGATGGGCCCTTTAAGTTACTTACAGTTTTCTTAGCCCTTATGTTCACCCCAATAAAAACAAAAATACTACTATACTCCACACGACATAAAGGAATCATAGTGAATTTACAAGCTTTGATTCATCCAGGTGAAACACAACTTATAACTGCTGTTTTTTTACCTGAAAACAATTCACACTTCACCCTCCACTTTTTTAGGGCCTGTTAACATCTACGGTGGCCCTGCAGGGACATGCTGTACACAGGAGCACATATGCAGACTTTTACAGCGTGGACATTGAAATCATTTTATCAGTCTGGCCTACATACATGAAGAGCATTTACTACTGAGAAGTCAAGGCAGTGAGTTTCCTCTTCCTTTCTTGTACTACAACCAGTGTTGGGAAGTTACTTTTAAAATGTCTTCCCCTACAGATTACAGATTACATACCCCAAAATGTAGTTTGTAACGGAATCCATTAAATTACTTAAAGTGAGTAACATAATCTGAATACTTTAGATTACTTGATATTGTTATGCTTTTTAAAACTACATGAATGTAGCAACCACATCCTGCAAATTCTTGTTTGTTCTGTTCAAACTGGCTGCAGATATCATGAGCCTATGCAGTTTGTTTTCAGTATTACTTATTTCAGTAGCGCCGATTTGACATTTAACTTGTAGGTGATATATATATATATATATATATATATATATATATATATATATATATATATATATATATATATATATATATATATATATATATATATATTTATCTCATGTTGGAAGAAGTGGGTGGACAGTGTTTGTGGCGTGTACAACACCCACCACATGCCTGTCTCTCTCTTCTTTAACTACAAAGTGACAAAAAAAAAAAAGGGATATAGCCCAAAATGTGAAAACAGGAAAATACCTCCATATAATCCATTTATTTCAACAAAGTAACTGTAATCCAATCACCACTCATGGAAACAGTAACTGTAACTGAATACAGTTACTCATAATTTGTACTCTGATTACGTAACACCGGTACATGTAATCTGTTACTCTTCAACACTGACTACAGAGTATAGAGCCACAGAACAGCTCTGTATGAATCCAATTTCAGACATTAAGAAACTTTCTGGGCCCATTATGACCAATAAATAATGTATTTTTCAAACTATAAATCACACTTTTTTCATGGTTTGGGTGTCTCCTGTGACTTATATATTAAAATGTTCCCACTGAAGCCACGAGAGGCTCTAGTCTTGTGTGTCAGTATCTGCTGCTCCTGTTCCTCCTGTACCACTGTCACTTCACTCTACTGCACATGTCTCCTGCAGAAAGAGCCTCTGTCCTGTCTGTATCATGTCAGTCGATCACACCAGAAAATTATATTTTGCAGATTACAAATAGTGGTAGTGAAATCTGCAGCTGAAAACGATAATTGAGCAGCAGAAAGAAAGCGAGAAACTTGTGACACCGGGAGGATGCACCATGAAACTTTCCTGAAAGTCACTGAATCACTGTTGGGATTCAGAAAGGCTGGAATAATTCTAACTGGAACTGATGCTGAGTCTGACGACAGCTACACAGAAGAGGAAGTGGTGCTCTGTTTACCTCCGGAGTTGGAGTTGCTCAGAAGTGACACAGAGGATGAAGAATTGAATGGATTTAGTGATTTGGAGTGAGATGGAGAGTTTGGTAAACTTGTTCTGTTCTGTTGTTTATGTTATAGTTTATCTGAAGAACTGTTCATATGTGACGTTAACAGTCTGTTTTTCTCTCTTCTATTGTTATTACTAGAACTTGACTTTCAAGATCGGTTCCTGGCCTCTGATTTTCTAACATATACTTCCCCCCAAAAGTGCGAGTTATATGTTTTTTTCTTCTTCATTACACATTTTTTGGCTGGTGCGACTTATACTCCGGAGCGACTTACAGTCTGAAAAATACAGTAGTCAAATAACATCAGTTTATATGTAAAACCAGGATATCAGCTGAACCGATATTTGGAAGTTGATATCGAATCTGGTGAAATTTTCAGTACTGGGTTTGATGTTCGATTTTCTTTTAAAACCATCAAAACATGTTACCAAATATCAGAATTAAAATGAACGCACCACATGAATCCACTTTTCTCTTGGAGGGTCACCATGGAGATGTTATTACTTTTCCTAGAATGTTCCACAGTATGGCATTCCATTCCACAAGGACACAACCGGGCCAAATGACAGGTCAGGTCAGTACAGAATACAGATACTATGAGGTCGTTTACAGTAAGAATTTGTATTTATAAGAAGTTTTAGCAGTAACAACACCTCGTTTTTATGTAATTTAATAAGTGCGAGATCTATTTGTGTATATATTCTGCTCTACAAATCAATAAATCAACCCCAAACCAGAAAAGTTGCACACCTTAAAGCCGACCTTTTTGTCATTTTCAACTTTTTCACCAACATTTTTACAGCTATAACACAATGCGACTTAAAAATCCCAAACTATTTCTACTCAAATATTACAATTTAAGTTCATTTCTTCGCACCACTCTCTCTCTGTCTCATCCGCACACACTTTCTTCGTCTTCACTTAATAAATACCTTGATGCTTGCTGCGTGCTTCGGGGTCAGGACTTGACTTGTTCAGATCCGCCTGGTTCTTTTACTAAAATCCTGCGCTACTTTGCTCTTCACTTTTCTAATGACTAATCCCAAAACACGAGCCCTCGAGCCACAGAAACTACTCTAAAAACGTCAGTACGCAGCTCTCCAAAGTAATCGTTTTAAAAGTATTTGAATCCTGACTTACCCGCTGTACTGGCTGACACAACTGCCCATTTGTAAAGCTCGAGAATCACATCGTCTCACTTAAAATCCATGATAGAAATCTCGGTATCTCGGTTCTTGTCCGGTTAAGTTAAGTTAAGTTGTTCTTCTGAAAGTCTTCACCTGCGAAAAGGTAGTGTCCGGACAGAAGAAGGAGCACGCCCACCCTGAGCCAATCAGAAAGCGGCTGCCGAGTTAACCCCTCGCTCACCGGTCGGAACAACAGGGTAATAAAAAGTTACACGTTCACGACGAGCAGGAAGGTTTAAGGTCAGGTCATGAGGACGGACTAAAAATGCTACAAGATTTTCATACAAATACAATATTACAGAAAATACTTATTCACCAAATTCACTTTCTGTATTCATATTACTTCATAAACTGTACTTATACAATATTATCTTTAATTAATTGTTTATTCCTGGTTAAATCCTGGTTTAGTCCTGGTTTATACCTGGTTTAGAACTGGTTTTAGTCCTGATTTTAGTCCTGGTTTAGTCTTAGTTTTAGTCCTGGTTTTAGTACTGGTTCAGACTTGGTTTAGATCTGGTTTTAGTCTTTGTTTAGTCCTGGTTTTAGTTCTGGTTTAGTCTTGGTTTTAGATGTGGTTTAGTCCTGGTTTTAGTCCTTGTTTAGACCTGGTTTAGTCCTGGTTTTAGTTTTTCTGGTTTTAGTCCCTGGTTTAGTCCTGGTTTAGTCCTGGTTTTAGTTTTCCTGGTTTAGTCCTGGTTTTAGTCCTGGTTTTAGACCTGGTTTAGTCCTGGTTTAGTCCTGGTTTTAGTTCTGGTTTTAGTCCTGGTTTAGTCCTGGTTTTAGTCCTGGTTTTAGTCTTGGTTTAGTTCTGGTTTAGTCCTGGTTTTAGTCCCGTTTAGACCTGGTTTTAGTATTGGTTTAATCCTGGATTTAGTTCTGGTTAAGTCCTGCTTTAGACCTGGTTTTAGTCTTGGATTAGTCCTGGTGTAGACCTGCTTTGAGTCCTGGTTGAGTCCTGGTTTAGTCCTGGTTTAGACCTGGTTTTAGTCCTAGTTTAGTCCTGGTTTTAGTCCTGGTTTAGCCCTGGTTTAGTCCTGGTTTAGTCCTGGTTTTAGTCGTGGTTTAGACCTGGTTTAGTCCTGGTTTAGACCTGGTTGAGTCCTGGTTTAGTCCTGGTTTAGTCCTTGGTTTAGCCCTGGTTTTAGTCTTGGTTTAGTCCTGGTTTTTGTCCTGGTTTAGACCTGGTTTAGTCCTGGTTTAGACCTGGTTTAGTCCTAGTTTTAGTCCTGAAAAACATGTCAGATATTTGGATGCTCTGAATACAGAAGTTAAATGAGGAATAACTTTGAACCACTGCAAACTCTTTAAAAAGGCTCTAGTTCTGTTTCTCATGTTTTTAAGACACTAAAACTCAGACGCAGCAGCTTCAACTTCAACATAATCTCGTCTAAACTTGATGATCCATTGTATAGAATAGTTTTGGTACATTCCTCATTGAAAAGTAAAGGACTATTTGACCTGGAGGCGTTGTGCAGTTATTCATTAACAGCTTCAAAGTAAACAAAAGGTTAAAGGGTGAGAAACGCGAGAAGTTGCAAAGGAAGGTGGAGCCGGGGCTGGTGGTGATTTTATCTGGTGGAAAGTAACTAATGACAGTAATATTAAAGGTGCTGAGACTTGCTTGTGTCCATGGAGGTGTTATTTGTTTACCTGGAATGTCACACAGTAGGGCATTAAACATATCTCCCTTCCGTTTGTTCAATTAGAGGTGATTTATAGCTCAAAAATAGCTCAAAAACATGAATTCTCACCATGTGCAGGCTCGCTTCTGCATAGATCTGACCATGAACCTGTCTCTGCTGCGATTACCAAGTTTATTTCCAGACTGAAAAGTTACACAGTGCACCTTTAAAAGTCATATGGTTGGTTTTCAGATTCCAAATTCACAATTGTTGAACCTCATTTCTGTTAGTGACTATGTCTAAGAACTGACTGTATTACAACAATAATCTGCATTTTAACATTTTTAATTTTAGCTGCCCTCCATCTGCATTAAAGGGCCCATCAGAAAATAGTGTAATATTTTCTGATCTATGTCATAATGTTTTGCCATCACAAACAGACCTGGAGTTGTGTTTTGTTTCATCCACTGGTGTTTCGGGTTCAGTGTGGTTTTACTTGTCCCAGTGACTGTGCTTTCTGCTGCTGTGTGATTGCGGTGGGCAGAGTGTGGAAACTGCACTCCCGAGACAATGTATGCACAGGGATTCACGCTCTGGTCGGGAGTTCAGCAGCATTTCACACTACGACCACTTTCTCGTGCCTTTGGATACAACTTTCTTGTGCTTTTGGATGCCCTGGCTGTGTACAATGGGTAAGTACATTCCAGGGTTCACACTCTTTTACACTGACAAAATTTCTTCTTAAATTTCTTTTTCTTTCTTACTTAACAGAACTCTGTAGTTAAGAAAAAGAGATATTACAATTTCATGACTTTTCCAAAACTTAAATTGAATTTGCAAAATTCTATGACTTTTCCAGATGTGGAAAATGACATTTTCAATTTCCATGACTTTTCCAGGTTTTCCGTGACAGTGGTTCACAAAGTACCAGGAGTAGCAGAGATATTTTATTCTGAAAATACTCTGGATCTGTCAGTTCTGTGCGTCTGATTTCCTGTTTTGCTCATGTGATTTTGTCAGCTTGACGTCAGAGACCTCTGCAGTGTCCAGCAAAAAATACACTTCTCGTGGATTCTTTGTGTAGGCCTGCGCCCACCTGCACCGAGGTCAGGGTGGCAGCATTCAACTTTTAACAAATGAACTAACTAACACATTTTAATGACTTTCTAAGTCACATGTGTCCCGAACCACACTGCACCTGCCGTGAGGGTACACCGGAGCTCCTTCTTTCAATCAGAAAACACCTGGTGAGGAAGTGCTCCACTGTGTTTTTAAACACCATGCACCTCCACTAGAATCATTTGGGTCATTGTGATGTCATCTGAAACCCAGCAATTTGGTAGTTTACTTTTACAGCACCAACAACTTTTCCCAGTTTGAACACGAGGCACGTTTTGTTGTAAAATACATGCCCCATTATTACTGTATCATTAAGAGTTACTATGTAATTTAAAGTATTATTCATTCCCTCCTCACTCACACTTGATGATAAACCACAGTATAATCACGACTGACAGAATGTGGAGAGAAATCTGCAGCCTCTTTAAGTGTAGCCTATTTTTATTTTATTTTTTCAAATAAACTTAACTTTAAGGTGCACTTTGTAACTTAAAAGGGACGGGGCAAGACAAAATTTCCATGAGACTGGGTCCACAAGAATGAGTTACATAGTAAATAGTAAACTAAATGTAACATATACATTTCACAGTTCAGTTTCCAGGACTGAACCGTGGACTGGGACTGAGACCAGGGCCAGACCGAGACAAGATCAGGACTGAGACCAGGGCCAGACCAGGATCAGACTGGGATCAGACTGGGATCAGACCTGGACCAGACCGGGACTCAAACCGGGACCAGACCAGGACTGAGACCAGGACCGAGAGTGTCCTGTCCTGTTTTAGTCCTGTTTCAGTCCTGTTTTAGCCTTGGTTTAGTCCTGGTTCAGTCCTGGTTTAGTCCTAGTTCAGTCCTGGATCAGTCCTGTTTTAGTCCTGGTTCAGTCCTGGTTTAGTCCTGTTTCAGTCCTGGTTCAGTCCTGTTTTATCCTTGGTTCAGTTCTGGTTCAGTCCTGTTTCAGTCCTGGTTCAGTCTTGTTTTAGTCTTGGTTTAGTCCTGTTTCAGTCCTGGTTCAGACCTGGTTCAGTCCTGGTTCAGTCCTGTTTTATCCTTGGTTCAGTTCTGGTTCAGTCCTGTTTCAGTCCTGGTTCAGTCTTGTTTTAGTCTTGGTTCAGTCCTGTTTCAGTCCTGTTTCGGTCCTGTTTTAGTCCTGGTTAAGTCCTGTTTTAATCCTTTCTTAATCCTGGATTCAGTCCTGGTTCAGTCCTGGTTTAGCCTTGGTTCAGTCCTGATTCAGTCCTTGTTCAGTCCTGGTTCAGTCCTGGTTCAGTCCTGATTCAGTCCTGGTCAAAATCGGACGAAAAGGGAAACGTCGTTGTCCGTTTTTTCCATTATTCATTTCTTATTTTTGGTTTTATTTTGAAAAACGAATGAACGGATGATACACAGATTCTGCTTATCTTTCCTCGGAGATACACCAGTTTAATGTCATGCTGTGTAATATCCAGTAAAAACCAATAACATCTCCATGGAAACAAACCTTGCACCAGAAAAGTTACATCGTGAACTTTTAAACCCATAGCGAAGTGAAAAGAGTGAACATCGCGTTCAGCTAAAACAGCTCTGCTAAAACATGCAAATTTATGAAGTTGGTTATTTAGAGTGAGAAGAACAAAGGCACACCTACGAACGTTTGATGTGAATTTGAAAAAAAAAAAAAAAACTGAAGAGAAAGTCGACAGATTGGGGCCGGGTTTTGACAGTGTCGAGTGGTGAAATATTTAAGAGTTCACCAGCTCAGGGCTCAGAGGAGGAGAGAGGAATTATGAGCAAAGAAGTACAGTAGTGATCGAGGAGAGTCAGGCGCCAAGAGACCAGCCAAAAGTTTCAGATGTGTCTCCAAAAATATCAAGTGGAGGATGTGGGGAGGTACAGGCACTGAGATGATTGAAGTTTGACATAGTTAAGGCTCATTTTTGCTCTAGACATAGTGACTTCTGTCCATCATATGATCCATCTCCTTATGTGGACATGTGGAATCTTAGCAGAGCTCCACTGTGTTTTTAAACTCCAAACACTTTTTTTTTTTTTTTTTTAGAATCATTTGGGTCATTTCAGCCCTGGAATTGCCCATCTCTACTGAATTTAAAAGTAAAATGGAGCTGTTAACTTGAAAACTACAACGTCATGACATCACAAGGTGGAACAGAGCGTCTTGAGCTTTGGAGATGTAGACAGATTAATAATAAAGGATTAATCAAACATGTGTGAGTGAAAGAAAACACAACTCCAGGTCTGTTTTTGAGGAGATAACAAGATTCTAACAGGATTTAAAGCTCCTAAGAGTCAATATATTTGCATAATAAACCTTTAAATTACTTATTATTAACAAGCAATAATACTGATGAAAACTACTACTACTACTACTAATTATGCATCAGTTTTATATACAGGGTTCCCACAGTCATGGAAATCCTGGAAAACACATGGAAATTGAAAATGTAATTTCCCAGGCCTGGAAAAGTCATGGAATTTGAATATGTCTTTCACGCAATTACAGCGTTCTGTTATGTTTTCATTAGTCTATTATGATTATTTCTGAATGTCTGCGCCTTTTGTTTAAAAGAGACGACAATAAATGCACTGACAGGATTTTGAATGTTCAGAAACTATAATCCTAAACCATAAGGTGAGTGGAAAGAGTTAACATTTCATATTTAGCCCTGAAAGTCTGATCAATTCTACACATGTAGGTGCTGTAAATCCATGGAAAATTCACTTTAGGTCATGATAAAGTCATGGAAAAGAGTGGGATTCCTGCTTTTCTGGACACTCATAGACATTTTACAGATCATTATTCATTCACTCCACACTCGAAGGGGATAAGTAGACTGATGGAAATGAGGCTGCCAGTCAAACATGTGTGAATGAAACAAAACACCAAATCCTGGAAAAGTCATGGAAATTGAAAATTTAATTTTCCAGGCCTGGAAAAGTCATGGAATTTTAATATATCTTACATCTTTCATATGTCTTCACCCACGTTGCCTTGTATGAAAGTGGTGTGTGTGTGATGGTGGTGGTTGGAGGGGATAAGTAGACTGACGGAAATGAGGCTGCGAGTTTGCACCATCAGTCCCTCCACACCACACACTAGGCAATGTGGGTGAACACACACAACACACCCATCCTACTTGCTGAGCTTCTGAGATCTGACGGGATCAGGGTTTGACAAACAGATATGGCCACAACTAGTGACACACTGGACAATGATAACTGCATATGATCTTTAATAGTATTGGAGTAGTAGTAGTACTACTGCTCCTGGTAATTTTTTGTCAATTTTAGTGAAAAATAGGTCAATTTGCAGCTTTCTGGTCATGTATGTGCTGCCTCCAGAGGCCACTACAATGTCAAGTACTATGTGACATCAGACAGTACTGCTCTAATTACAGTAAGGTGTTTCTGATACAAATACCTGGTAGCGGAGTTTGAAGTGTGGATATCTGTTATAATCACATTGTTCCTTATACCCCACACCCCACCCCTCTTACCCCTCACTCTTTTCTTTAGTCCCACAGGTAGAGCCCAGTTTAGCAGCTTTATTTGACAATGGCTGAAAAGTGTTTAGTCCCACTTTAAAAATCCCTCCTAATGCATGTTTTTAAAGACCAAACAACATATTTGTGATCTTTTGAGCTTTTTGGACAAATATACATCAGTCAGACAAAAAAGCTGTTTTAAAATGATCATGTACATACCCAGCTGGTTCTCCCCCAGTGGTCGAAGGAGATGGTGTTCGTCTTTGACTTGCAGATTTCAGGTTTTCTTCTGGGTTTAACAGCGCTGTCTCTCTCACCTCCTCTATCCTCAGCTCCCCCTCTCCTGGCCCACTATCCGGTTTATACGTGAATATTATCGTTGGTTTCTGGTTCGGATCTTCTGGTTTGGCCTCTGCAAACCACTGATGTTGCTGCACAGGTGGAGCTGGGAGCATGTGTATTACCGTCCCATCTAATCCAACCAACTTCCCTTTCTCTTTTTCGACTTTTTCTTTCTGATCTTCGTCGTCTTTTCGCCTCTTGAAAAAACTCCTAAACGATATCCAGCGTTTCGGTTTGGCGCTTTCCGAATTACCGCGCCTTCCGTCTCCTTCGCCTTCGGTCTGCCTCGACGGAGATCCTGAACTCTTTGTCCAGTTGGCGAAATGTCTTTGCAGTATATTGGTGGCATGGTACGGCGACGATGTTGACCTGGGAGGAGGAAAGGGCGGGTTTTGCTCCGATTTCGGACTGGAGAGTGACACCGCTGCAGATGCGCTTTGAGATTTTGATAACACTTTCGACGGCGTATCTTTTTTGGACTTGAACCCAACATCGGCCGAGGAGAAGAACGATTTGGGTCTCAAAAGTGTCTCTTTCATCGCATCTGGAGGTAGAGAATACAACTCTTCTATACTTTTGTCCTGCGATGTTGGCGTATCCGGAGGCGTTTGCGGAGGTTGAATTGACGTGACGATTTGAGAAAGGACAGCGCTTGCTTCTTCTCTGTGGCTACCTGTAGACCTATAAGTCAAATCAATATCATCTTTCTTACAATCTCCTGTTATTCTAGATGATGTACTAGTACTTGGACTACTCTTAGCGATCGCCGAACTAGCTGGTGAACTCGTCAAAGATATAGGTTGAATGCAGCCAGAATGAGAGCTGGTACTGGACACTGTGCTAGAATCTAAATTAGACCTAACCTGTAAATTTGACACTTTCGCAGACAATTCTGGTTGTGGTTTCTTGTCCTCAAATGAAGCTCGCTCTGAAGTACCTCTACCGGAGATCGTTTTGTCTGTAGATGATGACTGGACACTTTCAGACGACCCAATTTCTTCGTAAGTGTGACTGGCCACCCTACTCCCTGCACCCTTAGGTGGGGGTAGCTCTCCACACACTCCTAAAAAGCTCTTGTATACCGCTAAGTTGTCATACGCGCTTGGATTGATCACTATGGGGACTTTAACCGCGTTCTTACAGCTTCGCGCGTAGGCCGGTTCGTCTCGAATAATAATGGGGAACGGGGGCATCCCTGCGTTGTTGAAACTATTAAACTTGATTTCAGATAAGTTTGGAGATTTGACCGGAACAGTGCGCGAAGACGACAGCCCAGCGATCGGAGAGGTAGGAGCGGATTTATGATTGTAATATTGAGTAGCGACAGAAGATCCAGAATTGCTTCCATTTCCGAAATCGACTTTTGCGATTTTCTGTCTCGGACTCGTGCTTGATGTCCACACTTCTTGGTAGCGTATGTTGCCAGGTTTTTTGCGCAAGGCGGGAATCGGTGCAATGGAAATGGGCGTTTTGGGCGAAATGGCGAAACATGGAGAGGTGGGTGAAAGTGGTTGGCTGGAGAAAGTTTTGGGAAGTGGCGTTGGAATAGTGGGGCTTGAAACAGTGGGAGATTTAGGCGTAGAATTGCAAACTTGTTCATCTTTGCTCGCCATAGACGCGGATACATCAACTACAGTGTAAGGCTTGCATATGAGCGATTTTTCTAGATTAACAACACGGTATGGTTTAGCTTTCTCCTCTGTTGGGCTAAAACTAATTGTAACAGGCTGTCCTTGGATAGCTTGGGGCATTGGTAAACCTTCTTTACCTTCTTGATCCTCTAACCTAATAGCCAAAACGGACGTGTGCGTTTCAGTAACTTTAACTGGACTTTTCGGAGAAGTGCATTGGATATTTGGAGACGTGGGCGACTGTAAGCCATTTTTCATCAGACAGGGGGCGCTGCTACCGCTGCTTGAGGTCGTCCTTGAATCTTCAGGCTGCGAAGAAGATGATTCAGGGGAAGTTGTAGTTTCAGAATTGGACAGGAATCCACTCCCTTGCAAATTGTGATGTCCGTACGGCATGAGACTTCCGTTTGAGTCCATAGACGGATAACCATTCAAAATTTCATCGTAGCTATCGTCGTAATCAACTGCGCAGATTCTTTGGAGCGACCTATTTCGCAGCGGGACGGTATTCCACTTTTTTCCCGCAGCAAATGGCACGGGGGACAACGTAGCCGCTCGGAAATTTGCAAACCGTGGCTGTCCTCGCATTCGAATTTCCATCGCTAACAACTCCTCATCGCTCTCATCCCAGCTTTCATGCTCTTCTTCTCGTTCGGTATCATCGTCGTCTTCGTCGTCCTCATCCTCACTCGAGAATTCTGGGTAACAAAACCTCCCGCCCTCTCGGCTAATAATTTCCGCACTATCACTTAACGAAACACGTTTTTGCGACGAACTTGGACCACCGCTCGGACAGTCTCCTCCGCTAGTGTTACTTCCCATGGCTAAACAGCTCGCAGCAGGTAGCCCTCTTTCCAGCGATTTTCGATATGAGGTGCTAATTCGACCCCAAAACAAGTCTTTAGATCCTGAAAGAGGAGGCGAGCTCGGACCAGGGCCCAAACCAGCAATTTCTTTCAAAACATCAGTAAGTCCGCTGTTATTGTTGTTCCCACTTGGTGTTCGTGGGCTAAGTGGTCCGTAGCCCTCGATCTCTTGGCTCCCTCCTTCGCCATCATTGTTATTGTTGCTCGGTCGTTTTTGGTTGAGTCCGTTGTGGGTCCAAACAGTGAATGCAGAAGTTTTTCCAGTTTCGACTTGGGAGTTTACGGGAGACTGTACAGTGTTCCCGTCTGAATCGAGTCCTGATGATGGAGACGTTGGGGACGTTGGGGACGTTGGGGACGTTGGAGACGTTGGAGAAGTCGGAGATGTTGGAGACGTTGGAGAGGAGGGGAGCATCATGGTGGGCTTCACAGCGATGGTCGGCTTCTTGGCCACAGGAGGTCGGAAATGCCCAGTCCTGAAACAAAGGAAAGTAAATAATTAGCATGACAGACTGTAGAACTTTGCGCAAATAATAAGATATACTTAAATATAGTAAAAAAAGGTTTAAAAGGTCAACATTTGGACACTGTTTTGACTCACATCCAGTCCAAGTAATTTTCCATCTGAGAGAAAACTTATAAAGTTCTCATGATTTGTACCACGTTTTTAGGACTATAAATTGCTTGGGTGGTCCTGTGACTTATATATTAAAGTTTTCACACTGACAGCTGCGAGAGGCTCTAGTCTTGTGTGTCAGTATCTGCTGCTCTTGTTCCTAGTGTACCACTGTCACTTCACTCTACTGCACATGTCTCCTGCAGAAAGAGCCTCTGTCCTGTCTGTATCATGTCAGTCGATCGCACCTTTACTTCTGTACCACTGAAAATATTTAATTTAAACAAACCATCCTGTCAGGATTCAGAAAGGCCGGAATAATTCTAACTGGAACTGATGCTGAGTCTGATGACAGCGACACAGAGGAGGAAGCGGCGCTCTGTTTACCTCCGGAGGTCACTCAGTTGCTCAGAAGTGACACAGAGGATGAAGAATTGAATGGATTTAGTGATTTGGAGTGAGATGGAGAGTTTGGTAAACTTGTTCTGTTGTTTATGTTATATTTATCTGAAGAACTGTTCATATGTGACGTTAACAGTCTGTTGTTCTCTGTTCTACTGTTATTACTAGAACTTGACTTTCAACAGGAAATGTCAGTTCCTGGTCTTTGATTTTATAAAATACATTTCTCCACAAAAAGTCGACTTATAGCCCGGTGCGACGTTCATTACGCATTTTTTCCCTTATGCAACTTATAGTCCAAAATTATGGCAGGTCAATTCAGGATTCAGTACTGTATTTAATATGAAATTGTGTTTGGATGTTCCTATTTTCATTGTGCTTCTAATGTCCAAGACAAATTTCTCCACTTATAATAAAGGCTTATCTTATGTTATATTATACAATCTAAAATGCTTGGTACCCCTCATTTTAAATATGAGTAAATTAAAAACTAATTTCTGATCTGTTTTACTTGCTGGGGTGCCTGATCTTCAAACCATGAAAGAAGCATATATTTAAATCCATCTAACTCTAGTTTCCTTTGGCACATGACTAGATGATGCATACAATCTTTGACCACTAGCAGAGCTGTAGAACTGCCAACCCTGATGGTTAAAACATAATGATCCAAACCAAACTGACCTGGCCGATCCACTGCCTGCCCTCTGTGCGTTGAGAGACAGCCCGGTGTTTGCCCTGGCGCCCCCTGGTGGTAGACCTTGGTGGTGCGTCCCTGAAGGCCTCTGCTCTGGGATGGGCCTCGCTCCTCCTCCGCTCCCCGTCAGGCAGTGCAGGCTCTTGGGTTTGAAACAGTTCTTACATTCGCCCGGTTTCCACACATGCTCTGTGAAGGTGCTGCAGGCGGACATGGCTGATGGGTGGGGCTTGGATGGGGGTATGGGTGGGGGTCGTGGGCGTCAGTGAACTGGGAACCCCTCCATCAAACCACAGGCTGCACCGACCGACTGTGGAGCGGGAATGATGAAGGCTTCAGATGAATACGGGGAGCTGGACCTGAGGGAAAGAAGAGACTGGAGATTAGTGATAGTAGACAGGAGATCTGGCTTTAAAGCTGCACCTTAGGGCTGCAAGATGAATCGCAACTGACAAGAAATCATTTGAATGGACACAATGAACAACGAGCAAAGGCTGCAATTAATAATATTGTACATAAAATAAGATATCCTCCCTCGGGAGGTGTTCAGGAGGCCCCGGGGAAGACCCAGGACACGCTGGAGGGACTATGTCTCTTGGCTGGCCTGGGAACGCCTCGGGGTTCCCCCGGAGGAGTTGGAGGACGTGTCTGGGGTGAAGGAAGTCTGGGAGTCCCTGCTTAGGCTGCTGCCCCCGCGACCCGGCCCCGGATAAGTGGACGAAAATGGATGGATGGATAAAATAAGATAATCCTCATGTTAGGCCTCTTGTATTAGATTGGCAGAGCACATTTCAGTATTTTTGGCAATTCTTCTAAAATGTAAACGTTGAACTGAATCTTATAATTAAAACATAAATCCCAAATCATCCATCCATTTTCTTCCGCTTATCCGGGGCTGGGTCATTGGGGCAGAAGTCTAAGCAGGGACTCTCAGACTTCCATCATTTTGGACACTTCCTCCAGCTCCTCCAAGGGACCCCAAGGCCAGCCCAGAAACATAGTTCCACTAGTGTGTCCTGGGTCTTCCCCGGGACCTTCCTATGGGACATGCCCGGAACAGAGTCCTGTACTGAGTTGGGTACCCGTGAGTACCCAGCAGGTTTCAACAGCCATGTACAAACTGTTGTAATCAAACAGTGTATTCAGTCGGCCTACAGGGAGCTACAATACTGTAGTCTACGTCACTTTACAGCAACTGCAGCAGTTTTCCTAGTCAGCATTCATGGTTTGAGGAGCATCAGCATAAAGGACAAGATGAAAGTTAAGTTGGCGAGCTGTGGTTATAAAATATTTCTCAATGATTCTTCCTCCTGAGAGAAGTCAGCTGAAGAGGAGCAGAGAGGAAATCCCACATCTGTCCAAAAAATTACATATTTCAGATCATTCAGCCCTTGTGCACCATGAAACTTTTCTGCTACTTTGCTTGAAATGTTCCAGAGTATGGCACACACTTCTATTGTCTATTCATTAAATTACAGGAATTGTATTGCCCAAAATACTTGGCTTGGTGGTGTCACCTGCTTATTATAACCAAGTTTAATACCAAGGTAGGAGGAGAGAAGGTTTCAGACTTTTAGTGCCCCTTTATTTCAGAATCGGGTAAATGAAGAGTTTATTTTCTTTATTTTATTATATTATTTTTTTTATATTAAACTATTTGAAGTAAATAATTCATTTAATATAAATAATTAATGAATTATTAATTAATTAATGAATTATTATTATTATCTTTATTATATTACAGGTAGTATTTGTGAAAATAAATCTGATTGAAGTAAAATAGGAAATGCATAAGATTTTAACTTCAGGAGTTTAAAAGTATTGAATGTCTGGATGGATAAAATAAGCCATGTTGTTATTATAAAAAGCAAACTGAAATACTCAAAGTGTCCATGAGGGGGCAAACTCTGCACATCTTCCTGTGGTCCTCTTGTGAACTGTCTTCAGTAGAAACTTTTAAGTTTAAGAAATATTACAGTGAAGAGATTATAATGAGGACAAAATCTGATCTAACTTTTGTGCTTTGCCCGGACCTGCCCCGGAGAGACACACTGCTCTAATTACAAGTGTTTGATCCCACGGGGCCCTTCACCTTCTACTTCATTAACAGTTAGAGACACAAACACAGAGGTTTTGTTCATGGCAGGGCCTGTGTAACTCTGTGGGAGATTCACTGTGAGGGATCAGGGGCACAAACGTCCACGTAGAATCAGGTACAATTTTACTGTAGTAATTTAAGCACTAACGTATTCTGTATAAGTATGAATAGGCCAGAATTAGTAAGAATAAGAACAAAGTATTAATGTATTTATGGTGTATCTTCATTGAACTTATCACTGATTGCAATCATTTTGGTCGTGATAATCCTGACACAAAATTTCAGTATTACTATGTATGCAGGCTAAGAACAAATACACAAAAATATTGCTAAAAGAAAAATATTTGTGGAATCTCTCAACCATTTTATTTATTTATTTTTTTATTTCATAGCTATTTATATTTATAAGTTATGTTTCAATAATTTGAAAAGCCAATATTACACTATTTCCTGATCAGATTATTTTGAATTTGCAGGCTTTGTGTTGCATTATTTATTTATTTTTGTATGAAAAGCTCTCTCTAAATAAAGTTTGATTGATTGATTGATTGATTGATTGACAGACTAATAATAAGAGGGTTACTCAAACGTGTGAATCAAACAAAACACAACTGCAGGTCTGTTTTTTTTCAGGAGGGAACAACATTAGAACAATTTTGTCTGATATAGGATGTTTATAAATCAGTGTGAAAGAAAAAGAGCAGAAAAAATTTTCCAAAACAGCTACCACAGGATTTTTAAAGTAATATTACACAAGTAACAGATAATTAACACAAGCAGAGTTCCTCAGCCATCTCATATTTTCAGAACATGTAATCATCCAGTTTTGTGGTTCTACATTGAAAAAAAAATCTAGAAATGACATATTCACGAGGAAGGATGTGTCCAGGAGAAACGCCCAAAGGATGAACAATAAAAAGTGGAAATCTGACGTTTGTGAAAGGATTTATACAGAGAGACCACATCACAGCATCCTGACGGGAAACAGGCCGTAAATCTGTCGTCATAACCAGCTTCAAAATGTAAACACAACACATAATGGGCTACAGAAAATGTATGATTCCTGCAACAAGAAATCAAGTCGTGTTATTTTTTATTTGTTTTTACAACATTTGTTGTTTACTCTTAGAAGCAGAATAGAAACAAATTTTTTCACAAGTTAAATGATAATACTCAAGTAGAGACGGGCAGTAATCACATTTTATTCAATTTGAGATCTTAGGAGCAGAGTTCAGATTTTGGAGAAATAAAAGAGAAAGTTTTTTTTGTGTGTTAAATTGAAATAGAAGTTTATTTAGAAGGTTTGTCTTGTCACTTGGTATTGAAAAAACATCACCCCTCTCTCTGTAACTGCTGCTGTCAGGCTCCTCATTTTGGTCTAAAAATGTTTGTTAGGGTGGTCCTTACCCAATGGAAAAACATAAAAGTTCAAAATGTGTCTCTCTGACCCCATAGATATTTAGCATTTAAATTACCGTATTTTTTGGACTATAAGTCCAACTTTTTTCATGGTTTGGGTGTTTCCTGCGACTTATAGATTAAAATGTTCACACTGAGAGGGGGCGCTCTACACTTGTGTGTCAGTATCTGCTGCTCCTGTACCACTGTCACTTGGGTCTACTGCGCATGTCTCCTGCAGAAAAAGCAGGTCTTGCTGCAAGTAGTGAAATCTGCAGTAGAAAATGGTAATCGAGCAGCAGAAAGAAAGTTTGGAGTGAGCGAGAAACTCGTGAGGGACTGGCAGAAAACAGGGAGAACACAGCTTCACAGTAACCAGGAGTGTCTGCAGTGCAACTTTCCTGGAAGTCACTGGATGGATGGACAAAGCCTGGACTTCAGTGACACCAAAACCATCCTGTCGAGATTCAGAAAGACCGGAATAATTCTAACTGGAACTGATGCTGAGTCTGACAGTCTGACAGCGACGCAGAAGAGGAAGCGGCCCTGTGTTTACCTCTTTTGGTTGTGAAGAAGTGACACTGAGGATGAAGAATTCAGTGGATTTAGTGATTTAGAGTGAGATGGAGAGTTTGGTAAACTTATGTTATGTTGTTTATGCTATAATTATCTGAAGAACTGTTCATATGTTACGTAAACATATTAATGCTTTTTCAGTCTGTTGTTCTCTGTTCTATTGTTATTACTAGAACTTGACTTTCAAGATGAAATGTCGGTTCCTGATCTCTGATTTTATAAAATACATTTCCACAAAAAGTGCGACTTATAATGTGATGCGACTTATATGTGTTTTTGTCTTCGTCACTTATACTCCGGAGCGACTTATGGTCTGAAAAATACAGTATTTAGCATTAAAAAGCAGGTTTAACAAAATCCATGCATATTTGGAGGTAGCTCAAAGACATTGAAGTTTTTGTTATTGTGGCATCATTACTGCTAAAATACTGAAGGAAACACAATTAAAGAGTCACATTTTTGCAACATAATATTCTGTTCACTCAACAGGCACATGCATTTGTGTCTTATGAAAGAAAACATGATATTGACTGATGGAAAAATATTTTGCTGAGGACGTGTTTCAATTAGAGGCAATAAAAAACAAAGTTCAGTGCAAACTCTGTGAAGTGTTTGACTGAGAAAATCTTGATTCAATAATGCTGGGCCCTCCTGTGGTACATGTGCACACTGTGTTCCCTCTCAGGCTCGTGTCAGTGTCATCACTGCACGACCATCATCCTGTTTTGTTTTTTGTTTTGTTTTTTATCATACTTTTTATAATCACCCGTTCTTTCAGGAGCAGTAAGCAAAACATGGGGCGCCTGGGGATCCATCTCCATGATCTTGTTGCTAGTCTTGGTCAGGACCTTAAGTGAAGGATTTTACCTATGGTGCATGTTTTAGATTGATGGGGGAAACTGGAGGAAACCCACTTAGATGCGGAGAGAACATGCAAACTCCACTTTGAGCTACCTATAAATATGAATGTATTTTCATAAAACTTTATAGACCACAATTTCTACTCAATTTCAGCATTTTGGGAAAGTCTGACCATATGATTTTAAAAGTTCATAAATAAGGACCATCCTTATGTTCATATTAACCTGCTCTACAAATCCGTATTTTTCAGAGTATAAATCGCTCCAGAGAATAGGTCGCTCCAGCCAAAAAATGTGTAATGAAGAAGAAAAAAACATAACAGCACAACACAAACTACAACTCCGTGCAACTTCGGTGTCACTGAAGATCATGCTTTTTCAGTGACTTCCAGGAAAGTTACATGATGTACCCTCCCAGTTCCCAAGAAGTTGTGTTCTCCATTCCCGCTTTCCACCAGTCCCTCACAAGTTTCTCGCTCACTCCAAACTTTCTTTCTGCTGCTCGATTACCGTTTTCTGCTTCATATTTCACTACTTGCAGCAAGACAATGGCTTTTTCTGCAGGAGACATGCACAGAGAACTGATACACAAGCCTAGAGCGTCCTCTCTGTCAGTAAGAAAATATTAATATATAAGTTGCACTGGAGTATAAGTCGCAGGAAACACCCAAACCATGAAAAAAGTGCGAGTTATAGTCTGATAAATAAGGTAATCTTTGTGTTTTTCTTTCGTGTTATATTTTGCCCGTAAATAAATTCCTATTCCTAATATGAAACTTCCAAATCCACTCTGTTAACTGCAGCCACAATGAGCTTCATATGACTGAAGCTGAACACTATGTATGACGTCACTAGCCTGATTCATCAGCTGGTTTCACTTCGTGGAAACCGTCTGACATCGCAGTGTTAGAATTCGTTCGCTCGATAGTAAGCGGGTACTTTTTTTCCATTTAACCAATTGCTGCTCTTTGTTCGTGACGTATGTAATGCTCCGTTAACAGGGCTAACTGGTATATTAAGCTTTTCCCAAATCCCGTAGGAAGAAGGACAATAACGTCTTTCCCCTTGATAAAATTCACCAAACATTCTCTTTGTTCCGGCTTTAAATCCTCGATCTCGGGAATCATTGCCAACACAGAATGTATGACTCTTCGGTGATTGGCTGGTGCCTGAACTCGCACTTCCGGGATTTTTGTGAACCATTTAGTGTATTCCGATTTCTGACCTAGGCAGCGGAGGCACAAGGTGGCACCACTCAATAAAATTTTTCTCCAAGTCTCCAAGTTTCTATCTTTTATGGTTGGAAAGTTATGCGCGGTTATATAAAACATATTCAGTCATTTTGTCATTCCGTTTTCATATACCGTTGGTCTGGAAGAAGAAGTAAACAGCAATGACTCAACCGAAAGAAAAACAACTTTATAGCGTAACAAAAAGACAAAAGACACTGCTACTGCAATTCAGAATAATCACTATCCACCTCGACATACAAGGTCAGGTCCGTCCCTAAACACACTGAGCTCTGAGGAGGGGAATAGCTGGAATAGTTTGAGACAAAAGGCGTATTTTGCAGTGTACAGTTATACTCATTATCTCAGCTGACAGGTCAGATTTAGAGCTGTGTTTTGCTCGCAGATGTCCGGCAGCTGTTGCACATTTGTTCAGATTGATAAGAGGTCGCTCCAAAAAAGACATCAATTTACGGGAATAAAATCTGACACTGCGGTCACGTTTGAAGACCGAGCGGCAGCAGAAGCGAGGAGAGGATGTCTGTTTATTTCACAATCAGGGTAAGGTTTTTAGCCCGTGTACCGCCAGTGGAGCCTCGCCGCAGTTTGAGAAGCCCTGGCATAAACAGTCCCCCTCATAGCCTGTAGCTACATAACACACACTGCTATTCCTGCATTAGTTTTATTACATAACAGATTGTGCAGGCCTCTAGATGAGAAGTGCTGGGTCCTATTAAACGTGTGGTAAGTCATCGCAGTAATATTCCCAGCATCAGAGGAGGCATGAGCTCAGTGAGGTTATTTTAAAACAGCACAACACAAACTGCACTCAGGTTTATCACTGTACATGTACGATATGGTCTTATATGAAATATGAAAGTGCCCCTCCTAGAAACCTCCATCTTAACGTGGTGGAGCTACTGTAGGTTGTCAGTGGCTTCAGGTCCCTGGTAGGGTCTCCCACTGGTCCTAGGGCACATCCATCCATTTTCTTCTGCTTTATCCAGGGCAAGGTCGCGGGGGCAGTGAGTAAGTAAGTTTTATTTATTTACATATGTCACAGAGACACTACGAGCATTATTCATTCACTCCAGACCCGGTGGTGATAAACTGCTATTGTAGCCAGATCTGTCCTGGGGCAGACTGACTGAAGTGTAGCTGTCAATCAGTGCTATCAGTCTCTCTGACCACCACCATCACTCACACACACCACTTTCATACAAGGCAAAGTGGGTGAAGTGTCTTGCCTAAGGACACAATGGCAGTTTTTGTGACCGGTGTTCCTCTGTGGCACTTCATTTTCCCAGTGGTCTCCCATCCAAGTACTAACCAGACCTGACCCTACTGAGCTTCTGAGATCTGACGGGCTGTGAGAAGCTGAGGCAGCAGTGTTGAGCAGGGAGGCCCAGACTTCCATCTCCAAACACACTTCTTCCAGCTCCTCTAGGAGGGTCCTGAGGTGTTCCCAGGCCGAGCCAAGAGACATAGTCCCTCCAGTGTGTCCTGGGTCTTCCCCGGGGCCTCCTCCCTGTGGGACATGCCCGGAACACCTCTCAAGGGAGAAGTGCAGGAGGCATCCAGAACAGATGCCCTCCCTTCAGCTGCTCCTCTCGATGTGGAGGAGCAGCAGCTCTACTCCAAGCTCCTCCTGTGTGACTGAGCTCCTCACCCTATCTCTAAGAGAGCACCCAGCCACCCTGTGGAGGAAACTCATTTCGGCCACTTCTTTCTGTGATCTTATTCTTGTCATTATCCAAAGCTCATGACCATAGGTCACAGGGCACAGGTCAGACTAAAAGTGGTTCAGATTCCCCAATGACATGTATGATATCAAGACCAGTTACAACGCTCAGATTGGTGTTGAAAACCAGATACTAATCGATACTAAAACTAGTATTGAAAGATTCTAATTGTGCAGTTGCATTTACAGGACAGAAATGAACCATTCCAGAATGATCTTGAGCTGGATCAGAACAAGTATAATGGAACCGACCTGGACCACTGAGGGATTACACACATACTGTATAAGACCACATGGTAAAATGGTAAAAGTTTTTTATTATCATCGTGGTATCAGAATCAGTATTGAGTATCGAGCCTATTCGTTAGCATGGAAATTGAGTTTGAAACTGTAGTCCTGCTGCGTGTGGGTTTGTCGGATCATTCATTCTCTCCATCTCTCCCTCGCCTCATAAAAACGTTACTTTAGTGCACACTTTTATATTCCAGCAGGTCTCTTGACAGCAGCTTGGACCCTCTGTAGTCTTATTTAAAGGTGTAGATCAATGTCCCATTACAGACGCTTTAATGACTGAATCTGTGGCTGCTATCGACCAGAGCAGAGAATCACTGAGCTACAAGAGACTTTAATTACAGCGATAATACAACATAAAGGGTCATTTGGTGTCTGCCTTTTCAAGTGGAGGAAATGTACCTGCTGGTCTCCATGGATACGTTATTGCTTCCCTTGAATGTTCCACAGTGAAGCATGAACGTGCTTTGTGTTTATTCAATAACAAGTGTTTCCAGCGTGAGCGGCGTCGCCTCTCCACAGATCTGACCTTAAACTGATGGCTTGTCTAATACTTGTCTCCATAAGTTTAATGCCATGTTGCCTAGGCTGACCAGACTGGGGTTTTCAAAAAGAAGAACAGCTGGTTTGTGGGCAAAAAAATTGGCGATGTTTGTACTTTATAACCGGCGATTTACGTTGGTGTTCGAATTTAATATTACAAATGTGTGATATTGTGTGTATGAGGGGGTCTGCGGTCCTCACCAGAAGAAGTTTGGACAATTTAGTGTATGTCATTGCATTTAGAGGTCTACTTGTAGGTAAAAACGACAAAATATTTTATCAGAAGTGCCTTTCTTTAAGACGGTGATGGTGTTTTTGGGGCTTAAAAATGCAAAAATCTGTAACCACCCTCCAGAGTGGAAAAGCTGAATACACTCCACTGTAGCGTTTCCGTCTACACTGCCCAAGACGCAAAACTCTGGTCAGATCTGCTCACGTCGTGTACACGTTAACGTCACATACATCACCACCTAGTAGGGTTGTACAAAAATATCGAAATATCATATCATTTAATCTGATGATACAGTATCGATATCGTGGCTTATTAAACCATATCAAATCGATTTGACATAGTCCCTCCAGTGTGTCCTGGGTCTTCCCCGGGGCCTCCTCCCGGTGGGACGTGCCCGGAACACCTCCCGAGGAAGGCGTAAACAAGGCATTCGGAACAGATGTCCGAGCCACCTCAGCTGCTTCTCTCGACGTGGAGGAGCAGCAGCTCTACTCCGAGCTCCTCCAGTGTGACTGAGCTCCTCACCCTATCTCTAAGGGAGCGCCCAGCCACACTGCAGAGGAAACTCATTTCGAGCGCTTGTATCCGCGATCTCGTCCTTTCGGTCACTACCCAGAGCTCATGACCATAAGTGAGAGTAGGAACGTAGATTGACCAGTAAATCGAGAGCTTCGCCTTTCAGCTCAGCTCCCTCTTCACCACAATGGTCCGATACAGCGACCGCATCACTGCCGACACTGCACCGATCCACCTGTCAATCTCACGCTCCATCCCCCCCTCACTTGTGAACAAGACCCCGAGATACCTGAACTGCTCCACTTGAGGCAGGGACTCTCCACCCACATGGAGAGGGCAAGACACCTGGCTATCGTATCGTGGCCTATGTATCGTATCAGCAACTTCCTAATGATACCCAGCCCTACCACCTAGCGTCACCACCTAGCCTCCTGGCATGTGCACCCAATCCAATCCCACACACTTTTGCGTCACCGTATGCATGCTGATTTCCTTCTGAAAATGCTTGTCTAATAAAACGTCAAAGACGTGACACCAATTTTGCGTCTTCTGTTCAGACCATCATCATATAAACGTAGCCTGTGATTCAGAGCAGGAAAAACACTACAGAGTTTAGCCTTAAAACAGGACGTCTGAACACATGTTTGATCTGTATTTGTCCTGTATTTATCATGAGAACCTTCTGCTGAGGGTGAGACTATTACTGTTTAGCGTGTGCGGGCCGTGGTTACGTGATTTAAGTTTGCAACTTTTTCAGATGGGATTTATGAAGGTATCTCTGCGAGTATGAGGTCAGTTTTCATCAAATAAAAAGGGGTGTAGAGTTTGAGCCATGAAAAACTGCATTATTGCATCCAGCCTCTCCACAGTAGCTAATATGCCTTCGTAATAATATCTATCTCTAAATGTAAGAAACATCTGTCTGTCTGTGTGTTTGTCTGTTCCACACATAACTCTCAAACCGCTGATCGGACACATCTCCAACTCGGAGATTGTCATCCTAAAGGGACGGGTGTGTGCAGTGCCAATTTTCATGTTGTTAGGACAAAAAATGCCAAAATAAATACTAGTGCTTTGTAAATGTAGGTGCATTTTCTGATCCAAAGCAGTCTGGAGGAGTTTAGACACACGCTGTTGGAGAAGCGCCGGTGATTGTATCCATCTAAGTATAATAAAATCTTAATAAAATACATGATTGAATCTGATCAGATGAGCCAAGACTGGTGCCAATACTAAGAAAAGTGTCCTCCTCAAAGCTGTCGACACTTTTTAAAATCTCAGTCATTTTGGGCTCATTTAGAATTTCCTCCTGGATATTTTTTTTGAGACATGTCCGGGAAAAAGAGGACGTCTGGTCACCCTCATGCTGCCATACTAAATCTGTGTCCCAATGTCCACCCAAGCCCCTAACCCCTCATTCACTACGTAGGCTTGCACTCTTTAGTGGACTCTTTCGTGCTCTCGTTCACAGAGAGATTCAGACTACGTTTATATGATGACAGTTTGAACAGAACACGCAAAAGTGATGTCGCGTCTAATATCGTCGGTCTGTGGAACATAAATTGGCATTTCTTCCTCTAAACGGGGAACGCCACTTTCAACATCCGGTCTAACATATATGTCAAAGTAAGACTTGTTAGTATTGAAGTAAGAGTTGTACATTGACGTTAGCATTGAACGTCACGTAGTAAGGGTTAGGGTTAGTGTAAATCTACGGCTATGTGACTTATCAATAGCAAATGTCAAGGCTCATGCCATGCTATCATTACTGAGAAAAAGCGAAAAAGCAGAAAAGTGCAAACTCTTTCTGATTGGTTGATTACACGCTACAGGAATGCCCATTAGGGAGTTTCTGTGGCACGTCTGGAACGGCCACGCTGTAGACCGACACTCCTCGTTGCGTCTTCACTTTATATTCCGCGTTTAGACGAGCGTTTTCGGGAGGAAATCTGCGTACATACGGACACAAAAGTGTGTGGAATTCGATTGGGTATGCATGCCAGGCTGGTGACGCTACGTGGTGATGTACGTGACGTAAATGCGTACGAGGCGTGAGCAGATCTGACCAGAGTTTTGCGTCTTGTGCAGTGTAGACGGAAACGCTACGGTGGAGTGTATTCAACTTTTCCACTCTGGAGGGTGGTTTCAGATTTTTGCATTTTTAAGCCCCAAAAACACCATCACCGTCTTAAAGAAAGGCACTTCTGATAAAATATTTTGTCGTTTTTACCTGCAAGTGTTCTCATGGAAAGTGTCTCGAGGCATGGGACTCTGGCATCTTGATTTCTGTCATAAATTATGATCAGATCAGACTGGCACACAAGTGTTTATGGACTAATAATAATCATACAAGTTTTGATCAAGCTGGATTTCACACAGACATTGGATTCAGCTTTTTGTCTGAGATGTGGAAATGATCGCTCTTTTAACACTAGCACCTTTACACCAGAATGTTTTAGTGTCCGTCAAATGCTTTTCTCCATGGAGATGTTATTGCTTTGTCTGGAATGTTTCACAGTATGGCATTAAACCTTTCTATCTTCATGGAGACCAAACCAGACAAACAACAGCCAAACAACTTTACAAGAGTTTTCCTCTCACATCACCGACACACAGCCCCTCCATCTGAGCCCCACGTCTCTGCTCTTGTGCTGTCAACATCTCACAGTCTCCTCTTCATGTTCAAAGTGAGTCCCCGTCCTCCCCTCTGGCTCCAGCTCACTCGCATCAACACTCAGGTTTGTTCAGATGTTTGTGTTCCATATTTATGCCCACGGTACTTTTACTGTCTGGTGACACAAATCCTCTTCTTCTGAAAAATGGACAAACTTTATCAAACTGCTTCAAAACCCGACAACAAAGGTTGTTGGCTATAAGAAAAAATGTAAGTGTGATACAGCCACTTTGAACTCCTGAGGCAGAAGTGGAGTAACAAGTCACTTTTTTTTTTTTAAATATTGATTTTATTGTATGTTTAGACCAGACCAGTGTGTAAGCCACGACATGTGTGTGTTAGATTTGTGGCAGAAAACCTAAGTTAGATAATTGAATAGTTTGGATTTAGTATTTGATTTTATCATTATCATTTCATTACATCATTTTATTTTGTTTGCATGTGTAGAAAACTTTGTTTAGAAAGGCGCTGTATAAATAAAATATCACTATATTATAATAGGAAATTTACACTGTAACCTGTTTATTTAAAATAAAGATTTCAGTGTTTCCAGTCATTTCTTTCTCTTATATAGTGGCAGCCTTATTTGATAGAAGATACAGGTCTGTGGAAATGATCTCCTACACCCAAATTCATATAAATAAGTGAATATTTTTCAGAGTATAAATCACACTTTTTTCATGGATTGGGTGGTTCTGCGACTTAAACTGAGAGGCGAATTTTCACACTGAAGCCACAAGAGGCTCTAGTCTTGTGTGTCAGTATCTGCTGCTCTTCTTCCTCCTGTACCACTGTCACTTCACTCTACTGCACATGTCTCCTGCAGAAAGAGCCTGTGTCCTGTCTGTATCATGCCAGTTGATCGCACCATTACTTCTGTACCGCTGAAAATTTTACATTCACAAATTTATGAAGACTGAGAAGACTGAACACAAATGCCCCCAAAAAGAAAATCATATTTTGCAGATTACAAGCTGCAAGTCATGAAATCTTCAGCTGAAAGCGGTAATCGAGCAGCAGAAAGAAAGTTTGAAGTGAGCGAGAAACTTGTGACACCGTGTAACTTTCCTGGAAGTCACGGGATGGATCAACAAAGACCAAAACCATCCTGTTAATTCTAACTGGAACTGATGCTGAGTCTGACGACAGCTACACAGAAGAGGATATGGCGCTCTGTTTACCTCCAGAGGTCACGGAGTTGCTCAGAAGTGACACCGAGGATGACGAATTGAATGGATTTAGTGATTTGGAGTGAGATGGAGAGTTTGGTAAACTTGTTCTGTTGTTTATGTTATAGTTTATCTGAAGAACTGTTCATATGTGACGTTAACAGTCTGTTGTTCTCTCTTCTATTGTTATTACTAGAACTTGCCTTTCAACAGGAAATGTTGGTTCCTGGTCTCTGATTTTATATAATTTATTTCTTCCAAAAACATATCTGGTGCGACTTATATATGTTTTTTTCTGGCTTTCTGCATTTTTTGGCTGGTGCGACTTATATGCGCCTCTAATCCAGACAAATATGTTGTAAAACTGGGGAGCTCAGGGTCAGGGTTTGGCTTTGGCTTGGATCTATACAACTGTAAATGTCAAAATGCAAGGTAGCTTATATCGATGGCACAGCTCATTTCAAAAGAACACAATTTTTTGACATAAGAGTGAATAGATTCCATTATGCAAACTGCAGAGGGTGCACCATCAGAGGCAGTACCACAGCTTTAGAAACAACACTCCAGACAAAACATTATTGCAAGAGAATCAACTTCCAATTAAAAAGTGAATAGGCTTTGACAATGCAACATCTATACCTTAGCGATGTTCTGTTATAGTTTGAGCGAGATTAAAACATCTGTTGAACTTAAATTATTTGAGCTCACGACTTCCTCTGACTGAAAATCTCACCACACACTGAAGTTAGCTACAGACGGGAAACATTAAACAAATGTTCCCTTTAAACGGAACAGTGAAAATGTGAGGTTTGGGGCCCAGAGCTGGCCCCGGATCAGACTTCACTGAGGTCTCTTCTGAAAGAAATGAATAGTGTCCACGCACGAGCCAACGGAGATAAAACACAGCACCTGTTCAACACAAAATCCACAAGTCTGAACTAAGACGATCCAATGATACAAGAGGAAACGGCAGCCAGAAACTAAAGGAAACGGAGAGAGAGAGAGATGATATTTGCACTTTTTAGCGTACCACATTTCGGCCTTAAATCTCCGAAACAGATTTTGTGTGCAAAGTTTCATTTGAACATTTAGGGTCCATTAAGTGCTTTTCTTCATGGAGATGTGATTGCTTTGTCTGAAATGTTTCACAGTATGGCATTAAACCTTTCTATCTTCATGGAGATCAAACCAGACCAAGTTACGGGTCAGATCTGTGGAGAGGCGACCCGCTCACAGTCAGAATGCCTGTTTTTCTAGGGAATTTGGACTAAAAAAACAATCTGTAATTGAATAAATGAAAAGTAGATCTGTTTAAAGTCACACTGTGGAACATTCCAGGTAGATCAGGGGTGTCAAACTCATTTTGGTCCAGGGGCCGTATCCAACCTACTTTGGTCCCAAAGGGGCTGGATCAGAAAACTCATGGCATATAAACCCAAAAAATAACAATAGGTTTAAATATTTGTGCAGAATACATATTATAATATTATGAACAACATGAAACTTTAAGAAAAATGCAATTTCAACACAATGTTTTAACATGAACTTGTCTGCAAATAGAATCAGAAGAAGTCAATTTTTCTTGGAAAATCCTGCACTCGGCTCCACTTTTCTCATTTTTGACATTTTTCTGATGAGGGTGTCACGGTCAACAGTCAAAACGATCGTCCTTTAAGAGCGTTTGGAAAGAGACAAGTCTTCATTTGTGCTGCTCTGGTGGGAGGGGCCACGTACAGAGACGCTGGAGATGCTGCTATGGTAAGCGGCGCAGAACGACTGCACGCCCCACAATCCAGAGTGACCTATACACGAATCCACTCAGATGTCCCAGCACGACTTCAGTAAAGTACAAAGCCGCACCACCCACAGCGCACGTAAACACACACAGAGCAGACAGCGACCGCACAGCGAAACACCCACAGACACACTCATCACTCCACACGGACGAGGAACGAACCGAAAAAGCGAGTGCAATGTGCCACTTCTAGACACAACTGAACAACTGAGTCACTGCGAACACTCCAAACAAACAAAACCACTGACCCATCCAACTGTTGGGTTTCGTTTAAAGTCCAGTGTGGTTCATTTGTGAAAAAAGTTGGAAAATAGACCATTTAATGACAGTGCGTCTTATAATCCAGAGCGCCTAATAGCCCGGAAAATATGGTAAAATATTTTAGTAGAAAATCAGCCGAGGGCCAGATTAAAAGTCCTGTAGGGCCGGATCTGGCCCCCGGCAATGACATCTCCATAAAAACAAGCAGGTGACGGACCCCCAACCAAAAAGTTCCACCTTTACAGCTCACAAGAGTCTATTTTTGACTTATATATGACCTTGAACTTTCTGGAAAACACATGATCAACATTTAACAACTTCCCTCTTTGGTGGTTCTTTTTTATCAAGTAAAATGTTGAAATGAAGTTGCACTGAGTTGTTCAACCGCTCAAAAGTCTGTAAGCATATGCCAACCAGCTTTTCTTTATAATCTCCTTCATGGCTGACTTGACTCAAAATAAACCTCTAATTTCCACCAATTTGAAGCTCGAGTCCAGAGGAGCCTTCTGCCAAAAAGATTCCCCTTCCTGTCACTCCGGTTCCAGGGGCTGTAGTGAAGTGTGGCTCTCATTAGCAGCTCCATTCAAGTCGTCTGGACCCAAATCAACTTCTGAAGAGGCTGAAAAATAGCCCAGGATAATGAGACCCAGAGGACTAAAGCGAACAACTAAAACTTTTAAAAATACTTCAAATTGTTGAGTCAGGCATTCAAGTGGTTCTCAAAATGTGGAGAGTGGGCTGCTGGTGAAAGTTAAGAGGTCCTATATTATGCAAAACTGACTCTTGTGAGTTTTAAGTCATGTTAGAAAGTTGTTTCCTCCTCACAAACTGGCACACATGTTTGAGTAACTTTTTATTATCAGTCTGTCTACATCTCCAAAACTCAAACTGCTCTGTTCCACCTTGTGATGTCATGAAGCTGTAGTTTTAGTTAATATACATTTTACCTTTAGACCAGTAGAGACTGGCAATTCCAGGGCTGAAATGATCCCAATAATTCTAGTGAAAGTGTGTGGAGTTTAAAAACACAGTGGAGCACTTCCTGTATTAACACATGACATCACAGCTCTTGACCTCATACATTCTTGGACATTCATATAGATGAAAAACTTAGCTGGAAAATGCAAATAAATATAATTCTGGCAAAGTTGGTTAAAATTGTTGCTATAATGAGTAAAATGAAAAGACTTTAAATCAAAATTCTCTTTATTTATGGTAAAACTGTCTTTTCCTTCCATTCTTAAACTACTGTGTGGAAATATGGAGGAATACTTATAAATCAAATATTAATAACATTTTTCTACTACAAAAGAAGGTTATCAGAATTATTAATCATGTGAATTACTTTGTTCAAAAGAACGAGTTCACTGAACATGTTCATTTTTCAGTGAACTTTGAACTGAACACAACACATTTGTAAATCAAGAACTTCAATGCAAATTTGTTCAAATTATGTGAGATGAACGACGTATGTCACTGTTGGAGTTCAATTAAACATCGGGATTTGTTTTCACCCGATGAGTCGACTGAAAAGGTCTACTCACACTTTTTAGGGCCTGGCTCCACTGCACGTGTCAGCGTTTACCAGCGTAACCTTACAGTTTATGCAAATTAGCCATGGTTTTAAGTTTCTTTTCTGTAAGACTTAAACAAAGCTGCATTAAACACATTATAACGTCAAACGGGCTGATGTGGCTCTAGAGTGGTGATGCTTTATATGTTGTTAAGTCAGTTTGAAAAATAAGTTCAGCCTTTCACTTACATATCTCACCTAAAAATAAAATGAACTGAACTTTGAACAAGTTCATGAAAAGTGTGAAATTGCACAACACTGAACAAATCCTCTTTTTGTTAAGCTAAAAGTAATGTTTCTGTTGTTGTTTTGTTGACCTGAGTCCAGCTGTAGTGATGCACAAGGCCTAGAATCATCTGCTCCCTCCTTGTGTACACGACTTATTCGAGTAGAGAGTCACTATAACCTCAGAAGATCTTTAAAAAATGAAGATAAGAACTAAGAAAAAAAGTGATTGCATTTCTGTTCTGAGAGATGATTTGAAAAAGTCTAACACTGTAGAAGCCTTTAAAAAAAAGAATATAAAGTGTTAGGGGCGGCAGTAGCTCAGTTGGTAGAGTTTTGTTCACTGATCTGAAGGTTGGCGGTTCGAATCTCGACATAAACATTATTGGTTGAGCAGTCAGATTCACTGACCCACAGGTTGGCTGTTGTGATTCCAGCTCCCACAGATGAATGCTGTCGTGTGTCCTTGGGCAAGACACTTAACCCACCTCACCCCCAGTGTCTGTGTGCACTGGTGTGTGAATGTGTGAGTGGTTCCTTGTTGTAAAGACCTTCGAGTGCCTTGAAGGTGGAAAAGCGCTATAGAAAAATATGACCATTGAAAATAAAGCGTTATGTTTTGAAAGATATAGATCTCAGGAATAAATGAATTATGCATTTAATTGTGTTTGTTTAATTTATATTTTCTCTCTTATATTTACAGTAAGTTGTAAGCGAAATTGTAAATGTAAACTTGCTGTTCTTACGCTGCTTTTCTTTCTTGGAATTCTGCCGTTGTTTAACAGGGTTTGGCGTTAGAAGTAGTTTTTACTTCAGCCTAAACCCTTTTGGTCATGATTTATGAGGCTGTAGTCTATGTTTTGTTTTGTTTTAGTTTTATAGTGCTGCAAAATGACCGTATAAAACTACCACTACATCATAATCTGCTCTTGAGGTCAAAATACTGTCTGCTTCCTTCTGCCTGCATCTAATTGTTACGCGTTTTATTTCAAAGGATCAGGAAGTGTTCATTAGCATGCTAGTTATTGACAACATAATTTTGCTTGAGCCTCTGGGAACTGTTTTTATAAAGCGCTCGTAAACTCATCGTGGCGCTCTCAGAATCAGCATGTTTTGAGAAGCCCTTCGAATCAAATGGCAAACATAGGCCGTGTCACTTCACGAAAAAATGTTCCGCAGCATTGAGTTACAGGTTGAGTTACAGGTCAGATCTGTGGAGAGGCGAATGAATGTGCTCACAATAAGCCTGTTTTTCATGGTATTTTGAGCAATAAAAACACCTAAAATGATATAAATACACGGCCGACACGCGCAATACAATACTGTGGAACATTCCAAGCAAAGCAACAACATCTCCATGGAGACGAGCAGGCCGCAGACCCTCGACAAGAAAAGTTACATGACGGATTTTTAAATGACAGCTGAGATTTTACAAAAAGCGCATTCCCAGAGCTAGTGGAAAGATTAAAGTCAAGATAACAGCGGTGAAAATGCGACGTCTAAACATGTCCAGACCCAAAAATATGTTCAAATCTAATCAAACTTCTCCCAAGACATTCCTGCTCTGTTCTGGGAGACGGAGAATCGAAAACACATCTTTGATCCACGTCTGTCGCAATATGGAGTGAGAAGAAGCAGAGGAAATGGTACACAAAGCTAAATAAAAGCTGCGAGCGAGAGTGGGGCGTACACGGGGGTTAAAGTGTCCACATGAGCGATGGGAATGAGACGGAGACGTGTAATTAGCAACACAACTTTCACAATACAAACAAGTGGCTGCGATAACGGCCCGGGGAGAAGAAGACCACCTACGGAAACACAAGTGGAGCCAGAGGGAGCACACACACACACACACACACACTTCAGATTCATTAAGGGAAAAACAAGCAAGGATGGGATTGGAAAATGTGGATTTGAAATGTAGTGCAGTCTGTAGGTTTTTAAAGCTGCACTGTGTGACTTTTCTGATGGATGATTATCACAACAAAGAAATGATTGCTTTGTCTGTTCATGTTACAGCCACAGTATTGCATAAAAACAACTGTCTAGCGCAGGGGGGTCGAACATACGGCCCTGCAAGACCTTTAATCTGGCCCTCGGCTGATTTTCTACTAAAATATTGTAATTATATTTTCTATTAAAATATTGGTAATTTTCTGTGCCACTTAGCATAGCAGCATCTCCAGCGTCTCTGTGCGTGGCCCCTCCCACCAGAGCAGCACAAATGAAGACTTGTCTCTTCCCAAACGCTCTTAAAGGACGATCGTTTTGACTGTCCATTGAGGAAAGTGGACGCTGAGTGCAGGATTTTCCAAGAAAAATTGACTTATTCCTATTTGCTATTTAATATTAAAACATTGTGTTGAAATTGTATTTTTTTAAAGTTTCAGGTTGTTCATAATATTAGAATATTTTGTAAAAGAAGAGTTAATCAATAAAATAAAAAATAAAAATTCTGTAATAGATTTGCATTTCTCTGCACAAATATTTGAACTTATTGTTATTTTTGGGGTTTATATACCATGAGTTTTCTGATCCGGCCCCTTTGGGATCAAAGTAGTTTGGATACGGCCCCCGGACCAAAATGAGTTTGACACCCCTGATCTAGCATTTCTTTTATTAGGGGTGTTCTAGGAGTTTACTCGTCTTTATTCAGACTGGACCTGGGTAGGGCTGGGCGATATGGAGCAAAGCATATATCTCAATATATTTGCTATATCTCGGTATACAATATACAACAAACCAACAGAGGGCAGCAGGACCATAAGAACACAGTCACACTACTGTACATTAGAGCTATAACTGAACCCATCCAGACAGCCAGTGTTGGGAGTAACGCATTATAAAAGTAACAAATTACTGTCACGCATTGATTTTTGCTGTAGCGCAGTAATGTAAGGCATTACAGGGAAAAAAATTGTACTCGGTACCACATACAAAATGTTCTCTGCAAACTCGGGATGATTTAGGCAGTCAGAGGTTTCATTTTTGGTCCTTCCTGTGGATCAATCCTGCCCATCGCCTTCGCCTTTCACTATTTTTCAATTCCGTTGGGAAGGGAAACAGTTTGAACAGAGGTTTGAGTCACACACATCTGATTCCCTTTTGCATTTATGAAGTTTGCAAACAAATTTCTTGAGCTTTTTCCCGCTGTTAGGATCCAACAACCACACAATTACAATATCCGAATCCTAAAATTAAAATGTGACAATATCAGAAACAGAAACAAAAGCGATATGGTTCAAAAGACTAGAAAAGACTGGCTTTCTCATTAGACACATCCCACTGGGAAAACAAACATGGCAGTTTGATTCTCACTTTTTCAGAAAATCCTTCCCAGTATGAATTGCACAATGACCGAAAGTCCGAGATTCTTGATGCATCTATTTAACACTCAAAAATCTGAGTGTAAATTTATAGGAACGATCCAAGATGCCAAGACAGAAGCCAAAGTGATCTGATCTGATCTAATTTAGTAACAAGCAGGAAATGGTGAAGAGTGAAGCCACAGATGAGAACAGCCGATAGGAAACAGCCTCTGTCCTCCTCACTCACACAATCAAGTGCTTCTGCCTTGACATCTTGGATCTTTGCTGGAAAATTTTTCACTGCAGATTTTACACTCGGAATTTTGACTACTGAATTTGAGGGCTTGATAATATTTGTGGTGAATATTAAAAAGGTGAAATTTTTATTTTGAATTTTACATACATACATACATAAATGTACACTTAAAATATCACCAACTAAAATTCAGAATGAAAATAATTCAAACATCTTTTTTCAGAGTTAAACTAGAAAAGCAGTCAGAGAGCGCAGACCTCCGCCAAGGACTACCCCCATTTTTTATATAAATTGTGATAAAATCAGTCTTCTGGATCAGATCCGGATCAGCCTTTGGAATATGAAAGAGGATCCCATTGTCCATCCCTGAGTCAAATTTCATGGGGTTTGGTCAATAATTAACCGAGGTATTGAGAAACAATTTTTTTTGCCCCATTTACCACAATGTTAACTCAAATTTCAAAGTGATCCAGAATCCAGGATTTCTTCTGGATCACCCCAAAAATGAAATCAGTTCTTCCTTTTCACATTTCCAACAAATCCTGAAAATTTCATCAAAATCGGTCCATAACTTTTTGAGTTATTTGCTAACAGTCAAACAAACAAACAAAGAAACAGACAAACGCCGGCAAAAACATAACCTCCTTGGCGGAGGATAAAAATTCAAAGTGAGAAATTCAGTGGTAATTAAAATTCTAAATCTAATGGAACAAATTATCTTCCATAGTTGATCTTGGATAGGCTTTTTCTCACTGTAAAGCCCGACACACACTGATGAAACATGAGGAACATAGACGGTAAATGAACTAACCTACTGGCGATGCGTTTCAAATAGGAAGTGAGTATAGGGGCACTTCCTGTGTGGTATAGAATTTTGACCCCACGTTCAAAATACCATATCGTATTTTGACACCGGGGTCAGAATCCTATTATGGTATGTTGACCCCCCCATTGACCCCCCTGTGAAAATCTATATTTTATTAATAAAGAACTTGAATTCTATAGAAAAACTCTGAATATTAATACTAAATCTACAAATTAAAACATATTGACATATTTAAAAGTGTTTTTTTTTTAAGAACTCAGATGCATTTTTTATGTCGATTATAACTTTTGAATGTTAAAAATTACTTAGTTGTTTAAATACATATTTTACTGAAAATGAGATAAGCAGTTAGACGGGGGATCAACTGAGTAGTTAAATAGGTGATACCTATGGCTATAGTAATCTGACCCCCCAATATGTTTATTATGGTTATGATGAAGTAAAGTAAGAAGTAATGTTAGCTGAATATTGACAATGATCAATTATATATAAAGAGGTCAAAATCCTATGGCTATAGTAATCCGACCCCCCCAATATGTCAAAATGTCAACATTACTAAATTCAAGGTAATTATTTTTACAAACCATTGTCTAAATTGACATTATGATTAAAGATTATCTGAACATAGCAAACTAAAAACCATAACAATGTAAAATACAATATAAAAGTGACAAGATTGTTATGTATATGCAATTTTAACAATACGTTACATTTACACAAAATACCAAGTCGTTCTCCATCAAAACATTCCTTAAAATACCTTAAAAGAAGTGAATATGTAGAAATTTATAATAAAAGTAAATGACATGAGAAATAATGATCAGATAAGTAACTACTAAACAAGAAAGTAAGAGGAGTCAAAATCCTATAGACGGGTCACTTTACTATAGTGGTATGTTGACCCCAGGGTCAATGTACTGTGGAGGGTAAAATACTCTCACACCAGCTCCATCGAATCTGGCTCCAAATCACTTCACAATAACATTGTTGCTCTCTCTGTAACTGCTGCTGTCAGACTGTTCATTTTGGTCTTAAAAAGTTCATATTAACCCATTCTACATGATCCTGTTTTTTTTTTTTTTTTTTTTACTAGTTTGTCTGTAATTGTCAATTTCCTATTCCAGCCTCTAAATTCACCCTATAACTTCAAGCCTCATGAGCTTCATTTGACTGGAACCGAACACTGTGGATGACATCACACTCTCTTAGGCAACGTTCAGACTGCAGCCTGAAGTGACCCAAATCAGATTTTTTGGCCCCTATGTGACCTGTATCTGATCTTTTAATGACCGTCTGAACGTCACAGATCCGATTTTTTCAAATGCGACCTCAGGCCACTTGGATATGTGCTCCTGAAACTGATACATATCTGATCTTGACTTCAGTCTGAACAGCCAAAGTGCATTCATCCACCTACACGTTATCAACAAGCCACAAATGTACACAAACGTTCTTCTCGTCATACAAAAATTGTTAATGAACTCCGTGTCACTGAAGAGAAGCACATCTCTATCCCACCACTCTTGGTTATGTCTCCACATCCACACGTTCCTTTCAACGGACTGTCCCACAAAACACCACGACCAAAAACCTCGTCCTTCTCCTTCTCAATCTCCTCCTTAAAACAAGTTGTTCATGTTCTGGCTCCGGTACGAGAGGAACTTTAAAATCTCCAAGTGCTCAATGCTGCGTCCATGTTTGGACAACTTCTGTAAACACACAAGTCGCATTTAATTGGAAATGTGAACGACCTCGCAAAAACATTGGATTTCACAAAAAAATCCAAACTGAGCATTAAGCCCTGCAGTCTGAACATAGCCTTAGTTCTTTTTACAGTCTAATATGAGGACACACACACAGACACACAGACACACACAGATACACAGAGACACACACAGATACACACACAGAGACACACACACATAGACACACACACAGAGACACACACATAGACACACACAGATACACACACAGAGACACACACAGAGACACACACACAGAGACACACACATAGACACACACAGACACACACAGAGACACACACAGAGACACACACATAGACCCACACAGAGACACAAACAGAGAAACACACAGAGACACACACAGAGACACACACATAGACCCACACAGAGACACACACAGAGACACACACAGATACACACACATAGACACACACAGAGACACACACAGATACACACAGACACACAGACACACACAGAGACACACACACAGAGACACACACAGAGACACACACACACACAGAGACACACACAGAGAAACACACAGAGACACACACATAGACACACACATAGACAACACACAGAGACACACAGAGACACACACACAAGACACACACAGAGACACAGACACACAGAACACACAGAGAAACACACAGAGACACACACAGAGACACACACAGAGACACACACAGAGACACACACAGAGACACACACATAGACACACACAGAGACACACACATAGACACACACACATAGACACACACAGAGACACACACACAGAGACACACACATAGAGACACACACAGACACACACACAGATACACACACAGAGACACACACAGAGACACACACAGAGACACACACATAGACACACACATAGACACACACAGATACACACAGAGACACACACATGGACACACACATAGACACACACAGATACACACACAGAGACACACACACAGAGACACACACATAGAGACACACACATAGACACACACATGGACACACACATACACACAGAGACACACACAGACACACACAGATACACACACAGAGACACACAGAGACACAGAGACACACAGAGACACACAAGAGACACACAGATACACACACATAGACACACACAGAGACACACACAGATACACACAGAGACACACACATAGACACACACAGAGAAACACACAGAGACACACACAGAGACACACAGATACACACACATAGACACACACAGAGACACACAGAGACACACACACAGACACACACAGAGACACACACATAGACACACACAGAGAAACACACAGAGACACACACAGAGACACACAGATACACACACATAGACACACACAGAGACACACACAGATACACACAGAGACACACACATAGACACACACAGAGACACACACAGAGACACACACACAGAGACACACACAGAGACACACACATAGACACACACAGAGACACACACATAGACACACACATAGACACACACAGAGACACACACAGAGACACACACATAGAGACACACACAGACACACACAGATACACACACATAGACACACACATAGACACACACATAGACACACACAGAGACACACACATAGACACACACATAGACACACACAGATACACACACAGAGACACACACAGAGACACACACAGAGACACACACATAGACACACACATAGACACACACAGACACACACATAGACACACACATAGAGACACACACAGATACACACACAGAGACACACACAGAGAAACACACATAGACACACACAGATACACACACAGAGAGACACACAGACACACACATGGACACACACACGGACACACACATAGACACAGAGGAGTGTTGTGGAGAACATGCTTCCTGTGAGCTGCCGTCTCTCCACAGCCTTTAAACAGCTCCAGAGTCTGACATCAAAGAATGTCTCACTGTGTCCAACCTGAAATCAGCACATACATTCTACACAAACTTATCAGATGGAGACACAGTGTACTCTGCTTGTACATACACAGAACACACACACATCTTTATGTTCTGTTTAAACCACTGGAGGGGGCACTTCACCTGCATAAATCCATGGAAATAGAAAGTTAAACTATACTTTGGAACATTCTCCATGGAGGTAACGTTACACCAGACTGTGGGCTATGACAGATACTTTGCAGTCACGTCGTTCTGGAGGTGTTCTACATGTATCTCAATTGGAGGTTAGTTCATCAGTTACCATGGTGACACACAAACTCAAAAGAACAACACAGAATGGATTGAAACAACATATTTTCAGAAGTCTGAGATCGATAAAAGTCTCTGAGATTAATTGAATTTTGATCACAATTTTGATTGGAGTGTCAAATCTCCAAACTCATATAATCGAGTTGAAATTATTTTTTTAAATATATATATAAATAAGTATAATTATGTATTTATTATTTAAATGTAGAGATTGCAGAACAGTTATAGTTTATTTTGGATACATTGATGTTTTTCCGCCTTATTTCATGTTCAAAGTTTATTTTATTTATTTTATATTTTATACATTGCAAAACTGCTCTAAGGTTCGTATTTGTGCCTATATTATTTTCAATTTGAAAGTTTTGTGTAAATTATCAATAACCAAGTGTTTTTTTAGAGAGAGAAATACTGACTAATTGCATCGTGTCAATAAAAAAAATAATTGTTTGAATAATCATGCTTTCAGTATTGACCAATTAAGCAGCAAAGGTGAGAGCATCTTTTCTTGTTTAACAGTACAAATCACATTTCCATGGAAACAAACAAGATGAGGCCGTCCTCCAGGTCAAAGAAGAGTCAGGTTTGTGGAGATACAAAATCTGGGTATCATTCGTTCATTTGTTTTTCAAAATAAAACCAAAAATAAGCAAATGAAAAAAACAAAAATTTTCTGCATTATTTGTCTCCAATACCAAAATGAAAAAAAAAAAACGGATAATGATTTTTTTTTTTCAGTTTTCAATATTGTGTTTAAATGAAATATGAAAAAAAAAAAAAAAAAACATATAACAGCAGGACTGAACCAGGACTGGAACAAGACTAAACCAGGTCTAAACCAAGTCTAAACCAGGACTAAACCAGTCTCAGTCCTGGTTTGGTCTCGGTCTCAGTCCTGGTTTCAGTTCCGGTCTGGTCCCGGTCTCGATCCTGGTCTGGTCGCAGTCTCAGTCCTGGTCTCAATCCTGGTGCTCAGTTCTGGTCCCGGTTTCGGTTCTGGTCTCAGTCCTGGTCCTCGTCCTGGTCCCGGTCTGGTCGCGGTGTTAATCCTGGTCTGGACTGAACTGGACCAGGAGTGTCAGGACGGACCCGCGTAGACTGTCAGGTGACCGGGACTCAGAGCGGAACTGAGACCGGGACTGAGACCTGGACCAGACAGGGACTCAGACCAGGACTGAGACTGGTTTAGTCCTGTTTTAGTCCTGGTAGACGTGGTTTAGTCCTGGTCCAGTTTATACGCGGCGCAAAATCTGGCATCGCAAACGGGCATTATCTGATTTTTCCATTATTCATTTAAACTCAAAATCGAAAACTAATAATAAAAGAAAATAGTTGTTTTTACGCTTTTTTATTTTTTGTTTTATTTTGAAATTCTTATCATTATTATTGTACAAGCCTGGTCACAGTAAGGATACATGTTTTTCAGTACAATAAAACCTTCATAATGAAAAAACATGCTTTAATTTTAGTCTTTTTTTGGCAAAACAAGGTTCCATACTGCCGCTTTAACCAGGAGGCCTCTTCATTGCACCATTTACACGTAAGCGACCTTTATGAGTCACACAGTTAGGGAATTATAGTGTTGCAAATTACAGTTACAAAGAACAGCAAGATAATAGAAATATGCAGTAAAAATCAAGATTACGTTCCTTTTAAAATACTTGTTCACAGAGCGTGTGTCTGAACACGCACTAAACCCAAAACTAAACAACTCCAGGCCCCAAACTCTATTCAAACTTTTCACCGCTGCTGCTGACGTCACACTGTTTATTTACACAAAACTTGAAAATGTCACTCCAAAACTAAACCCCCATTATGCGACCCTTAAAATGGATTAGGGATGAGGTAAGGGGAAGTCAGATGTGTCCTTCAGCAAACAGGGACTGGGCACGGTGCATTCCTGTGTGAGGGAGTCCAGCGAGAGCCATGGGAGAGTGGTTTTGGTCCCGTCCCTGGGGAAGGCTCCGGAAAGACAGCGGCCAATGGACACAGTGTGGGCCGGAGTAATGACATACAAATGTAAATAGTGCAGCTATAGGAGGAGGCATTATAGAGTCACGGGCTGGTCATTGGAGGAGATAAACTTCTGGTGGAGGGTGGAAGCTGCTTGTTGTCATGCAGTGAGTAAGTTTGACCTCCTCGTGTGACTTTTGTTGATTTCGTCAGATCTCAGGAGCTAAGCAGGGTCGCTCCTGGTTAGTACTTCCATGACCAGACGACAGGTGTCCAAGAACATTCACGGAACATCATTTGCCACGTTTACATGAGAGTTTTAATTCTGAATAAAAATGTATTCTACTTTAAAAAGATCATGTAAACACTTAAATCCCAATGAAAATGATTATTCACAATTAAACTTAATTCTGAAGTAAGTGGGTGGTTTCTTCTGATTTTAAAGCTGAATTTATTTATTCCTCAGTCATGTAAACGTTTAGCCAGGACTGGCGCCACCTAGTGCCTCCGCTCAATTTCATCTTTCTCCTGCAAATTGAAATACACTAGAAGGTTTGCAAGAACTGTTGCGAGTTCGGGCACCAGCCAATCAGCGAAGAGCCAGACATTCTGTGTTGGCAACGATTCCTGAGATCAAGGATTTAGTCAGAACAAAGAGAATGTTTGGTAAATTTTATTAAGGGGAAAGGCGTTATTGTCCTTCTTCCTACGGGATGTAGGAAAAGTTTAATATATCAGTTAGCCCCGTTAGCGGTGCATTACAACATGTCATGACCAAACAGCAGCGACTGGTTAAATAAAAAAAGTACCCGCCTACTGTCGAGTGAACAAATCCTAATGCTGCAAGGTCAGACAGTTTCCACAAAGTGAAACTGGCTGACGATTTAGGCTAGTAAACACTTATTCTTCTTCAAAATAATGTCGGTGGTTCAGCACATGCTCGTTGTGTCGCCCTTTTGATGCGATCCGGATGATCTGGCTCCACCAGTCCTGTATTTAAATAACACACTCTTTAATTCAGAATAATTAGTTCAGAATTTAAAAACATCCTGTAAACGTGGCCATTATGTCCTTAGGCAAGACACTTCACCCACATAGCCTAGTATGAATGTGATGTGGGTAAGTGTCTGATTGTGGTTGAAGAAGCAGATGCCACATATTGGCAGACCTTCTTCCATCAGTCTACCCCAGGGCAGCTGAGGCCGCAAAAGCAGTTTACCACCAGTGAGTGTGGAGTGAATGAATAATACAGAAAAATGTAAAGGGTCTGGAAAAGCACTATTGACATCCTGCTGGGGGTGTTCTACATGTATCACAGCAAAAAAGTGGAGAGTTAAAACTGACTCTCACAGAATCAATTTAAACATTTTCTCAGAGTTTATATGAGTCCAATCTGTTCTCGAGTTAATTTAACATGTTTGGAAATGTTAATTAAGTAACACTGGACCAAAGTTCCTGTTTAACCTCAAAATCAAGAGTTATATTAACGTTCTGAGAGTAAACGAATAACACTTTGTAGAGTTATCCTGATTTAGCTCAACAACACACAGAGGCATTTTATTTTTTACGCTATTTTAGTAAATTTAAGATGAAATTATGTACAAAACTGGTTCAAACTGGTCTTCTCTCATGGGAGTTTGATGTGATGGGTGGAAGGTGCCAAAATCAGCTCTTTCTGGTCAGGTTGAGTTAAAATAAAGCTCAGATTAATGTCTAATAAAGCCTCAGATAGAGCAGAGCCGACAGTTAGTATCATACCCCGCCTCAATGACCATCAAGATCCGAAAACGTGCCAACCAGACTGTGAATCGAGATGAGGGGGTGTATCGCCTCTCTCACACCTGGGATACAGTTTTGAAGAAGTGACACTGCAGATGGCGCTGTCGTCCTAGCGCTCAAAGTAGGAAAACCAAAATCTGTTTACATCAGCTGAGGTCTGTACTTAAGAATCTAAAGTATAATCAATATTATAATGAACCTTATCAGACTATCATTTAACTATGAAGTCCCATAAATAGTCCCCAAAGTCCCCAAATATTGTATTGTAAAAGTATTTGCAATTTCCTTTCTAATTTCCATCCCTTATATTGTCTCATCATGGCTTCCACAACAAATCAAAACACTGGATAACATTTTACATCTTTCCTGATCCCAAACTAGATGGTGAGCCCTTGATACTGGACATCTCCAAACCTCTAACTGCACTGCCGTAACAAAAAGCTCTGATCTGACCCGTTTCATTATTTATAAATGTGTCGCGTAGAGGCAAAGCTATTCTTATCTGTTCCCAAATCCAATCTCTTCAATGAATAATTCAATTTTCCGATTATGTAAGACAAATTCCGCTCACTATGAAAACATGTCTCCAGAAACTTCTGCTCAACTTTCGTCACAGTTTAGGAAAGTGAAACTACTGTTCATTCTACAGCAAAACTAGAACATCTCAATCCCCAACAGACAAGAGGGAAGCTGAGGGTCCAAATTGGAAGTTATGTCTTAACACTTGGAAAAAAATCCTTCAAAAAATGAAATGACTAAAAAAAAGCAACCATTTAAACTGAATATTAAAATGTGGTGAATATAAAAAAGAGCATAGCAAAATGTACATACATATATGATATAATAATTTTATTTTATTTTTTTCAATTTTTCAAATTTGGAAAAACTTTACTTCAACTCCTATAACAAACTTATGATGTTCAACACCAAAACTGTTCAATTTCATTGAGGTAGACTTAGCAGTTTTCAAAATAAATGCTTTTAAAATTATGTCAAATTTTTTAGGTCACCCTGTAAACATTTACATTTATGTAATTATGCTTTATATGACACCTGTCTCTTGTAGGGATGGGCATTTGATTACATTTTCTTAATCGATTGTCAGGAGAATTAACGATGGATTTTTGATTAATAATTAATGTTTTTATATTAAAATTATCATCATTATTATTACTATTACTAATCTACATAAATAAACTCAATTTTACAACATATAAACCGTAAGCACTCTAGAGCCAGATCAGCACGTTTGACATTATAATACGTTTAATGCAGCTTTGACACATTTGTTTACGTTTTACAGAAACTAAACTTAACCACATGACTCATTTGCATAAACTGTAAGTGCTGAAAAAACCCCAGCTCTTTCCTTGTGCGCTGATGCGGTTCAGCTTCTGTCAGACTAAAGGACTCAGTGGAATATGAGTGTTCTCTCTGTGACACATGGATGTTGATGATGATGATGGTGAGTGTGTTCTGTGTGTGTGTCGCGTTGGAGATGGTTCATGTTTTCAGAGATCACACGTTTGCAGGTTCAGTGCAGCTCTTTATTTAACATAATTTCACTCACTTTATTGATGTTGGTCACTTTATTTATTTTGGCTTTTATTGTGATGAAAAGAATGAAAAGTGTTTGTCTTTTGGACGCATGTGCACTCAGCTTTATGCTGCAGTAACTGGTAGGGCTGGGTATCATTAAGAAGTTGCCGATACGATACATGCCTCGATACACAGGCCACGATTCGATACATACCACGATACAGTGCACTTTCAACTCAATATGATATATTTCAAATCGATTCGATACAGTTCAAGAAAAAATAAAGGCTAAATCATGTCTGTGATACTAAAAGTGTTTGTTAAACCTCTTCTTGTGCAAAGTTCATATGAAACACAAACATTTTAATCATCAAAACTGTGAAAATGTCAATTGTGTCACATAAACCAGTTTCATTCAACTAAACAAGCAAAAAAAACTGTAGCTCTGTAACAAAATAATTGAGTAAAATATATCAAAAACTACTATTGTGGATATATCAATACAGCAGCCAACGATATTGATACTGTATCATCATATTAAACGATACGATATATCGATATTTTGATATTTTTGCACGCTCATTGTAACCGGGATACTGCGTGTACATGCACCATGACGAAACCGGGACACTCAAAAAACCCGATCACACCCGGGACACTGATGTGCTGTAAACACACTCAACCAGAGCCAGAGCCCAAACCTGGGACTCTGAGGCACAACTCCAGTGTTTGTGTCAGACGCAGCCTCGTCTCTTCACGCGACACACAGCAGCCTACATTTGGTTTGTCGATTAAAAATGAACGTGATCGTGCCCATCCCTAGTTTCTTGCTGTCTTTTTTGTTACTTATTTTCAATTTATTATTACCAATTATTATTTTTTTTACTGTGTGTGAGCTGCTGTGTCCAAATAATTTCCCTTGTGAGTCGATAAAGTTTGTCTAAGTCTAAGTCTAAGCCTCAAAAACACACCCTACTTTTCTCACAAATAATAAAACTTTTGGGAGAAAATTGATACCAGTCCACAATCATAATTACAGCCAACACATACAAACAGGCAGATCCCCTCTTCTTCCCTCTTCCTCCCTCTTCCTCCCTCTTCCTCTTCTCCCGGGGTGCTGCTGGATTACATAACAGGCAGAAATGGGAGACTGGCTCGTTTCACTAATAGCTCATCCAAAGCTTTGTCCGGGCTGATTCTAAATGCGGTCTTTGGAGGAGCTCTAATCCCAACGTCTTGCTCCAGTTTGGAAAGCAATCACAGCTGCTTTTCAGACACCCGGGATGGAGAATGCAAAAATACGACGCGCTTTAAGCCAACACGCCAAGTTAAAGACATGCACCCAGCTAGAAAATAGGCTACGATATACAAGCACTGACAGCTGTGTGGGGCTGGGCTCATTTGTGGTGAAGCTGACAGTATTTTTTTTTTCAATTTTACTTTTACTCAATGAGAGGTGATTTTATTTATTTTATTATGTTTCTGATCTGTGTTCTAATTTTGTTTCCTCGAGTTGTGTTTTGTTTCCTTCACACGATTAACACAGAAACCTGCAGAATCTGTGTATCATTCGTTCAATTTTCTAAATAAAACAAAAAATTTAATAATAATAATTTAAAAAATCTTCATTATTTGTCTCCAAAACCAAAATGAAAAAAACAGATAATGATTTGATTTTTCAGTTTTTCGATTTTATTTCCTGTTTCCGTGATGTAAACTGTGATGCCGGACTTTTGCGCCACATACGGACTGAATCGGGACTAAACCAGGTCTAAACCAGGTCTAAACTAGGTCTAAACCAGGTCTAAACCAGGACTGAACCAGGAAGGAGTGACAGGACAGGCCTGAAGGTGCGCCCGTGTAGACTGTCGGGTGATCAGGACCGAGACAGGGACCTGACCGGGACCAGAACCGGGACTGAGACCAGAACTGAGACCGGTTTAGTCGTGGTTTAGACCTGGTTTAGTCCTGTTTTATTCCTTTTTTAGTCCTGGTTCAGCCTTGGGATCAGTCCTGGTTTAGTCCAAAAGTCTGGCAACAGGAAACGGCCGTTATCTGTTTTTTCCATTATTCATTTCAAAAACAAAAAAAAAAAAACAACCCCCCCCCCCAAAAAAAAAAAAAAAACAACGTTGCTTACTAATTAACAATTATTGTAATTAAGTAACATCAAACCTAAATATGAAATCTCTGTAATTTTCAAAACTGATATGAAACAATATTGGTGACTGTAAACAGGAAGCTGAAAACTCAAGAGTAAAATACAAAGCACAGCTCCTCTGCTCTGATCATGTGAGTGTGAAATCACGCCTCTCATTCAAAACACGATTATAGAAATAAGATCTTATATAGCACGCTGCTGGGCACTAGTGGGGCCACTACACACAGGCTCCGAAGTACACACTACTACACACAGGCTACTAAGTACACACTACTACACACAGGCTACTACACACAGGCTACAATGTACACACTACTACACACAGGCTACTACACACTACTACACACAGGCTACTATGTACTACACACAGTACACACTACTACACACAGGCTACTAAGTACACACTACTACACACAGGCTACTACACACAGGCTACAATGTACAGGCTATTATTAAGCATCAAAACCAAACATGAACAGAATGCACACTTTATAATAATTTCACCTTAATCAGCCTTATCAAAGCGTTAACAAAGATGATTCGACCCTTTCAAATCTCATGTCATCAAAATGATCAAAATTCTGCAATGGAGGCAAAAAATAAGCAACTATTTTAAATTTCCAAGCTACAAATCTTATTTACTTTGCTTCTCTGTTAAGAAGGATGGAAAAAATACAATTTTCTAACTCCAAAATAGTATTTGGACTTCATAAAAACTATAATTTATGATGAAATGTGTAACAGATCTGTAGATGAAGTGGAAAAAGTGTTCAGTAAAACCTCAAAATGTGGGTTCTGCCTTCTTAGTGTCTATCATAATCTCTTGTCAAATAAACACACAAAGTAAAACACAATTGAAAGTGTTTTTAAACTGGGCTCTGATCATATCTGAGTGGTTTCCATTTTCCAAATTGTCCTTGATTTTTCATAACTTGGGATATTCTGAAGTTAATCCCAGTTTTCCCATTAAAACCACATTATGTTCCACTTCATTTTTGCCTCCAGCTGCCTCCATTCCGAAATTTAGAATGTTTTTGTTAGAATTATTAGTAACCTCTAAACACAAAAAGTGTACGGGTTATCCTGAGTGCACGTCATTCATGTGCACTAAGGACTACTTTGGTTTCCCAGCTGATCCTGACGTACATGTCCTTGCCCTTTACTGAATGTTTTCATTTTGAAACTGCAGTTTACATCAAATGTAGCACACTGAAGCACAACTGTTTTGTGTGTAAGCCTCGTGACACTTGATTCTGAGAACAGGACACATTTTGTACTTTTACTTGGACAAACGGCGATTGATAATTCTCTCAAAGACACAGTTGGATCACATGTTGGAGACTTTGGCGATAGCTAGGGGTGTAACGATATCCAAGTCTCACGTTACGATATTGTCGCCATATGAACCTTACGATACGATATTTATTGCGATATCATGGGAAGACTCACGATATGGTGGGGAGCCTCACGATTAAGGATGTAATGATATCTAAATCTCTCTGTATAATATTCACAATATACCGTATTTTCCGCACCATCTTAAGCCTCCAACCCCATCAAAAGAACGACTGCGCGCCCCACAATCCAGAGCACCCTGTAGGCGAGTTTCATTGTTGACAAAAGCGCGCGTTGCATGCTGGGAATTATTTTGGTCGGCAGCAATAAACACTAATTCAACATGACGGACAGAGCGAGAAAGCACGTAAAGGGTATTGATCCCGGTTATTTATCCACTCTAACGGCAGAGGACCCAAGACCATTTGACCAGAAATTGGTCATAAGCATCGATGGACGACAAATCACCCTTTTCAACCCCTACAAAAGGTGGACCAAACCAAATTTCTGGTCAGAATCGCCAACTACCAGGACAAACATTCACTTCGGCGATATCCACAATGACTTGGTGAAAACTCCTGGGCCATTCACAGCAGAAAAGATGAAAACCTCCAAGAGTCTCGATGTGTTGTTGAACTTGTTGGAGTCCATGGTTTGTTAGGATCTTCTACGTTTGCTCTGCGAATGTTTGAAAGCCATTTAATTCACCGTTAGTGGTTCTTTTCACTCAGAATACGAAAAAGACATTTTCCTTCTTCCGTGCTTCTATTTGTGCATCCGATAATGCAGCAGGAATTTACCATTATCGGGGATAAATATGCGAGGTTACGCACTGTGTTTGACCGCTATCGTGTTTTTTGCCTCCGACCAAAATATTTCCCAGCATGCAACGCGGGCTTTTAATAACAATGACATCAGCTGAAACTCGCCTATACACAAATCCACTTGGGAGTCCCAGCACGACTTCAGTAAACTAGAAAGCCGCACCACCCGCAGCGCACGCAAACACACACGGAGCAGACAGCGACCGCGCAGCCAAAAACACCCGCAGCCACACTCATCACTCCACGCCGACGAGGAACGGACCGGTGGAACGAACCAAAAAAGTGAGCGCAATGTGCCACTTCTAGACACAACTGAACAACTGAGTCACTGTGAACACGCCGACAATCCAGCGGTCCCAGACAGCACCCTCCCTACACGCCACAACTGAACAAAGCCCAGAGTCACCGTGAACGCACCAAACAAAGTCCCACTGACCCATCCAACTGTTGTGTTTCCTTTAAAGTCCAGTGCGGTTTATTTGTGAATAAAGTTTGAAAATAGACCATTCAATGACAGTGCTCCTTATAATCCGGTATTATATTACGATATTATTAACTTTGACGATACAATATCACGATATGCCAGTTATTGTTACATCCCTAGCAACAGTCTTACAATACACTGACAGGGTTTGCATATTAGATTTGTTATTGAATAGATACAACTCCTGGTTTCTGGCTTTTATTTAACAGTGAGTCACACACAGGAGTGCTCTGGTGTGTGACCTGCGTTACGCTCCATGTTGCACCTTGACATTTCCGCGGTACACCAGAGGTTCTGCAGCCCCTACGATGAACCTAACGTGACCACAAATATTCACGGTACTTAAAAAACAGTTAATCTTGACATCCCTAAACACGACCTGACAGACTAATACAAGACTCTCACTTCAGAACATGCTTGAACACATCTATGGTTTGTGGATTAAATAAAGCACATACAAAACTGCAGCTTTTGAGATTTACGAACCGCAACCGTTTTAATTGTGATTTCAGGTTGGTTGTGATTAAAAGTGCACTGTGTAACATTTCTGGTGCAGGATCCATCACCTGCTTCTCTCCATATAGATATTGCCCGGAATGTTCTACACTTATTTATCCCTACAGAGACAGGTAACACTGCAGGACCAACATGGAAAAAACTAAATTTATGATATTTGCAAAATGAAAAGTACAAAATCATGTACAAATTAAATTCAATAATAGAGAGTCTCTGAAAACAAGTTTATAGGAGCAACTATAGACCATAATTTAAACTGAAAATAAAGGATGTCCCGATCACATTTTTTTGCCCCCGAGTCTGAGTCATTTGATTGTGAGTATCTGCCGATACCAAGTCCCGATCCGATACTTCTATAAAAATTATGAAATTAACTAAGAGCAAAGAATAAGATCCAGGATGTGTGCAGAGATCAGATTGTATTGATTTCAACGTGTAGTATTTGACTGAACTTGTGAAAACTCAAATGTCCAAAACTTTAATTTTATTAACTTTTCTAACCATGCACCATCGTTGTTGAAAATCTTGACTTTTACCACAGTCTGGTCTTGGAATGTGTAACTTAGTAAACTTAATGAACTGGACAAAACAGGAACCAGATCAGAATCAGATCAGACCTGAGACTCGACTCTGCACAATCTACAGTTTATATATTTGATATTATAGATATTATATTTGATATGTTTGCATGTGCATTATATTTCAAACATTTAGGCTCTTCTATGAAATCCAAATAATACAAAATCTTACCAAATAAAAACAAGATGACACCACTCCCCCGGCCGCCCCCATTTCCCCGCACCACATCCACAAACCCACAGCGGAGCGCGCGCCACAACATCAGTCCCACAGCGCAATAGACGCTTCATGCCGCTTTTCTCACCCTCCCAGCCAAAAGTGCCAGGTCTGCTACGCTACATGCAAACAAACAGCGCCGTGCGATGACGCCATCGGCCGCGCAGGTGTGAACACGAGCCACAGAGCCACAGGTAACAGCGCCCAAGCACGGCATGGTCCAAAAGTCCCAGAGCGCGTGCGCCGCTGGTACAGCAGACGTTAGTGATAGCTGACTGGATGTCCCTGAGCAAAACCCACGACTCAGTAAAATAAAAAACATCAGTTGTTGAATGCTGTGTGTCCTGTGTGTTATATATGTATATTATTTATCCAATACCTGATCGGAACATAACGGCCAAGTCCAGATCAAGTCCGCTGTCACGTGATCGGAAATCGGCGCCGATTTCCGATCACGTGATCAGATCAGGACAACCCTACTGGAAATCACACATAAATGAAATCAGAAATAAATTAACCAAAGTTATCGCGATCATATACAAATATAAATATATCCTAGACAAAATCAGTCTTTATATTATATACAACTCGCAGGTAATGTCTTACAGAACCTACTGTATTGAGATTTGGGGCAATACATATAAGACTCATACAAATCGAATCTTTACCTCACAAAAAAAGGCAATAAGAGCAATCACATGATCAACTTACAATGAACCAACCAATATGTTATTTATAGGGATGTAACAATAACTGAAATATCATGATATCGTATTGTCAAAAGTCTCACAGTAATATCGTGGACCATCACAATATATCGAAGTACAAGTCAAATCGCAGCAATAGACAGAGGGAACTACATAGACCATGATCCTTTGCTTCATTTCAGTGCAGACGACAAGAAGAAATAACAGTTCTAATCACGTTTAAGTCTTAGTTCTTTGGATTAAGGCATTTTAAGAGGAAAAAGTCGCATATTAACAGTTTTGTTTACCTCCACAAAATATCGCAATAAATATCGTACCATGAGATGTATATCGTGAAAATATCGTACAGAGAGATTTGGATATTGTTACATCCATAATCTTGAGCCTCTCCACCATATCGTGAGCTTTCCCACGATATCGCAATAAATATCATAGCGTGAGGGTCATACTGTGAGACTTGGATATCGTTACACCCCTACAAGTTACATGTCAGATCTGTGGCGATGCGAGCCCACGCACAGTCAGAATGCACATTTTTAAGTCAATAAAAAAACATGTTATCGAGTAAATGCATGACGGATCCGTTTAAATGCCATACCGGGAGATTCTAGACAAAGCAACAGCATCTCCACGAAGACGAGCAGATGCCGGACCCTCCAGCAGAAAAGTTACACAGTGCATCTTTAATTTCGCAGCAGCACGAACGCAACACAGAAACCAAACCTGAAAAGAAAACATGACAGATACTCACAGTTTTCAGTCGGATTCAGTGAGTAGGATCCATTTGGGGCCTGGACGCTGCAGCACGGACTTCCCACACCGATCTACGGAAGAGAAGAGCAAAAAATGAAAAGGCGGGAGACGGGAAGACGAGAAACTCCGAACCAAAAACAGATAATGAGGAGAGCGCGCTGCTGCTGGATTCTCCCCGAGGCTGTTTGAAAATGTTATAAAAGAAAGTTAGTGTTCAAAGAGAGGCATAACATAATGGGGTTTAGTATTTAGCACGCGAGAACTCTGGAGATGGATGTGGTTAAGAGGGAACGCTTATAAGGTTACGGGACAGTTGTTACAATCACATTAAAGCTATGAACAAGCAAATAAACTGTTCAAGATCAAGATAAAACATCGTACAGAGCCTCTTCTTTACCAAATACATGAACTTAAAGGTCCTGTATTACACAAAATTCTTTTTATGAGCTTTGAGTCATGTTAAAATGTTGTTACCTCCTCAAAAACAGACCTGGAGTTGTGTTTTGTTTCATTCACACATGTTTGAATATTCTTTTATTAAATGCTCTGTTCCACCTTGTGATGTCATGAAGTGGTAGTTTTTGAGTTAACACCTTAAAGTTAACACTTTTTTATCTTTAGTTCAGTAGAGATCGGCAATTCCAGGGCCGAAATCATCCAAATGATTCTAGTCAAGTTTAAAAACACAGTGGAGCACTTCCTATATTACCACATGACATCACAAGGTGGAACAAAGTGTTTTAGGTTTGAGAGAAGAAGTGTTTTTGCATGAGATGGGCCCTTTAAATACACACTCGTTTGACTATTTTATTATTATCAACCAACAAAAAAAACGGGGGGAGTTAGATGAATTTAATGCTATAATGCGCAACATTTTAAACAACGCAGTAAGATCACCATGGAGAAAAGCAGTTGACGGACTCTAGACACTCAAAGTTAAAATGTGTTCGACCAACCAAAAAATTGAATTGTCGGTTCCAATGACATCAGGACACTTTAGAATTCCTGTCGTTTTAAAATGGAGCGGATTCTCTTAATTGAACCTGCTGAGCGAGAGTGTTATGTAAGACTTTCACACTAATCACAAATCCCCTGCTCTCCCCCCACAAAGGAAACCAGGTCTACAGCTCTTTTCTGATCAAACATCTTCACGGGAGATAAAAATAGAAACAAGAATTCAGCTCATTCTCAACGCATCCACACGGACTGGAACAATAATGGAAACAGCACAAAGGGAGACAGTTCAAGACGCTACTGGAAAATGGTTAAATGTTTTGTCAAATGTGAGTGTTGTAAATCTGTAACACAGGTGTCCCTGTTTTTGGCCAATCTGATCCCTGCCAACAGCAAAGAGAGGCATAAATTGCCATTTGTTTAGACAAAATTCAGAAAACCTGCTTAAAAATGACCAAAACACAAAGAAAATGTGACTATACTGACTCACATGTTAGACATGAATGATCTCTGCATAGTGATTTTCCTTAAAGGGCCCATCTCATGCAAAATCAACTTTTCAGAGCTTTCTACCTTCTAAGAGTGATGTGTGGGCCTTGTATATGTCACTGAATTGGTTTTTAGATTGATTCTGTGTTTTTTGTAACAAATTGCAGCGTATTTCTGCCACCCTTCCACGTGACAACGAACTAAAGCTGCTACAACGATGACGCAGCAGCTACACCTATGATGTGTTTGAAGTAGCAGAAAGCGCTTCGCACCCTCCCCCGCTTCACCACCTCCGCCCTGCCTCCACCCCGCATCGACTACTAGTGTTTATTAATACTTTACCAATCAGTAATGTTCAGCTGATGTCGACACGGTGCTTGAGCTTCATTGCACCTCAAAGTCCTCGTCGGATTCCGGGTCCAAAACATGCGGCTGAACGCGCTGTATCACCAATAAAAGTTTATTCCTGCCGCTATCAGGGTGCACGTCTGTCTCCCCCTCCCTCCCTGAGATGGGCGGAGGAAGGGCGACTCACTCAGAGCCTTCGTCACGCTTGGAGGGTGGAGCCTGTGCTTTCTCAGGACGGGCGGGCGGGGGGAGGAGCAATAGTCGACCTTTCATAGTTCCTGGTCTGTGACACTGTCTCCAAGAAATCAGTAAGATTTCAGAACTATTGTGTAATGGATGTTCCAAAACCTCAAATTGTGCTTGTTTATGTGCAGAAGACACAATGTGAAAAGAGTTATTTTGTATGAGATGGCCCTTTCAATACACACTCGTTTCACAATTTTATTATTATAAACCAACAAAAAAATGGGGGAGTCTCAGTTTTTGATTGAACATTGAACATTGAACATTCCACTACACACATACATGTAGAACACCCCCAGCATGATGTCAGTGCAAAGTATCATTAGAGGACACATCCAAGTGCTTCTAATGCTCAGTTTATGCTCATGTGAAGCTCAGAACCTCCAGAATTGCCTCCGTGAGCTGCAGAGGCTGCACTAGCACTGACTCAGGACTGGTGCAGGCGCTGGGGTTTAGGGAGTGACCAATCAGATCAGAGAGAGACATTTTAGGTCCAAACCAACTGGATTTCAGCATCGAAACTGACAATTCAAATGAGAAAGTCATGTGAGGCTCATTCTGCTTTCTGACTAAAAACGACTTAATGAAAGAAACAAGTGTGGTTAAAACAGGGGTAGATCTGCAGTGTGGTGTCTTAAAGCTACTGTATGTGATTAAAGATGTTCAGACATCATTCCAAATACAACTTTGAGAGGGTAAATTTACAGTGGCCGACGGGGGCCAAACGCACTACAACGGCCCAATGCATCTCAGTTCGAGAAAACAGCTTCAAGTAAGAAACAAAGACAAATGTGTCATCATCAAATGTGCCGTAATAGAGAAACGATGCTAAGTACAAAACAATGAAAACCAAGAAAACACCTGCAAGCGAAAAAGCTGCAGGGGGCGCTCTCCGCTTAATGTTTGTTACCGTAAAGTGGCTTTTATTGGATTATATTCATATACTGTCTTTATAAATAGAATATAATCCAATAAAAGCCACATTACTGTAACAGTCATTTGTTCCCGCTGTAGTTTATTGTCAGTTGGTCATTGTCTGTCTCTCCATCCAGTGTCTCTCCATTGAGTTGTTACACTGAGAGCGCCCCCTGCAGGTTTGGGGCACTTCTGTTGTGGTGACTGTTTATGTTCTTCGTTTGCAGATTGTGGGTGGTCACACGGTCTTGGAGGCATCAGTGTAAGAACCACAGCCCAGGATCGTTTACACAGCAGCTTTATTTCAATAACACTCAGAGCACAACAACTTCAACAGGCTACAAAATCAGTCGCACTTTTAAAAGGGGCCACAGCGGCAGGCCACTACCAACTAGTCAGGTAACCAACTAGTCCTCCCGCTTATACACACTTATCAATCACGTCATGAATTTCATGATTTATTCATAATAAAGAGTTATTAAGACATGAATGAAACAAAACACAACTCCAGGTCTGTTTTTGAAACATGACTTAAACACTCACACATACTACAGAACCTTTAAACTTGTCCAGAAGAACTGACAAAAAAGACTGAAATATGAACTAATAATAATAAAAATAATAATAATAATACATAACACTTGTATAGCGCTTTTCAAGATACCCAAAGACACTTTACATGGGAAGACAAACAATGACAAACAAGAGAAAAGACTATTAATGAAAGTTTTTTCATTAACTGTCCCGGTCCCCTCAGGTCTTATGTTTAGTCCTGGCGGGGGGAGACAGGAGGTTGGCGTCAGCTGATCGGAGGGCACAGGCGGGGGTGTGGTGGTGGAGGAGCTCAGAGAGGCAGGTGGGGGCCAGGTTGTGGAGGGACTTGTACACAATGGTGAGGAGTTTGAACTGAATGCGCTGGGGGATGGGGAGCCAGTGGAGATCTATGAGGACAGGGGTGATGTGTTCACGGGAGGAGGTGCGGGTGAAGATACAAGAATCACATTTCAGAACATGTTTGTACAGTTCTAAAATAATATTAATAATTATGTGTGTGCAAAAATATCAAAATATCTATATATAATTTAATGTGATAATACAGTATCGATATCATGGGCTGCTGTATCGATACATATCGACAATAGGGCTGGGTATCATTAAGAAATTGCCGATACATAGGCCATGATATGATACACATCTCAATACAGTGAGCTATAAGATATATTTCAAATCGATTCAGTATGGTTCAATAAAAACTAAAGGCTAAATCATGTCTGTGACACTAAAAGTCTTTGTTAAAGCACTTCTTGTGCAAAGTTCATATGAAACACAAACATTTTAATCATCAAAACAGTCAAAATGTCAAATGTGTCTCATAAATGAGTTTCCTTCCTCTAAACAAGCAACAAAACTGTAGCTGTAACAAAATGATTTAGTAACATATACCAAAAAATACTCTTGGCGATATATCAATACCAATACAGCAGAATTAACATATTAAACTATACAATATGATATTTTTGCACACCCCTAATTGCCAGGAATTGCCAGAACTGTGTCAGGAGACTAGATAGAAAATGATAGACAAGCAGGTTAAAGATAAAGGCCATAAGATCATCTCCAAGCAGCTTGATGTTCCTGTGATTACAGTTACACAGGACTGTAGCCAACCTCCCTGGACGCGGCTGTGTCATAGGTCATGGATCCGTCCAACAGGATAATGACCCAAAACACACAGCTAAAAACATCCAAGAATGGCTAAGAACAAAACACTGGACTGTATTGGAGTGTTCTTCTGTGAGCCCAGATCTCAATTCTCTTGAACATCTGTGAAAGGAGCTGAAACATGCTGTCTGGAGAAGGAACCCTTCAAACCTGAGACAAGTAGAGCATTTTGGTCATGAGAAATCAGTCAAAATACCAGTTGACCAAGGCAGAAGTCTCATTGACAGTTACAGAAATCATTTGTTTGCAGAGTTTGCATTAAAAGGTTGTGCAACAAAATATTAAGTTATAGGTACAATCATTTTTGTCCAGGCCAGTTTCATTATTTTTTAAATTTTTTTCTGTTTTCATTATTTTGTTTTTTCTGTTGTTTCTGTTGAACCACAGGTGAAAAGCAATGTTTGATTTTCATTGGACAATTTTCAGTAAATTTTAATTTATTATTGCTTTTCTCAGTTTCAAGTTATTTCAGTGACCATTGTTGATTTTTCTTTCATTGCCAGAGAGGGACCAACAATTTTGTCCACCACTGTATATATATATATATATATATATATATATATATATATATGCATCACTTGAAAGTCATTAAATATCACCATGGCAGGGTTAGTTTTCATTGTTTGTTTTGCGTCTTTTCTCGATTTGCGACGCATTTGATGATATGTTTGTCTTTGTTTCTTGCAGCTTGTTTTTTTTTTTTTTTTTTTTTCATTTGCATCACATTCTTTGTTTGTACTTCATTTAAACTTGTTTTTGAGTTTGTGAATTTGCATCCTTTCTGTACTTGAAGCTGTTTTCTCTATCTTATCAAATGAGAAGGGAAAACAAGTACAAGATGTGTAAAAGCTCACTACGATCTCTATGACACAGAACATAGGTGTCATGTATAGTGTGTGCTAGACAAAACAATGCTTGTCCCACTTCTCCTTGTAAACAACAGCTGCTCCTCACACCTGTACATTCCCTTCTACTGGACTCACAGCACCGCTCTCTGATTGGCCGCTCCCGTTCCGGCGCGCTCCCCCGATTGGTGGATTCCCTGACGGAGCCGCAGGTGAGTAGTCAGACTATAATAACAGTTTGGATTTCTTCCCTTTTAATTGAATGTGTCAGAGCTTCAAAGCCTGACTGACTGCAGATGTAATGTAACCTGTGAATGGCTCGTGGCTAAAGGAGCTGCACTGTGGAAACCTAAAGGACCTGTGTTTTAAAGAGCATGTATTACACTATTTACTGTTCTAATGCTGTTTCCTCCTCGCAGACAGACCTGGAGTTGTGTTTTGTTTCATTCACGTGTTTAACACACAAACCTTTAGAATCCATGTATCATTCGTTCATTTGTTTTTCAAAATAAAACAAACAATGAGAAAAGGAAAAAACAACTATTTTCTTCATTATTTGTCTCCAAAACCAAAATGAGAAAAAAAAAAAAACAGATAAAGGTTTCTTTTTGGGTTTTTTTTCAGTTTTTGATTTTGTGTTTAAATAAAAAATGGAAAAAATGGATAAAGGCTGTTTCCCTGTTTCCGTGACTTAAACTGCAAAGCCGGACTTTTGCTCCGCATATGGACTAAACCAGGACTAAACCAGGATTAAAACAGGGCTAAACCAGGTCTAAACCGGTTTCAGTCCTGGTCTCAGTCCCGGTCTGGTCCTTGTCTAGTCCTGGTCTGGTCCTGGTCTGGTCTCAGTCTCAGTCCTGGTCTGGTCCCGATCTCAGTCCAGGTCTGGTCCTGATCCTGGTCCCAGTCTCAGTCCTGGTCTGGTTCTGGTCTGGTCCCAGTCTCAGTCCAGGTCTCAGTCCCAGTCTCAGTTCTGCTCCTGGTCTGGTCCCGGTCTCAGTCCTGGTCTGGTCCTGGTCTGGTCCCGGTCTCCATCCTAAACCAGAACTGAACCAGGACTAAACCTGACTGAACCAGGAGTGTCGAATTTCGATTTTGTGTTTATTCGTTTAAACACAAAATTGAAACCTGAAAAACAAATTGTTATTTGTTTTTTCATTTTGGTCTTGGAGACAAATAATGAAGAAAATAGTTCTATGGTCTTTTCGTTTTCTTATTTTTGGTTTTATTTTAAAAAATGAATGAACAAAAGATACACAGAATAATTTAGGCTTCTCTCAAGTTCTTCTCTCAGAGTGAAAACACTTCAGATTTGGAATTGCCAATCTCTGCTGAACAAAAGGTAAAAGGAGCTGTTCACTTGCTGGAACAGAGTATTTTGAGCTTTGGAGATGTAGACACAGTCATAATAAAGGGTTACTACGAGATGTGAATGAAACAAAACACAACTCCAGGTCTGTTTTTGAGGAGGTAACAACATTAGAACATGACTTAAAAGTCACACATACAATATAGAACCTTTAAACTTGTGCAGAAGAACTGACACAAAAGAATAATTAGGGGTGTGCAAAAAAAAAAAATATCATATATATATATATATATATATATATATATCATATTGTTTAATGTGACGATACAGTATCAATATCGTGGGCTGCTATATCGATATATAGCCAGTAGGGCTGGGTATCATTAAGAAATTGCCGATACAATACATAGGTCATGATATGATACATATGTCGGTACATAGTTCACGATACGGTGCATATCTCAATACAGTGCACTTTCTGTACGATACGATATATTTCAAATCAATTCGACACAGCTCAATAAAAACGGCTAAATCATGGCTGTGATAGTAAAAGTCTTTGTTAAACCACTTCTTGTGCAAAGTTCATGTGAAACACAAACATTTTCATCAAAACAGTCAAAATGTCAAATGTGTTTCATAAAACAGTTTCCTTCCTCTAAACAAGCAACAAAACTGTAGCTGTAAAAAAACATTTGAGTAAAATGTAACAAAAAATCCTCCTGGTGATATATATCGATACAGCAGCCCCTGATATCGATACGGTATCATCACATTAAACGATATGATATATCGATACTTCAATATTTTTGCACACCTCTAATCGTTCGGAGTATTTTTTTTTTGTATATTTTACTAAATTATTTTGTTACAGTTACAGTTTTGTTGCTTATTGAGAGGAAGGACACTGTTTTATGAAACAAAATGTGATAGTTTCACTGTTTTGATGATTAAAATGTTTGTGTTTCATATGAACTTTGCACAAGAAATGGTTTAACAAAGACTTTTAGTATCACAGACATGATTTAGCCATCACACAATTTGAAATATATAGTACTGAATCAAAAATGCACTTTATCGAGATATGTATTGTATCATGGCCTATGTATCGAGATATGTATCGTATTGGCAAAGACGCTTTGCATAAAGAGACCAACAAAGGCAAACAAAAGAAATAAGAAAGTGACTGAAAGGCAATTTTAAAGACATTTTTTTTAAACATGAGGAGTTAGGATGAGTCTCTGAGGTGTTTGGGGAGGGAGTTTCAGAGCGGAGAAGGCCCTGTCCCCCCCATCTTACATTTTGAAGGAGCTCAGAGAGGTTACGCAGGGACTTGTACACGATTTTGAGGAGATCTCAATACAGGGTTAGTTTTTGTGCAGGATTAAACAGGAGATTTAGATGTTTATAAAGGAAATGATGGTACTACAAAAATCTCTGCTAATTGTCCATTAAAACAGCAATTTCCTTTCTGTTGCATTTAATCTAGCAGCGTTCGCCCGGATACCATATGTTCACTCTCTCTGTCTGAGCAATTCTGATGTTTATAATTCCTTTATGCAGCTATGAAAAGGACTATGAATTAACCCCATGAAAAAAAAAAAAAAACACATAAGATTAATTAAAACCGCAATTTAAATCCAATTATTTAGCAAATTCTGTCTTGATTTACATGGAAGAGAACTTAAAACAAAACTAAATACAGAAGAAAACTAAATGCAAAAGATGTATTGGTCCTAACTTGATTTCGATACTAAGGAACAGACTCGATACTCCGTACTGATTCTGATACCGACAATTTTCGACAATAGATGCAGCAAGAATATCAGACTTCCAGTCATTGCGCAATTCATACTGGGAAGGATTTTCTGAAAAAGTGAGCATCAAACCACCATGTTTGTTTTCCCAGTGGGATGTGTCTACTGACAAAGATGATCTTTTCGAGTCTTTTGAACCATATCACTTTTGTTTCTGGTTCTGATATTGTCATATTTTAGTTTTGGGATTCAGACATTGTAATTGTGTGGTTGTTGGATCCTAATACCCGAAAATGACTCGAAAAATTTGTTTACAAACTCCATAATTGCAAAAGTGAATCAGATGTGTGTGACTGCAAACCTCTGTTCAAACTGTTTCCCTTCCCAACGGAAATGAAAAAGAGTGAAAGGTGAAGGCGATGGGCAGGATTGATCCACAGGAAGGACCAAAAAGGAAACCTTTGACTGCCTAAATCATCCCGAGTTTGCAGCGAACATTTTGTATGTGGAGAACATCACAGCAGGATCCTGATCCCTCACTCAACCTTGGTTACGAATTTAAAAAGTCAACGCCAAAGTGAAAGGCACCAGCTGTTCACCAAGAAACACCTTCGACTGCAAAGAGACCAAGACGTGATGTTGCTGTAAAACCACAAGAACAAGAAAGTGCAGCTCAGTCTGTTTGTCTTCTGCTCCTCTCACTTAACAAAAGGGATCCTGCTTTGTTGTCGCTCCACATACAAAATGTTCAATGCAAACTCAGGATGATTTAGGCAAAGGTTTTTGGTCCTTCCTGTGGATCAATCCTGCTCATCGTCTTCACCTTTCACTATTTTTCAATTCTGTTGGGAAGGGAAACAGTTTGAACAGAGGTTTGCAGTCACACACATCTGATTCCTTTTTGCATTTATGGAATTTGCAAACAAATTTCTCGAAGCGTTTTCTGCTGTTAGGATCCAACAACCACACAATTATGATGTCCGAATCCCAAAACTAAAATATGACAATGTCAGAACCAGAAACAAAAGTGGTTCAAAAGACTAGAAAAGATCGTCTTTGTCAATAGACACATCCCACTGGGAAAACAAACATGGCGATTTGATCCTCACTTTTTCGGAAAATCCTTCCCAGTATGAATTGCGAAATGACTGGAAGTCCGATATTCTTGATGCGTCTATAGAATGTAATTTTCAACATTAAATCAAAGTACTTTCTGATTTTCTATACTTTTGACAACCCTAGTATATAGTAGAAACACCAGAAACACAGGAAGAGCGTATGTGGAGAACCAGCCAAAAAAATTTAACCCACAACCTCCTACACAAACACAAGTTGTAACCGAAACTGCCCCTATGCAATCCTTAGCATTTTACAGTCACGAGTTGTGTGTAATCCATCTGCAGTGTGACAAACGCATCTTTCAACAACAAAAGCAGCACAATCTGAGCGTCAAACTCCAGCACGCAACACTGATCTGCGCTCTGCTCACGTGCACAACACAAATCTCTTCATTATCTGATTTCTGGAGTTATCAGATTATGGAAATGTCATAGTTTGAGGTCAGCTTGGTGCGTTTTCTTATTAAACACAAAACATTTCTTGTGTGGATTTAATATATTTGGTTACGCTTATTATTTTTTTCCTCATTCTGTGGTCTGACACGTCTCTGTAGCAAAACTCTGTTTTATTTTCTAAAACAAATCCGTTCTGCAATTGGGAAGAAGCCTTTTCACAAACATTACATCATTTTTTAACACTTTTTAGGCTACGTTCAGACTGCAGGGCTTAATGTTCAATTCAGTTTTTCACGAGGTCGTTCACATTTCCAATTTAATGCGACTTGTGTATGTGATTTCCAGTGTGAACTTTAAATGCCCCAAAAGTGTCTCGCCTGTGCACTGGAGGACACGACGACGTCACATGCGGCGAACGTGCTCAGTGTTTACAAAAATCTCCGAAGCGTGGATGCAGCATCGAGCACTTGGAGATTTTAAAGTTGCTGTTTTACCAGAGCCAGAACATTCTGGGCCCATGTTCATGGAGACAAGCAGGTGATGGACCCTCCACCGGACAAGTTACTCCTTTAAGTGCTCCTTTAACATGTTTATAGTGCTAGTGCATGTGCAAAGTTTTTCAGAAAAGTTGGATTTCACAAAATAAGAAAACTATAATTATTAAATTTGTTCTGTGGCTTAAACCCGAAACCGAAGATGAAGAGGTATCAACATTTTAACATGGCTTAAAGGTTGTATGGTTTCAAAATAGCATTATAGAGATGCAGCAGCCTTGTAATTATGGTGACAAAAATGATGAAAAATTCTGATGAAAGTCCATCATCTGTGGACGTGGTGGGGCCAGATAAACATTAGTATCTCGATATCTATTGGCTGTGAGGTTGTCTTAACTGACTCGCCGGTGCGTTGGGATTATGTGGTTTACTCTCACACATTCTGCTTACACAAGACGCTGTTTTCTCGACCGGCGCAGTGGTTCTTAGCGGCTTTTTCGAACTGTAACTTCCTTGCAGTTAGCACAAAGTTTGATGCGATGGCAGATAAGAATCCACAACCAGTTTCCCGCAAAAGAAAATCCATTTTTGAGATTGCTGAAAGAAGAAGAGAAGGGAAAACAGAGCAAAGCCAAACTAAGGTGATTCTTGGAAATTCCTTCCAGTGATGGCCTGACTGGACTGAATTAGTGTGATGTGTTCTCGATTTTTGATTCCCGTTTAAAAGTCGTGCCGCAGAGTTCTGAACTAACTGCAGACGAGAAAGTGCGTTTTGAGAGACGCCCGTGTAAAGTGTGTTGCAGCTGTAGAAATCCAGACGAGACGAAATAAAAGCATGCATGACCTGTTCAAAAAGATTGAAAAGATAAATAAGGTCTGACTTTGGATAAAAGACGTAAATGATAAAAACTTGACTTTAAGATGCCGTTTATCAGCTTATCAAATTAAAATCACTGTCTAGAGTAACACCAAGGCTTGTGACTGTGGGACGGACATGATTTTTTAAGGATCCCAAGTCGACGAGGGAGCTATCAGATCCAAACAACAGCAATTTGTTCGCACAGCGGCTGTAAACAAGCATGATTTCTAGCATAAGGAGGAGGCTGGAGGAGGCGTTGCTTAGAGAGCTGTGGAGGGGGGGGGGGTGTCACGCCTGCTCAACATTTGAAAAAGGGCAGTCGTTGTATTTCACTTTCCTCGGAAGATCCTCTGTACAACCTTTAAAGCTCACAGGAGCCAAGTTTGCGTAATACAAGATCTTTAAAAACAACATTCAGATGATTCAAGATGGTTCTCTCTTCTGATTTATTTCCCTTATCTCCTTTGTGAAGCCCTTGTGCGCGCCCCGTAGCCCACACATGAGCCCGGCGCTTAAGTATAGTGTATGGGTGGATAGAGTTTGAAGTGTGCGGTTCAGCTCAGTCGCCAAAGATGCATTTTACAAAACAACAGCTCAGCGCCAGACCACAGACAAATGAGCCTTTAACTCTGCTCTTTACAGTGAGAGGTGACGCTCACATGCCCCGGATCAGCTCACTATAGGGACTGCATGTATGTTTATGGAGGAAAGTTCAGCAGTTACCATGGAGACACGAGGCACACACCAGCAAACACAGCCACACTGTAAAAAAAAACAATATCTAGGTAAATTAAAATGATTTAAATGAAGAATATTTGACTTTATTTGAGTCGATTCAACTTGACAAGTCAAATGATCTACCAATGGGACAAGTGTGTTTTTCTGAATTCAAGCAACATTTGTTTTGTTTCATATTTTAACAGGGTATCCCCAGGTTTGACTACCTCAAATTTAAGACTTTTTAAAGACCTTTTTAAGACCACTTAAATGAAAATTAAGATCATTACCCATTATGCGACCGAAAAACACCAGATCCAATTCTAATAATGACCAACCAACTCCAGTACTATATCTAACCAATGTGGATTAAAACGACACTTCCCCATGATCCATCCAGCGTCTTCCTACACTCTACTGATGGTTTACTCATTGCCGTCGGCGCCAGAAACCAAAGTATTGTTTGCACATACTCCAAATTTTTTGTTCTTTCACATTACATGATTCACGTTGTTTTTTTGTTGTTTTTTTTCCCTCCGTTTAACATTGCACTGCAGCCTGGTTGAGTTTACACAAAAAAAAAATAGGCAAATGAAATTTAAGACCTTCGTGAAAAAAGTAAGACTTGGACAACAAAATTTAAGATGTTTAAAGGCCTTAATTTAAGAACATGAAATTTAAGACTTTTAAGACCCCGCAGCTACCCTGTTTAAGTGCAAAAAGTTGTTGTTTGTCTTATTTTAAGTGTAGCAAGATGTGTTTTCATATTTTAAGTACAAAAAGTCTTGTTCCACTGGCTGATCATTTTACTTGTCAAGTGAAATTTACTCAGATCATGATAAAACTTTCTTAATTCAAGCCATTTTAACTTAGATTTTGATTTTTGGAGTGCAATAATTTTTTAGATTGTCTGAAAAAATACACTGTCATCAATACGAGCGCTCATGTTCCTGTTTGAAAGTTTGATTTTCGGCAAAAAAGTAAGTGAAACTAACTGAAAAACCGTTGGCTACACTGCGCAACTTTTCTGGTGAAAGGTTCTGCTGCCTTCTTGTATCTGTGGAAATGCTTTGCAGAAGTGGGACCAAGTCGTTGTTTTGCGAGTCTCGAGTAAGTCTCAAGTCTTTGACCTCAAGTCCGAGTCAAGTCTCAAGTCAAATACAGTCTAAGCTGAGTCACTGGTCCATAAGTCCAAGTCAAGTCCAAGTCGTCTGCTTTGAGCTTCAAGTCATTTCAATTCTTTAAACCAAAGTAACAAAAATAGCTTAGATTTTTGCAATTTATGACTTTTAAGATAAATTGTACTTATAAAGTCATAGTCAGTGTTGGGAGTAACGCATTGTAAAAGTAATGAATTACTGTAATGCATTGCTTTTTGCTGTAATCCAATAATGTGGCTTTACAGGGGAAACAACTGCAATATTTTACTCAGTACAAATTGTTAGGATTGGTTTTTGTTCTCTCCCCCTCCCCTTTCTGTTGCAGGGCTTGAGTGTGGCAGGGGGCGTGGCTTCCTCCAGAGCAGATGAAACACACCTGCAATCAATTCCTTCATCAGCCTCTGTATTTAGCCCTGGTCTTCTCACCACCACTTTGCCAGATAATTCTGTCCTGTTCAGTAGCGTCTATCAGGCTCTTGGATATTTACCTGTACCCTGCTTATTGTTTGTTTTGGACTTACCTGCTCCTGTTTTCGCCCAGGTGTCTCCGTGGTTGTCTGCTGTTGCCTCTGGAGAAGCCGGCCAGCTCCCTGCCACCTCAGCCTGCCTTCTGTTTGTAAAATAAACTGTTAAAACTTGACTGAGTCCTGGCTCTGCTTTGGGGTCCCTCTTGCCAAACCATAACACAAATGTCAGTAACGCGTGTTACACTGCATTTTTAATCTGGACTGAAGTGGTGGGTTTTTCATTTTTCTTTATGCAAATTTGCTAAAATCACTGCGATATCAGCAGTGGTAAAACACTGGAGATGTACATAGGTTTAGGGAATGTGCAATAATTAATAGAATACAAGATTGCAAGGGCTTGCCTGTTAAGAATAATTTAAGGGTCTTGTTGGTGCATCACTCGTGGTCATACTTGGTCTCATATTTACTTTGTTTTATGGTGTTTGTTTATGTGGTGCTCTGTGTTGTGTTGTTCTGTTTTTTGATAAAGTATGTTACCCCCTGTCCCAAGACAAATTTCTCCCATGGGAGACAATAAAGAATTATCTTATCTTATGCAGGCAAAAGGACCGGCGCAGAACTCCGCGCTCCACGGCGCTTAAAGCAGCTGATGCCCAATCGTGTCCAATCCAAGTTCTAGTCCAAGATTCGTCCTGGTTTAGTCCTGGTTCAGTCCTCAGTTCAGTCCTGGTTTAGACTTAGTTTAGTCCAGGTTCAGCTCTGGTTTAGTCCTGGTTCAGTCCATATATGGCGCAAAAGTTCAGCATCTTCGCAGTTATTTTGTTGAGAGTAACTTAAAAGTGCTGCAATAGTCATGTACTGTCTTACATTTTAAATGCAGTAATATTGTAATGTAATGAATTACTTTGAAATGACAGTAACAAGTCATAAATAAAACATTACAGTTTTAAAGTGACTTGCCCAACAGTGGTTATAGTATATTTATATGTGAGTATTTATAAAGTTTATAAGAGTTGTAGAAATGCAAATGTCTTGACAAGATCTTAGAGTGAATCATTATGGTCAAAATAGAAAGAATTCTGAGTTAAGTGTTTCTCAAGTCACTGACCTTCAAGTCCAAGTCGAGTCCCAAGTCTTAGTCCATTTTATCAAGTCTCAAGTCCTAAAAAATAGTGACTCAAATCTGACTTGAGTCCAAGTCACGACTTGCAAGTCCCCACCTCTGGAATGTTCTATGGTATGGCATTAAACATATCTATCTGGCATTCATTCATTACGGGTGTTTCAACTGTTCAAAAATACAATTATTCCTTCTGTGAATAGGGGCGACTCTCCACAGATCTGAATTGTAATAAAGTGTAGTGCTGTGGAACATTCTAGACAAAGCAATAACATTTCCATGGAGATGAGGAGGTGGTGGACCCTCTACTAGATGTTACACAGCGCACCTTTAACATCTCATCTGTGTTAAATCAAAGCTCAGATTAGGGGCCTGTTTACATGAGAACTCTTGCGGGTAAAAACAACAAAATATTTTATCAGAAGTCTCTTTCGTTTAGATCAGGGGTGCCCAAACTTTTTTCATCAAGGGCCACATATCTAAACACAGATGGAAGCAGAGGGCCGATCGAGGGCCATAGACTGGTGCTCAATACAGTGAATAATTGAAATGTGTGCATGTTGAACACGTTACAATGAGCTATCAGACTTTATTCATGCTAAGATCCTTAAAACCACACACTAAATATTAAATATTATCTTTATCATGGTAGATTTTCAAAAAACTTACAGTAAAAATATATTTTTGAATTGATGCAAGGTAAGTTTGGGCCAATTCACCTAGAAGTCTGAGGGCCAAGAAAAATTTGTCTGAGGGCCGCATTTGGCCCCCGGGCCATAGTTTGGACATGCCTGGTTTAGATGGTGATGACATTTTTAGGGCTTAAAAACACAAAAATCTGAAACCACCCTCCAGAGTGGAAAAGTTGAATATGCTCCGCTATAGAGCAAAACTCTGGTCAGATCTGCTCATGTCTCGAACATGTTTCACATACATCACCACCTAGTGTCACCGCCAAGCCGCCTGGCATACATACTATGGGCAGGATTAGTCGACTAATTGATAATTGATCATTAAGAATTTTGTCGATTACGTACATTTCTAAGTATGTCTTTATTTATATAGCGCTTTTCACAGACATTTTTTCACAAAGACACTTTACACAGCATTATTCATTCACTCTATACCTGGTGATGGTAAGCTACTGTTGTAGTCACAGCTGCCCTGGGGCAGACTGACAGAAGCGCAGCTGCCATGCCACTCTGTGACATCGGTCCCTCTGACCACCACCATCACTCACACACACACCACTTTCATACTAGACAATGTGGGTGAAGTGTCTTGCCTAAGGACACACAATGATTGAATTGATTGTATTTAATTGACCTTGACTATCAACTGTTCATGGAGACCTGTAGGATGTTTTGGGTTCTAATCGACAAACCGAATGTAGGTTTCTGTGCGTAGATACGAAGCTGCGTCTGACAGCGTAAACTAGGGCTGGGTATCAATGAGAAGTTGCCGATACGATACATACCTCGATACACAGGCCATGATACGATACATATTTCAATACAGTCCATTTTCGATTCGATATGATATATTTCAAATCGATTCGATACGACTCAATAATAAATAAAGGCTAAATCATGGCTGTGATACTAAAAGTCTTTGTTAAACCACTTCTTGTCCAAATTTCATATGAAACACAAACATTTTAATCCTCAAAACAGTAAAAATGTCAAATGTGTTGCATAAATGAGTTTCCTTCCTCTGAACAAACAACAAAACTGTCGCACTGCAACAAAATAATTTAGTAAAATACACCTAAAAATACTCTTGGTGATATATCGATACAGCAGCCCACGATATCGATACTGTATCATCACATTAAACGATACGATATATCGATATTCTGATATTTTTGCACACCCCTAGCGTAAACACTGTTGAGTTGTTTGGTTCTGGCACCTCCTTGGAGATCCCTGTACCCCTCCAGTGAGTGCGTTTACGTGCACATCTGTATCCCGGTTTCGTCATGGTGCATGTACACGCAGTATCCCGGTTACTGCAACATAAAGAGATGCGCTAAACCTGCACACGTACGATCTTTGAAAACATCGCGACACACACAGAACAGACTCACCTTCAGCATCAACATCCCTCTGTCACAGAAAGAACACTCATATTCCACTGAGTTGTGTCCTTTAGTCAGAAGCTGAACCGCATCAGCCACAAGAGCTTTTTTTTTTTCTCTGCTTTGTTCGTGCATGTGGTTTTATGTTTCATTTTTGTAAGACTAGCGCAAAGCTGCATTAAACACATTTTAAAGTCAAACGGGCTGATGTGGCTCTAGAGTGGTTATGGTTTATATGTTGTGAAGTTGATGTTATTAGGTTCTTTTTTCAGACCTAGAGTTTTGTTTCATACTCACTAGCGCTCTTCCTCAGACACACCTGGGATGCTGTCCTGAGGAAGTGGGACTGCAGATGGCGCTGTCATCCTGTCTCCACCGGTAGGAAGACAGCGCTAAAACCTGTTTAAATCAGCTGATGGACACGTCACAGCAACATCACTTGACCACTCTGAGGAAGACGCTAGTGAGCAGTCGAAACTGTCAGGTATGAAAACAAACTCTAGGTCTGAAAAAAGAAACTAATAACATAAAATATCAGAAGACCAAATTCATCTCATTGGAACTGTTGTAAAGTTGATTTTATTTATGCAGATTAATAATAGTAATAATAATGTTGATACTTATTATATAAAAACGTTTATGATTAATCAAAAAATTGATTGTTAACTCTCCCGACGATCTATTAATAAAATTTCATCGAATGCCCATCCCAAATGCGTACCCAGTCGAATTCCACACACTTTTGCGTCAACGTATGCACGCAGATTTCCTCCCGAAAATGCTCGTCTAAATGCGGAATAAAAAGTGAAAACGTGATGCCACTTTTGCGTCTTCTGTTCAGACCGTCATCATATAAACGTAGATTATATGAGTCTAAGTTGAGTAACAGAGCTAAAGACAGAGCAGTGCCTCCGTTTAGCGCCACCCCAACCCACGGAATGTTGATGACGTCAGTTGGCTCTGGCTCTACAGCAGTATGCAGACTCCACTCTGATTACAATGGGGTTTAAGAGGAGCTCATTGTCATACACTTGTAATGCCATCCAGACGTTTTGCTCAGTGTTGTGCCCGTTTCCACGACGACAGATGCACTTAACTAAAAAAATAAGGGTTCTTAGAATATTTAAAGGTATTATACGAGCTTTATCCAGGTGTCTCAGTGGTAATATAGTTTAAACTGAGCCTTAGGTCAGGTCAGAATGATGTGGTAGAATTCTAACTGATTGCAGATTTGTTGAGCTGGTTTATGATTCATATCTCTGTAATTACTGGGCCTATCCACATGACACAAAAACTGGCACGACGTCGTATAAATAAACAAAAATGAAGTAATTTTTTCACAGCAGTCTCACAAAACGGTGCAATTATACAACTCCAAAGACAAAGGTCAGGGAGGTCCACACTTTTTTCATTGACGGCCACATCTACAGTAGAAATATATTCCTAGTGGAGCGACAGTAAGACTTGATGCATTTTATATGAGTTTGACAGACACAACTTTAAAACACTGTTAAAAAGTCTTGGACCAGGTTTTGTATTCACCCTGTGTGTGTGTCCACCCATGATAATTCCACCATTTATGGGCCGATTGTCACCAAATTGTGGTACGTGGGTCAAGCCCCCGTGCCCGATGCCGGGAAAAAAAGTTTGGTGATGATGCGAGGTCAATTGAAAGGTCAATTTTGGCAATTTCTGAACCATCTACGGCCTAAAATATTCACCCAATCATCACACAAGTTGGCACACACATAACCGGGGTACACTGGATGTTACAGGTTCAAACCGGTCCCAGGTCATTTGAAGGTCAAGGTAACCAAGGTCAAATATGCGTTTTTGGATGGAGCTAGAGCAACGAAAGTGTCTCAAAATCTTACAAAAATGATTATCTATTTATAATTCTATGGATTTGTATCGTAAAATATGAATAGTTTTCGAGATATTAATAAACAGTTCCTTTCTCTTTCAGTGTATGCCGGAAAGCTGGAGTTGCGTGAAAGAGATTCCATTGTTGTGTTCCATTCCATGACTTTTCCAGGCTTGGAGAATGACATTTTCAATTTCCATGACTTTTCCAGGATTTCCATGGCCGAGAGAACCCTGCTTAGTGGACTTAGCAGACTTAGTAGACTTTTAGTATCACAGCCATGATTTTTTAGCATTTGTTTTTCACTGAACAGTATCGAATCAATTTGTATCGAATCGAAAGTGCAATGGATTGAAAAACATATCATATCATGGCCTATGTATCGAGGTATGTATTGTATCGGCAAGTTCTTAATGGTACCCAGCTCTAATGAGGAGCCTGACACTAGCAGTTACAGAGAGAGATTTTCAATACAAAGTGAACTGGAGCCTGAGTTGATGGAGTGGGTTAGCGATGTCCATTTCTATAAACAAGGGGTGTCAAACTCATTTTGGTCCGGGGACTGTATCCAACCTACTTTGATCCCAAAGGGGCCGGATCAGAAAACTCATGGCATATAAACCCCAAAAATAACAATAAGTTCAAATATTTGTGCAGAGAAATGCAAATCTATTTCAGAAATCTTTTTTAATTGATGAACTCTTTCTTTTACAAAATACTATAATATTATAATATTATGAACAACCTGAAACTTTGCAAAAAAATGAAATTTCAACACAATGTTTTAATATTAACTTGTTTGCAAATAGGAATAAGTAAATTTTTCTTGGAAAATCCTGCACTCGGCTCCACTTTTCTCATTTTGGACATTTTTCTGATGAGGGTGTCACGGTCAACAGTCAAAACGATCGTCCTTTAAGAGCGTTTGGAAAGAGACAAGTCTTCATTTGTGCTGCTCTGGTGGGAGGGGCCACGCACAGAGACACTGGAGACGCTGCTGTAATAAGCACCGCAGAAAATTACCAATATTTTAATAGAAAATATAATTAAAGTATTTTAGTAGAAAATCAGCCGAGGGCCAGATTAAAGGTCTTGAAGGGCTGGATCTGGCCTCCGGGCCGTATGTTTGACACCCCTGCTATAAACAGTTTATGATATTAACACCCAAAGCTTACAGAGTATTTAAACCTAATCCTCGACCTGACTGCCCTAGAGTTTAGTTTTCCAGTCTGCAGAGGTGGTTTCACAGTGAGCGTGTTATCTATACCTTCTCCAGTATATTATGACAGAATCAGTGAAAGAGTATTTGACTCAGCACAATACTGCGGCCCTCCTCCTCCACACACTCACACACCAAAGCCCAGGTGGGATTGGATTTGAACTTTCACGATCAAAAGTTTGGCCTTGGAGACTTAAAAAAACTTTGGGAAGTGAGTCACCGCCACTGGACTGTGAACAAAGAAAGATCTAATTAAAATGCTGAATTCTTTAGTTCAATTCTCACAGATATTACTGTTTGATTCTGTTCTTAAGATTAGAATAAAGTAAGTATCCGTAGGCAGCGTGGATGTGAAAAGGGTTATTTTGCCTATATTGCACAAAAGTGAATCTTGTGAGCTTTAAGCAATGTTAGAATGTTTTTATCACCTCAAAAATAGACCTGCAGTTGTGTTTTGTTTCAGTAACCCAGTGCTTCTCCATTATTTTCTGTCAGAGGTGGGGACTTGTGAGTCATGACTTGGACTCGAGTCAGACTTGAGTCACTATTTTTAGGACTTGAGACTTGATAAAATGGATTAAGACTAGGGACTTGACTTGGACTTGAGGCCTGTGACTTGAGAAGACTTGATGTTTCTCCTAAAACAATATATGTTTTTTAGAAAATACTTTTCTCACAGGAAAAAAATTAATAAAATTCTTTACAGGAACAAACTGGAACATGTCTCTTCCTCTTCTGTTTATCACTTTGGATGTGACTGAAGTACTGTGATGTGATATCCTCAACAATACTACAGTAATATGTAGTACAACACAGTAACATACAGTACAATACAGTAAAACCGAGGGAAGTACATAGAACATGAGCCTTCATGACAAAATAACTGTTACTTAGCACTTTTAAGTCTGAATTCTTTCTATTCTGACCATAATGATTCATATTAAGATCTTGTCAAGACATTCAAAAAGGAAAAATATATAAATACTCATATATAAATATACCATAACTTTTTAAGTACAATTTAGTTTAAAATTCATATAAATTGCAAAAATCTAAACTCTATTTGTTTTTTTGGTTTAAAGACTTGAAATGACTTGAAGCTCAAAGCAAACGACTTGGACTTGACTTGTTTTGCAAGTCTCAAGTAAGTATCAAGTCTTTGACTTCAAGTCTGAGTCAAGTCCAAAGTCAAATACAGGCAAGTCCAAGTCGAGTCTCGAGTCACTGGTCCATAAGTGAATTTGAATTTTAAGATAAACTGTACTTAAAAAGTCATAGTATATTTATATATGAGTATTTATATAAGAGTTGTAAAAATGCAAATGTTTTCCTTTTTAAATGTCTTGACAAGATCTTAGTGTGAATCATTACAGTCAAAATAGAAAGAATTCAGATTTAAAAGTGCTTCTCAAGTCAAAGGCCTCAAGACCAAGTCAAGTCCCAAGTCTTAGTCCATTTTATCAAGTCAAGTCTCAAGTCCTAAAAATAGTGACTCAAGTCTGACTTGAGTCCAAGTCACGATTTGCGAAGTACCCCCTCTGATGTCTACAAAGCTCAAAATGTTCTGTTCCACTTTGTGATGTCATGTAGCGGTAGTTTTCAAGTTAACAGCCACTTTTACTTTTTATTCAGTAGAGTTTGGCAATTCCAGCGCTGAACTTATCCAAATTATTCAAGTGAAGGTGCTTGGAGTTTAAAATCACAGTGGAGCACTTCCTGTGTTAGCACATGACATCACAAGGTGGAACAGAGTGTCTGCTTCTGTTTGAGGGAAGAACTCAGCCTAAATCTGCAGGTTTGTGTGTTAAACTAATGAAACAAAACACAGCTCCAGGTCTGTTTGTGATGAGGAAACAATATTAGAACATAAATCAGAAAAAAGCATAATATAGGCATATTAAAGCAGCAAAAAGTCAGTCCGAGCGTGATTGTAGAGCTGTGTTTTGTGTGAGCTGAAAGTGCTGAGTGTGGGAGGATTACTCCAGTCTGATCCAAGAGCAGAGGCACAAACAGCCTGTGCGAACACACATGTGCAGGACTGCAGAGGATTACAGGAGCATTCAGAGTCATCTCAGTGCTCTTTCATATTCAGACATGAGGAAATCCTTTGGTTACACTTAACAAAGAACTCTGTTTGGATGTGATTTCAATGTAGAGCTGCCTATAAGAAATAAACAGCATCTTCTTCACTTTCTGTTAACTATTTTTGTGCATTTAAACATCATTTAAGGTTATCTATATAAGTCATTAGGAAAGCTCTTATAGCTAATGTGCACTTCCTGATTATCGGACAATATAATGCTGGATAATTAGATGCAGATGGATTATTTTGACCTCAAGAGCAGCTCATACAATAGATCTGTACAATGTATAAAGAAGTGGACTAAGTGACTGTGATTTCACCCATAGTGTTCAACTCCAGTCAAATGAAGCTCACTGAAGCGTTTACATGAGAGCTTTAATTACAAATAAAAATATTCTGAATAAAAATTAATTCCTCTTAATTTGTTTGGAAGACAAAAATGAGAAATTAGAACCCCTTTAATCATCTCAAGTTTCTATAAAACCATGCCTCCGTTATGTTGGAGAAATTGTGGCACGGTGGCAGGTCACTCACAGATCTTCTGGGATTGCTCAGTTCTTAGGAATTATTGGCAGAAAATTATTAATATTAAAATTATATTAAAATAGAAATAGAAAAGATAGTGTCTTGTGAACTCCCTATGGATCTGCCGATATATGTATTAGGAGCATTGTCAGATAATGTTTGTGTAAAACATCAACAGTATGTTCTTCGTATTCTTTTGATGATTGCACGAAAAATGATAACTGTTAAGTGAATGAAACCCTCGCCTCCAACAAGAAAAGAAGACTAAAGAGACAGAAGACAGAGACTAAAACAATTCTATATCACGGAACAGCTGACTGCTTAGAACGATGGACTCCGGTGACTGTATACCTGAATAATAACTAATATAATAACCCTTTGTCAAGGATTGTTCTAAATGTTTATCTTAATAAACTAAAGTAAAAAAATATATATATAATAATAATTCCTCTTTAAAAAGACCATGTAAACACTTTCAATTCTTAATGAAAATGATTGAAGTAAGTCGGTGGTTTATTCCGATTTTAAAGCCGAATTAATTTATTCCTCGATCATGTAAATGTTTATTCTTCTTTAAAATAATTGCGGCCGTTCAGTGCATGCTCATTCTGATGGACATTCTGACGGACTTTGGACTTTCATTCACTGCTCTTTGGATTTGCAAACGGGATGCGGAAGTGTCTGTGGCGTAATGACAAAAAACGGTAGCAACTGAAATGTGTGATTTAACTTGTTTTCCATGTAAACCTCAATTCGGAATTATTATTTCCATGTAAACTCGAAGGAGAATATGTTAATTCCAAACTATTTAATTCAGAACAATGAATTCTGAATTAAAAACAAAAACATCTTGTAAACATGGTCATTGAGGCCAACAGTTATACGGCAAATTTGGAGTTCCAGATTTGGAGTTCTGACCATCTCACAACAACCAAAGAGCCAATCAGGAGTGAAGCTGCTGAAGGAAATATCTTATTTTACATACAGAATACCGAAATAAAAACACCAGGATCATGTAAAGTGGGTTAATATGAACATTTTAAGGTCACAATGACGAGTCTGAGAGCAGCAGATACAGAAAGACGGGCGACGGTTTTTCAATAGAAAGTGAATTAGAGCCTGAGTCGATGGAGCCGGAAGCACGTCCATGCTTGCATCAGATTTTAAACTATGTCCATTTATATATACAGTCTGTGATCTGTACTTGGACAAGATTTATTTTGGTCAAATACGTGGGAAAAGTCTGTTACAGTTCGTTTAATAAGAAAAGACAACGTGATGTGATGATTTGAAGTTTGTCGTGCTCCACACACAGTCGGACATGTGCACTTTGTTTAACCTTAATTCGCTCCAGATGCCCTGCCCTGTTGTTCTTGATCAGTGCCACCGCATCATGACGCGCAGCTCTCCTCTGCCAAAACTGCTCTTACTCGACATTCACCAACACAACAGACCAACGGGCTGCCATAACAACAAATACACAAACAAACCGACCGAGACTAAAGCGGGATATATCAGGCAGAACCAGGGCAGAACCAGGTCTAAATCAGGTCAGAACCAGGTATAAACCAGGTCAAAACCCGGTGTAAACCAGGTCTAAACTAGATCTACACCAGGTCTAAACCAGGTGTAAACCCGGTGTAAATCAGATCTAAATCAGGTCCAAATCAGGTCCAAACCAGATCTAAACTAAATCTAAACTAGATCTAAACCAGCTCTAAATCAGGTCTAAATCAGGTCCAAACCAGGTCTTAACTAAGTCTAAACCAGGTCTAAGTCCAGTCAGAACCAGGTCTAAACCAGGTCTAAATCAGATCTAAATCAGGTCTAAACCAGGTCTAAACTAAATCTAAACTAGGTCTAAACCAGGTCTAAGTCCAGTCAGAACCAGGTCTAAATTAGGTCTAAACTAAATCTAAACTAGTTTTAAACCAGGTCTAACCCCGGTGTAAACCAGGTCTAAGTCAATTCAGAATCAGGTCTAAACCAAGCCTAAACCAAGTCTAAACCAGGTCTAAACCAAGCCTAAACCAAGTCTAAACCAGGTCTAAATCAGGTCTAAACCAGGTCTAAACCAGGTCTAAATCAGGTCTAAATCAGGTCTAAACCAGGTCTAAACCAGGTCTAAACCAGGTCTAAACCAGATCTAAACCAGGTCTAAATCAGATCAGAACCAGGTCTAAATCAGGTCTAAACTAAATCTAAACTAGGTCTAAAGCAGGTCTAACCCCAGTGTAAACCAGGTCTAAGTCCAGTCTAAATCAGGTCTAAACCACAGCAAACCCATCACGTACAGTCAGTGGATTTAAAGATGCACTGTGTAACTTTTTCGGTGGGGCTACACCACTTGCTGGTCTCAACAGAATGTTGCTTTGTCTGAAATGTTCCACAATATGACATATTATTTTGTTTATTTCTCAGAAATGAAAAACAAGCATGATATGTGAGTGGGCTCGCCTCTCCACAGACCTAACCTATAACCTGACCACATATACAAGTTCAGTGCCTTGTGTATCTCTGTGAAGCACTGTAAGCAAAGCAGTAACCATGGAAACAAGCACACGACATTCCCTGCACCAGAAAAAGTTACGTAGCGCGTCTTTAGGAAAAACAGAAGAAGTCGAGTGAAACAAACAAAACAAAAAAAAAGAGGTGAGAAATGTACTTACAAACGTCACACGTGTGTCCTACGAGGGCCCGGCGGAAAAACGAGAAGAGCGACTGTTACTGGAGAGGAAGACACAGCATGAATGAGAGAAAGAGGAAGAAGAGGAGGAGGGGAGAGAGAGGAGGAGGGGAAAGAGAGGGTGGAGAATGAAGAATAGGGAAAGATGGGGATAAGAGGAGGGAGAGAGAGAGAGAGAGGAAGGGAGAGAGGGAGAGGGGAAGACAGAGAGAGAGAGGAGAGGAGGGTGGAGAATAAAGAGGAGGGAAAGATAGGGAGAAGATAAGGAAGACAGGAGAGGGAAAGGAGAGAGAGGAGAAGAGAGAAAAACAGAGATAGAGAAGGGGAGAGAGGGAGAAGGGAAGAGTGAGAGAGGAGGAGGGGAAAGAGACGGTGAAGAATAAAAAAAGATAGGAATACAGTGAGGAAGAGAGGGGGATGAAGGGAGAGAGAGGAGGAGAAGCGAGAGAGACAGAGAGGGGGGAGAAAGGGGGATGGGGAGAGAGAGGAGAGGAGAGGATGAAGAGGAGGGAGGAAGAGAAGGCAAAGAGAGGGAGACAAGATGAGATAGAGAAGTCACTTGTACAGTTGTACAGTTGTAGGGAGTATTATCTGTTATATAAGGGTGAGTTGTTGTACAGTTGTAGGGAGTATTATCTGTTACATAAGGGTGAATTGTTTTACAATTGTAGGGAGTATTATCTGTTATATAAGAGTAAGTTGTACAGTTGTGGGGAGTATTATCTGTTACATTAGGGTGAGTTGTTGTACAGTCGTAGGGAGTATTATCTGTTACATAAGAGTCAGTTGTTGTACAGTTGTAGGGAGTATTATCTGTTACATAAGAGTAAGTTGTACAGTTGTGGGGAGTATTATCTGTTACATAAGAGTCAGATGTTGTACAGTTGTAGGGAGTATTATTTATTACATAAGGATCAGTAGTAGTAGGGAGTATTATCTGTTACATTAGGGTGAACTGTTTTACAGTTGTAGGGAGTATTATCTGTTACATAAGAGTCAGTTGTTGTACAGTTGTAGGGAGTATTATCTGTTACATAAGAGTCAGTTGTTGTACAGTTGTAGGGAGTATTATCTGTTACATAAGAGTCAGTTGTTGTACAGTTGTAGGGAGTATTATCTGTTACATAAGAGTCAGTTGTTGTACAGTTGTAGGGAGTATTATCTGTTACATAAGAGTCAGTTGTTGTACAGTTGTAGGGAGTATTATCTGTTACATAAGAGTCAGATGTTGTACAGTTGTAGGGAGTATTATCTGTTACATAAGGGTGAGTTCCTGCAGTTCCTTGGCCATTCAAGCAGCGTGGGACTGAACCTTTCTCGAGCGCAGGAGGCATTAGCAGCGTTTTGTGAAAGAAGAAACACGAGACTGAAACTCAAGTGGGTTTGTGAATTCCCCGAGCGGCCGATCAGTTTCATGGAGCTCTTAATGATCGAGCAGCAGCAGCAGCAGCAGCAGCTCAGAGCTCAGACCTGCTCCACTCTCAATCCCGTCTGTGTGTCAGGCTGATGCTTCTCACTCGTGCTAATGCACTAATGTGGCCCGAAGAGATAATGTCCCAGTCTAGACTAAACTGTGTCTGCTGCTTCTGCTGGAGGAGGAGGAGTTTACAATGACCAACGGAGGAGGCAGTCTAGAATATAAAGGTAGGGTGACCAGATTTTCAAAATAAAAAAAACCTGGGACATCCCTAGTTTGAGTTGGTTGGTAAAAATAAAATTGTGAAACGAGTGTGTAATGAAGGAAAATTGTTCTGCACCAGGGAAGCAGAGATGAACCAGGCAGAACCAGAGAAGAACCAGAGAAGAGCCAGGGAAGAACCAGAGAAGAACCAGGGCAGAACCAGTGAAGAGCCAGAGAAGAACCAGAGAAGAACCAGAGAAGAACCAGAGAAGAACCAGGGCAGAATCAGGAAAGAACCAGGGCAGAACCAGGTCTAAACCAGGTCAGAATCAGCTCTATACTAGGTCAGAACAAGGCAGGAGTTAGAATGACCAACGGAGGAGGCAGTCTAGATCCTAAAGGTCGTATCATAGCTGATTTTTAAGATGATTTGGTTTTAAAGGGCCTGTACCTGATTTTTATCTATCTATTCAGCAAATTAGATTTTTCAGAGAATTTAATTAAAATATTATTTTTCGTCACGTCATCCGCCCGACCCGCAGTTTAGCCGCGGAGTCCTCGGCTGTAACCGCCTTCCCCGCATCTCTAATCAGAAGGAGTGAGCAGACACAAACAGTCGGTCAGCCTGCAACATGCTGAAATGCAAATGCATATTTAACGATGACTTGTACAAGAAATTTCCCACTTTCTGTCCCGGTCGAGACAAGTGGGAGGTCATGTGCACAGTGTACAAAGCAGCACATATCCAGTGGGGGTCAGGGACTTCAAAGTTCATCAGGACACTGAAAAACATTAAAAAGTTTTGCCAGGTGAGAGTAGCTCAGTGCCGATGACGAGGCCCCACCTCCCACACCCATACAGTGTCCTGGTTTTGACAAACACAAATATGGTCACACTAACCTGTATTCCACTGAGTCGTGTTCTTTAGTCAGACAGAAGCTGAACCACATCAGCGCACAAGAGCTGTTTTTTTTTCTCTGCTTAATTTATGCAAATGAGCCATGCAGTTTTAAGTTTTGTTTCTGTGAGACTTGCACAAAGCTGCATTAAACAAATTATAATGTCAAACAGGCTGATGTGGCTCTAGAGGGTTTATGGTTTATATGTCGTAAAGTTGAGTTTATTTATGCAGATTAGTAGTGCAGATAGTAATAATGATGATGATCTTTTTAATATAAAAACATTCATGATTAATCGAAAATCAATTCTCTCGACAATCGATCAAGAAAATGTAATCGAATGCCCATCCCTAGTGTGTAGTTAGCATGAGGAGACGAGGAGACTGGATTTGTACCTCACAGTTCCACGTTTGGGCTCTGGCTCCTTGGAGACTCTGTTCCTCTCAGTGAGTGTGTTTACAGCACATCAGTGTCCCGGTGTTTTTTGAGTATCCCTGTTTCATCATGGTGCATGTAAACGCAGTATCCCAATCTTTTCATCACAACAAAAGCCAAAATAAAGTGACCAACATAAATAAAGTGAGTGAAATGATGTTGAATAAAGAGCTGCACTAAACCTGCACACGTCTGATCTCTGAAAACATGAACCATCTCCAACGCGAAACACACACAGAACACACTCACCATCATCATCATCAGCATCATCATTCCTCTGTCACAGAAAGAACATAAGAACTCATAGTCCACTGGGTCGTGTCCTTTAGTCCGACAGAAGTTTAGTTTCTATAAAACGTAAACAAATGTGTCAAAGCTGCACTAAACACATTATAATGTCAAACGGGCTGATGTGGCTCTAGAGTGTTTATGGTTTATATGTTGTAAAGTTGAGTTTATTTATGCAGATTAGTCATAGTAATAATAATGATGATCATTTTAATATAAAAACGTTACAGATTAATCAAAAATTAATCATTAATTCTCTGGACGATTGGTTAATATAATTTAATCAAATGCCCATCCCTAATTAAAACCATGTTAGTTGTTTCCCCTTCTTCTTATTTAAACTCTCAAAGTTGTATTTGTGATTCGTGCATGTTTGAGGAATTTCTGTTTATCATATTTTCACCACCACTTGCACACACAAATGGTTTATACAATACATCTACTGGGGGGAGACATTTTGTTCAAATACATGAAAACAAAATCATTTTTATTGACCCCCTCTAATCACCATAAAACACACAAACATATTCAAAATGACAAACAACAGCATCATGTTGAGTCAAAGTGTCTGGCCCGAGAATACAACATTAAGTGAAGAAGTCGGAATCAAACCAGCAAACGTCCAGTAAGAGGATGACCACTTTTGTCCCTAGAGCAAATATACTTGTGTGTTTTCAGGACTGATTTATGTTTCAGCGTTTTACATGTTACATTAATGAATACATGTTGAGTTCTTGTTATGATCTCGACACCCATGGATCATGATGTTATAATTTGGACATTTTAAATCACAATATTCTAAAACAAACATGTCAAACTCAGGCCCGGGGGCAAAATTTGTCCCATGATATAATTATATTTGGCCCGGGAGATCATATCAAAATATATTAGAGCTGCCCGCTGACTACAGATAGACTACAGAGACATTATTGCTAACACTTTATAATAACTACACCTTATTTAGCCTTAATAAAACATGAACAAAGACTTAATTAATAATGATTCACGCTTAGTAACTACTTAATTACTCCCTGAATTAGCACTTAACTTGCACTTAATTCACCTGTGCTGTAAATCGTAACTCAATACTTCTTAATTACTCATGAACTAACCATTTGCATATTTATAAATGTATATTTAAGTACGCATTTGAGTGTTTATTAATGATTAGTAAGTTATGAAAGAATGATTTACTAATAATACAATGCAATGATCATTCAGGCAGCTGTTATCTGTTAGTTAAGTCTTTCTGAGAGCTTTTCTAAAGTGAAGACTAATTATGTTTATTAAACATTTGTTAAGGTTGGTCAAATTCCAGAGAAACAATAATGCATTATTAGTAAATCATTCTCTTATGGTTTACTAATCATTAATAAATGCTCAAATTTGTACTTAAATATACATTTACAAATGCAAACGCAAATGGATAGTGAGTAATTATGAGTAATTAAGTAAGAAATACTTATGAATAACTCTTTACAGCACAGGTGAATTAAGTGCAAGTTAAGTGCTAATTCAGGTACTAATTAAGTAGTGACTAAGCATGAATCATTATTAATTAAGTCTTTGTTCATGCTTTATTAACGCTAAATAAGGTGTAGTTATTATAAAGTGTTACCACATTATTTATTTAAAATTTGGGCAACACTTTAGATTAGGGAGCACATATTAATTGCTAGTTAATAGTAAAATGCATAATAAGTGCTTAATTACATCTTTATTAGTATTTATAAAGTACTTTTAATGCATTTTTGTCTAAGGCCGTGTTTTGCGAGTACAACGCTTTTACTATTTTCTTCCCATTAAAGTGGTGGAGATTACAATCGATGTTCTTGTGCATGCACTGAAATCTTAATATTAATGAGTGTTTCAGTAATACCAACTAATAACTAAGTAACAGCTAATTAGCAAACCAATTACCACTTAGTTAGATATTAATATGCAGTGTTGGGAAGGTGACTTTTAAAATGTCAAATTACAGATTACAGATTACATACACCAAAATGAAGTTTGGAACGTAATCCATTAAATTACTTAAAGTGAGTAACGTAATCTGAATACTTTGGATTATTTGATATTGTCATGTTTTTTAAAACGACATGAATGTACCAACCACATCCTGAAAATTCTTGTTTGTTCTCTTCAAATTGTCTGTTGAGCCCAAGTCTCCATGAACAGACTTTTGTTCACATAAGATGTTTTATCTTCTAAAAGACAATAAAAAGTCCAGTCTTTCCTTAACCACATTAAAAATATTATTGATAGAGAACTGCTTTCTACTGTATATGAGATCAGTTATGTACACCCTACTCTTAGGTGTCATATTGTTTACACCTGGTTTAGTCCTGCTTTTAGACCTGGTTTACTACTGGTTTTAGTCCTGGTTTGGTCTTGGTTTAGTCTTGGTTTTAGTTCTAGTTAAGTTCTAGTTTAGACCTGGTTAAATCCTGGTTTAGTTCTGGTTTTAGTCCTGGTTTAGCCCAAAATGTGAAAACAGGAACATACCGCCGTGTAATCCATTTATTTCAACAAAGTAACTGTAATCCAATTACCACTCACTGAAACAGTAACTGTAACTGAATACAGTTACTCATAATTTGTCCTCTGATTATGTAACTCCAGTACATGTAATCTGTTACTCCCCAACACTGTTAATATGTGGTCCCTAAACTAAAGTGTTACCAAATGTTATTATTATTTTATATGACGCTTGTTCTGGATTCAATGTTTAAGCAAAACTATTTTCAATAAATATTTAGTTTGGCCCACGACTTAGTCCCAGTTTTTAATTTTGGCCTCTGTGAATTTGGGTTTGACACCCCTTTTCTAAAACACTTTCATAAAAGAAACCAGTGACACTGACTCCCACGTTTGAAAAGTGTGGTGCCCAATGGGAGCTGACGTCAACAACGAGATTTTTTTTTTCATTTTTACCAAAATGACTGTGCCACGCTGCCGAATCCTACATGTATCACCGATTAAGAAAATAAATCTTGAGAACGAAGTTAGAACACAGCGTTGGGCGTGTACATGTGGCGATGAAAAATCTCTGAATCTCTCATTTTGCAGAATAAGTCTGCTTTAAACACATTTTTAACATCTGTGGCTAATTTGATGTGCTCCAAAATAGTTGATTCCTGGAGGGTTTTGACCAGTGCAGCCGACCATGACCCACTTACACGAACACTTTTCATTTCTGGGTCATGGGAAAATGATTAGAAGTTGAAAAGTTGATATGTTAAAGGTGCTCTACTTACATTTATTCAATTCCAGATAGTTTTAGAGCTCAAAAGAATACCAAGAAAAACAGGCATTCTGACTGTGAGCGGGGTCGCCTCTCCACAGACCTGACCTATAACTTGGTCTCCGTGAAGATAGAAAGGTTTAATGCTGTGAAATACTGTAAAACATTCCAGACAAAGCAACAACATCTCCATGGAGAAAAGTGTTTGACGGATTCTCCACCACAAAAGTTACGCAACGCAGCTTTAAACGGACTATAAAAACAAATGAATGACTTCTTTACAACCAAAACAAATCCAAGACATATTTGGAAAGCTTTTGCTGGTTAGAGTTATAGACCGTAACCCGATGACGACCAGCTTTTTCCACTGGTGTTTTCGACGAAATGTTTAAAATGTTCCACCTTGTGATGTCATGTAGTGGTAGTTTTCAAGTGAACAGTAGAGATTTGGAAATTCCAGGACTGAAATCATCCAAATGATTCTAGTGAAGGTGTGTGGAGCTTTTCCTGTATTATCACATGACATCACAGGGTGGAACAGAGTGTGAGAGAGTGGAACTAAAAGAACTAAAAAGCCTAAATATGCAGGATTTGTGTGTTAAAAATGTGTGAATGAAACAAAACACAACTCCAGGTCTGTTTGTGATGAGGAAACTACATTACAACTTAAATCAGAAAATGGTGTAATATGGGTTCTTTAATAAAAAGCAGCGGCCCCTAACCTTTTTTGCGCCACAGACCAGTTTAAAGTCAGAAAATATTGTCACGGACCGGCCTTTAAGGTGTGGTGGACAAATACGACAAAATAAAATGATACGACCAACATAAAATCTGTGATATTTTGTTTCCAAAGACGTCTGTTTTTTTACTCATTTTGCAGCTTGTGAGTTTAATATTAACGTTAATGTATCGAGTGACCGAGACGAGCGTCCTGATACGTGTCGACAGTGAGTCAAGACTGACTCACAGGGGATGTAACCGAGAGAATTCTGTCATTTTTCTAAATAAAACATTGTTCAGATTCGGATAATAAATAAAATGGAAATAATAATGTAAGTTATTTATTCTTTCTGTGCAGCCTATCAGGACTAAGAGTTGGGACTTGACTCGGACTTGACGGTCAGTGATTGGGACTTGATTCGGACTTGGACTTGATGCTTCTCCTAAAAAATATATATGTTTTTAGAAAATACTTTTCTCTTAAACAATACTTTTGTTTGTTACTATAAAAGTAACTGAAGTACTGTGATGTGGTAACCTCAAATGTACTACAGTAATATACAGTAATATACAGTACAGTAAAACAGAGGGAACATGAAGAACATGTTTCTGAAATGTCATGACAAAATAACTGTTATTAAGCACTTTAAAATCTGAATTCTTTCTGTTCTGACTGTAATGATTCACACTAAGATCTTGTCAAGACATTTAAAAAGGAAAAATTTCCATTTTTACAACTCTTATATAAATACTCATATATAAATATACCATGACTATTTAACAGTGTTGGGAGTAACGCATTATAAAAGTAACAAATTACTATAATGCATTGCTTTTTGCTGTAGCGCAGTAATGTGGCATTACAGGGAAATTTTTTTTTATATTTTACTCGGTACAAATGTGAGTAACACGTGTTACAGTGCTTTTTTAACCTGGATTGAAGTGGTGGATTTTTCTTCATACAGATTCACTAAAATCACTGCGATATCAGCAGAAGTGAAACACCAGAGACGTGGCCGCATAAACCATCAGATAACCACAACTGATAACAACTGTTTAGACCTGGTTTAGACTTGGGTCAGTTCTGGTTTAGTCCTGGTTCAGTCCATATATGGCGCAAAAGTTCAGCATCTTCACACAGTTATTTTGGTGAGAGTAACTTAAAAGTAATGCAGTAGTTGTGTAATGCCTTACATTTTAAATGCAGTAATATTGTAATGTTACAAATTTCTTTGAAATGACAGTAACAAGTCATAAATAACACATTACAGTTTTAAAGTCACTTGCCCAACAGTGCTATTTAAGTACAAATTAGCTTCAAAATTCATATAAATTGCTAAAATCTAAGCTATATTTGAAACTTTGGTTTAAAGACTTGAAATGACTTGACTCGACTTGGACTTGCCTGTCTTTGACTTTGGACTTGACTCAGACTTGAGGTCAAAGACTTGAGACTTGCAAAACAACGACTTAGTCCCACCTCTGTTAGACACACACACACACACACGCGCGTGCGCGCACACGCGCACACACACACACAGACACACACGCGCACATGCACGCACACACACACACACACACGCGCACACACACACACACGCGCGCTCACACACACACACACACACGCGCACACACGCACACACACATGAAGAGGGTCTAATAGAAGTGAATGGCAGGTTGTGGCGTCTAACCTCAGGCGTGTTTCACAGGAGTCACATGACGCAGGGTTACACAGACAGTGAGTCAGACGCAGCCGTCAGTGGCCGTTCACAACAACAGACCTGGAGTTACGTGGATACTACCTATGGATCTGAGAATGATGGAAAATTACAAACGCTGTCAATAATGAAACATTTCAAACCAAAATCTTAAATCCTGACAGGTGAAAAATCCTCACAATGTTCCTTTAAATGGCTGATCTATGTTATAATGTTGTTTCCTCATCACAAACATAACTAGAGTTGTATTTTGTTTCAATCACCTGCATATTTAGGTTCTTCTCTCAAACTGAAAACACTCTGTTCCACCTTGTGATGTCATGTGCTAATACAGGAAGTGCTCCAATGTGTTTTTAAACTCCACACACCTTCTAGAATCATTTGGATAGTTTTAGCCCTAGAATTGCCAATCTTTACTGAACAAAAGGTTAAAGGTAGATAACTTGAAGTTAACTTGAAAACTACCACTTCATGACATCACAAGGTGGACAAGGGTCGTGACTCGAGCCAGACATGAGTCACTATTTTTAGGACTTGAGACTTGACTTGATAAAATGGACTAAGATTTGGGACTCGACTTGCACTTCAGTGAGTCAGGATTTGACTCGGACTTGAGAAGATTTAACGCTTCTCCTAAAAAAATATGTTTTTAGAAAACATTGTTTGTTACTTTGGATGTAACTGCAGTTCTGTGAGATGGTATCCTCAAATGTACTACAGTAATATGCAGTATGTCTCTAGTACATCAGTGATGTTATGTGCAGCAAAAGTTTCTTGGTGGCCTGTACGGGGAGAGTATTGGTCAACCCTGATGAGCCCAGCAGTGACCAGAGGGACAAGTTCAGGTGGTGCCAGCTGCTGCCTTCTGATGAAGACTCGACACCCCTACTCCAGTGGTGCTGAGTAAAGTGAAATCTACGGTGTACCAAAACAACGCCTGTCAGTGACAAAGAGTGAAAAGGGCCGACGCCGGTGTGAACCAGGTGAAGGGAAAATGGAGTCAGTCATGGCAGGAGGTGAAAGGAAAGGCTTGGTGTGGAGCATCAAGAGGAGCCTGTTCACCCTCTCAGCAGATGAACTGTTCCAGCTCGCCAAAACACTGGGGACCATGTCTGGAGTGGACGGGTCATGTCTTATGTCAGGGGATGAAGAGAGTTGTTTCCAGTACATCAGTGATGTTATGTGCAGCAATGTTTTACTAGAATCTGAGGATCAGATGATGTCACATCTACTACAGCTCCAAGCTCTTATTGAACAAATCATACAAAGCCTTGGTTTGTCAACCAGCATAACTGTAAATTATTCAAATGCCCAAACTCTCCCCACACAAATATTTTAAACTGTCAGCAGTGGTTGTTCCAGCCCAATACCTGCTACAGTTTCTTATAATACAGTGCAAACTACAGAGAACATGATCCTTCATAACAAAATACCTGTTTTAGCACTTTTAAATCTGAATTCTTTCTGTTCTGACCGTGATGATTAGCACTAAGATCTTGTCAAGAAATTTAAAAAGGAAACATTTGCATTTCTACAACTCTTATATAAATACTCATAAATTTACCATGACTTTTTCAGTACCATTTTGTTTAAAATTCTACTTTGGTTTAGAGGCTTGAAATTACTTGAAGCTCAAAGCAGATGACTTGGACTTGACTTGGATTTATGGGCCAGTGACTCGAGACTCAACATAGACTTGCTTGTCTTTGATTTGAACCTTAACTTGGACTTGAGATTAAAGACTTGAGATTTACTCGAAACGTGCAAAAGAACGACTTGGTCCCACCTCTGCAGACTAACAAAAAAAGATATGTGAATGAAACAAAACACAACTCCAGGTCTGTTTTTGACGACGTAACAACATTCTAACATGACTTAAAGCTCACAAGAGTCAGTTTTGTGTAATATAGAATCTTTAAAGCTCCAACACCAAGTCCAAACATATCTTTGTGCTGCTTGCTTCTCCTTCCCACCCACAGTCACAGTCATCAGAACCATTTCCATACTGAGAGCATAATGTGATCTTTAGGCTGTGGTTGTGATCATCCATCTCATATCTCTCTGCGTCCCTGTGTGTTCTTATGGAGATGCTCAAAACGCACAAAAGCCTGCAGTCGCACCAGGCTTTATTTTGCGATCCATCTTCTAAACAGACATCAGCCATTTCAATATTTCTATACAAAGCCTAAAGCTGCTGTCAGATTAGAAATAAAGGGAGAAGTAGGGAGAAGTAGGGCAGGGGTGTGGTTTTAGTTTTTTTATCTCAATATAAAAAAAGAAAAAGTAAGAAAGTGGTTTTACAGTTGACAGGAAGCAGCCAATGCAAGGTGTGCTCACAACTTTTAGCTTGTGGTGTACGCTCTCCTCACTGTTAAATCTCACTGCAGTGTTTGAGCTCTTAGATTTAAAATCTCATACTTGAAGATTTAGTATATTTTTGTATTTATCTTCAGTATTTATCTGCAAAAAAACAGAGCCCATATTATGGATTATAAGGTGCACCAGATTATAAGGCCTAATATCAATAATGTTGAATTCTCTTGTCTATTTTCATACATAAGGTGCACAGGATCATAAGGAGCATGAAGGTTGCACGGTGGCTGAGTGGCTAGCACTCATGCCTCACAGCAAGAAGGTTCCGAGTTTGATCCCCATGTCTGGATGGGTTTCCTCCGGGTGCTCCGGTTTCCCCCATCAACCCAAAACATGCTACAGGTCTCCAAGAACAGTTGAGAGTCAAGGTCAGTTAAATACAATTCATTCATTTATTTCTTTGTTTGAGTCAGGTACAACAAAATTCAAAAACAATAACAAAAATAGTGATGTATACATGACATATTTGGGACCTGGAGCTCAAAAGGAGGAGGATGAAGTTTAAAAAACTTATGGAGTCCTACCCCAACTGTTTTACATAATCACGTGGTTAATTTATTATTATTATTTTTTTAATCACCTTTGGAGTGCTTACCTGTCATTTGCACACAAAAAAATATATATATATACCCACATATATACACAAAAACATATCCACATATACTTACATACATATACAAGTCAATCAATCAATGAACCTGTCCAGGGGCACTGGTGCTAGTGGCTAGACACTTCACCCTCATTGCCTAATATGAAAGTGGTGTGTGTGAGTGATGGTGGTGGTCGAAGGGACTGTTGGCGCCGATTGGCATGGCAGCCGCGCCTCTGTCAGTGTGCCCCAGGGCAGCTGTGGCTACAACAGTAGCTTACCATCACCAGGTATAGAGTGAATGAATAATATGCTGAATGTAATGCTCTGTAAAGCGTCTTTGTGACAAAAATATCTGTGAAAAGTACTATATAAATAAAGACTTACTTACTTACTTACTAAGAGAAACAAACGGACAACACTTGAGACTGATCCTTAGTCTAGGTGTCCATGATCCATCGGCAGATCGTGGCCAGTGTTGCCTCCCTGTCTTGGTGAATGTGGGTGGATCATTTAAGTTTGTTTTTTTAATTTCCTGCAAGGACGACTCAAATATACATTGAGTAATAATGTGTTGAATGCAGCTTTGCTCACATTTCTTTACATTTTACAGAAACAAAACACATGGCTCATTTGCATAAACTATAAGCGCTGATAAAAACTGCTCGCTTCTTGTGCACTGATGTGGTTCAGCTTCTGTCGGACTAAAGGACACAACTCAGTGAAATATGAGCGTTCTTTCTGTGATAAGGCTCCGGCGGCAGTGTGAGTTGAGTCAATGCAGAGCTATACTTCACCCTTTACTACACGAGACACCTGACTACAGTAGCTGTAATGCTTTGACAATCCATCAAGTGGTGCGGTTTCATAGTTTACTGAAGTGGTACTAAAATATTCTGACAGATTTTTGAGTGTACCACATCAAATCAGTTCGAGGTCAGTAAACACAACCAGAATTAATACATAAGGTGCATCGGATTATAAGGCACACTGTCGATTTTTGAGAAAATTAAAGGATTTGAAGTGCGTCTTATAGTCTGAAAAATACGGTACACAAAATTGACTCTTGTGAGCTTTAAGTCATGTTATAATCTTATTACCTCCTCACAAACAGACCTGGAGTTGTGTTTTGTTTCATTCACACATGTTTGAGTCACTCTTTATTATTAGTCTGTCTACATCTCCAAAGCTCAAAATGCTCTGTTCTGTTTGACTAAATTCCAGGACTGAAATGATCCAAATGATTCTAGTGAAGGTGTATGGAGTTTAAAAACACAGTGGAGCACTTCCTGTATTACCACATGACATCACAAGGTGGAACAGTCTGAATGTGCATGTATGAATGAAACCTTCAACTTTTTGAACCATGAACACTCGATCACAGGCTCCTGAAAATGTGTTTAAATCCATTTTCTGTTTCTTCTTGAGCTTTCAGACCACCTTAAAACTTTTAGACAGTGTTTGGTAGTATGTGCATTGTGTCACCATGGTAACAGATAAACATTCCGTCATAGACACACAGGTAGAACACCCCCGGGATGATGTCACCGCAAAGTATCAATAGTATTCAGCCTCTATTATGCTCGGCGTGTGATTTTCAACAAAAACGATGAATCGATCGGACATGTCTTTAGTCTACGAAGAATTTCTGGAGTCGACTAGTTCAGAAATGAGAATAGATTGAAAGAAACGCTCTGATTGAAGAGAACAAAAGTCAGTATCAATCCTGTCTTTGTCTCTTGTCATTCCTGCCCTGTGTTTGGCTTACATAATGTAGCACAGGATCAGTGTTTGAATGGCTCTGTGTGTCGGAGCTGCTGCTGAGGGACCTGGCTGAATAATACTGATATTAGGAAAGCATTGTATAGCTCTGCCTTGTGCGTGCAGCAGTGAGGCTTCATGGTAATGGATTTCTAAATAAATTGATTTCTGATGGTCTTTTTATGGCGGGTATTTTAAGACTTTGCCCGCTGAGGCTGCAAGCTGCACAAAGGAGAGAAACTGCACAGTTATCGTTAAAGAAATAATTGTTTGGAAATGGTTTTGTGAACTGTAAAAAGTATATTTGCCTCAACAAGTCATTTCTTCTTACACTGTATTCTGCTCTGTCTGAAGCTCTCTAAGGCAACGTTCAGACTGCAGACTGAAGTAGGGTTGGGTGTAGGGATGGGCATTCTATGAAATTGTCTTAATCGATCGTCGGAAGAATTAACAATCGATTATCGATTAATCATTAATGTTTTTATATTAAAATGATCATCATTATTATTACTATCTGCACTACTAATCTGCATAAATAAATTCAACTTTACGACATATAAACCGTAACGACTCTAGAGCCACATCAGCTGTTTGAGATTATAATGTGTTTAATTCAGTTTTGTGCAACTCTCACAAAAACGAAACTTAAAACTGCATCGCTAATTTGCATAAACTAAGCGAAGATAAGCTGATGCGGTCAACTTCTGTCGGATTAAAAGACATGACTCAGTGGAATACAGGTTAGTGTGACCAGATTTGCGTTTGTCAAAACCAGGACACCGTACGGGGGGAGGGAGGTGGGGACTCGTCATCGACATTGAGCGACTCTCACCTGGTAAAACTTTTTCCCACTGGACACAGAAACATGTGCTGCTTTATACACTGTGCACATGGACTCACACTTGTCCCGAACGCAACGGAAAGCGTGGAATTTCTTGTACAAGTCATCCGTTGCACATCGTTCACATTTGTATTTCGGCACGTTGCAGACTGACCGACTGTTTGTGTCTCGCTCCTTCTGAGTGCAGAAAGTCACATGTACAGACCCCTGTTCGGTCACGCTACACACAGCAACCTACATTCGGTTTGTCGATTAAAATGAACATAATCAATGAAATTTTTTATGATCAATTATCGATTAATCGACTAATCATGCCCATCCCTAGTTGGGTGGTATCCAAATTTTTATACCATTAAACCTTCTCAGCATTTTACCAAAGTATATGGTATTACATTGACTAATTAGGAATTATTTTGTACCATGCAGCAATAGCATTCAGAAACAGAATAGCAAGCATTACATTTGCCTGAAAATAACTGAACAAAATATGTACACCATTAACATTTTTAAAGTGCAAATGTAACAATCAACAGATCATAATTAAATAACAAATTGCACAAGGCGAGCTAAAGTGCACTTCCAGCTTAATCAACACAAATCAATAAGCTTAAATTAAAACAGTCCAACAGCATCTTACACTCTTATCAACAGGACTTACAGGCTTATACCGTATTTTTCAGACTATAAGGCACACTTAAAATCCTTTAATTTTCTCAAACATCGACCTTAAAAAAGGGGCACCTTATAATCCGGTGCCCCTTTTATGCATTTATTCTGGTTGTGCTTACTGACCTCGAACAGATTTTATATGATACATGGCGCTCAAAAATCTGTCAAAATGTTTTAGCTGATATACAGTCTATGTTTTACTGCCCAACCGTAGCCTGAAGTGACCCAAATCAGATTTTTTCGCCCCAATGTGACCTGTATCTGATCTTTTCATGACAGTCTGAAAGACACAGATCCCATTTTTTCAAATGTGACCCAGGCCACTTGGATATGTGCTCTTGAACCCGATACATATCCGATCTTTTGACATGCGACTTCAGTCTGAACGGCCAGATCACATTCATTCGACCTACACGTTATCAACAAGCATCACTATTCTACGTTGAAGTAACCTAGCGATGGCACCACTCTTGGCTGCGACTCTGCACCCACACGTTCCTTTCTACAGAGGTCGCTGCCACTGCCCCATAAAACACCACAGCCACAAACCTCGTCCTTCTCCTTCTCAATCTCCTCTTTAAAACTAATAAGTTGTACATGTTCTGGCTCTGGTACAATGGCAGCTTTAAAATCTCCAGGTGCTCAATGCTCGCATCCATGTTTAGGCGACTTCCATAAACACAGAGCACGCTGCATGTGACGTCGTCGTGTCCTCCAGTGCTCATGCGGGACACTTTTGACAAATGTGACATTTAACTGGAAATGTGAACGATCTCGCAAAAATCGGATTTCACAAAAAAAAAAAAATCCAAATTGAGCATTAAGCCCTGCAGTCTGAACGTAGCCTTAGATTTGAATCTGACCATAATAAATTGACTTAGTTGGAAGTAGGTGAGATAATTTTTACAGAGAAACAAGCCTCTTGCAAATGACATTACAGTCACATCCAACATGTTTTTCCGTTCGTCACTCTCACCTTTTTGTGGAAAAACAAACTCCTAAAAAGGACTATGAATGCTTGGACTCATCACCAGATCCTGAAATTGTGCTCTTTAAATCAAGTTTTTTCTTGAGTTTTCAGAGAATCTTAAAACTCTTTTGGCAATGTTTGATAATATGTGCAATTGATGTTGTTGCTGCAAAATATCAATAGTATTCTGTCTCTGTAATGTTCAGGGTTAGATTTGCAACAAAAATGGTGAGTGTGAGTAACTGAAACACCGTTGGCTAAAAATCACCTCACCTGTTGTAGTTCCAGCTAAGTCAGTTCTTGCTCAGGTTGTGTTAAAATAAAGCTCAGATTAAAGATGAATAAATCCTCAGACAGAGCAGAGCCTACAGTTAGCATCACACTTCCAGGGAATATTGATGACATCAGCTGCAAAGTATCAGTAGATCACTTTGATGAGGCAATTCAACACCAGGCAATGTCGAGGATAAAAAGACGCACACTCAGATGGCCAATGTTGAAAACTTTAAAAAAAGTCAGATCATGTTTGGAGAAAAACCTTCATCAGATCATTTCCTTGTGTCTTTGGACCATTGGGAAAGTCGGTTCCAGAAGACAGCAGAATAGTAAAAACAGAAACAGGCAGAAACTGACAGTTTGCATTGACACTGGGGACAACCTTGAGGCCAAACTCTCACGTAAAGGAGAGAAAAACAGCTCAACAACTGCGATAGAAAACTGAAACTATGCAATAAAAATGTCATCATTAATCATTCATAATATGTTTTTACTACCATATTTTTCGGACTATAAGTCACTCCGGAGTATCAGTCGCACCAGCCAAAAAATGCAGAATGAAGAAGAAAAAACATATATAAGTCGCACTGGACAATAAGTTGCACTTTTTGGGGGAAATGTATTTTATAAAATCAGAGACCAGGAACCAACATTTCATTTTGAAAGTCAAGTTCTAGTAATAACAATAGAAGAGAGAACAACAGACTGTTAACGTCACATATGAACAGTTCTTCAGATAAACTATAACATAAACAACAGAACAGAACAAGTTTAACCAAACTCTCCATCTCACTCCAAATCACTAAATCCAATGCATTTTTTTTATTTTATTTTTTTTTTCAAGGAGCGCCGCTTCCTCTTTTGCGTAGCTGTCCGTCTGACTCAGCATCAGTTCCAGTTAGAATTATTCCGGCCTTTCTGAATCCCAACAGGATGGTTTCGGTGTCACTGAAGTCCAGCCTTTGTCGATTCATCCAGTGACTCCCAGGAAAGTTACATGATGCACCCTCCCAGTTCCCATGAAGCTGTGTTCTCCATCCCCGCTTTCCTTCAGTCCCTCACAAGTTTCTCGCTCACTCCAAACTTTCTTTCTGCTGCTCGATTACCGTTTTCAGCTGAATATTTCACTACTTGCAGCAGGATAGAGGCTCTTTCTGCAGGAGACATGCGCAGTACAGTGAAGTGACAGTGGTACAGGAGGAACAGGAGCAGCAGATACTGACACACAAGACTAGAGCCTCTCGCGGCTTCAGTGTGAAAATTGTAATATATAAATCGCGCTGGAGTAAAAGTCGCATGAAAAAAAGTGCGACTTATAGCCCGAAAAATACGGTACAAAGCTCAGGAGTATTTCAGTATTTAGATTAAAGAGGGTGTTCAAACTTCTGTGAGAGAAGATCAGTTTGAACCAGTTTTGTACTTAATTTAATCTTATAGTAACTAAAATAAAGTGTAAAAATAAAACACCACTGTGTGTTGTTTAGTTAAATCAGGATAACCCTACAAAGTGTTATCCGTTTACTCTCAAAACATTAATATAACTCTTGATTTTGGGGTTAAACAGAACTTTGGTCCAGTGGTACTTCCAAAAATGTTAAATTAACTCTAGAACAGATTGGAAAATGTTAAACTTGATTCTGTGAGAGTCCATCTTAACACACCACTTTCTGCTGTGTATATTTAAATAAAGATATGATCCTCTTGGGAATACTTGTGCGTGCTCTCAAACCGTACAATCTCTAAATTAATCCCCAATTATACACGATTTTCCCTCCGGACAACTCGCATGAATATTTGAACCCCCACTTACTGCGATACTCCGTGTACTGAGATAAGGACCGGCCAGTGTGAGTGTACTATCTCACAGTATATACCACAGTACTGCATTAACACGTGTTTCCCTTTAAGCCTGGAGGAGCGTTAAATATTCAAGGAGCAGGTATTTGATAGCCTGACCCCGGTTCAGAACATAAAATGGGAGTGATGAAAATGCGTGTTGTAAATCTTGAGCTGTAAAACGCACACGTACAAGTCGAAGTATTCTCACATGAGGCGAGCCAGAACATTTGGAGCTTTTTCTTTAATAAACGATGTGCTGATATTCAAATCCTGTGTCTGGGGCTCATATTACGCTGTCACACATGTTCCTCTCCATGGAGATGTTATTGCTTTGCCTGGAATGTTACACAGTATGTCATTAAAGATTCAGCATTTGGACAAGTTCAGGAAGCACTTTGGCCTGACCAGTTTTTCACTCTGGAGCCCTATTCTTAACAATCATTTATTTAAAGGGTTAGTTCAGGATTTTTTGACATGAATCTGTATGTCATCCCCGTGAGCAGTGTCGTGCATCCACACTGACTTACCCCCGAAAGTGTCCGGTGAGCTGAGATACTAGCCGGTTTCGGTGCTGACGAAAGTGGTCCGGCAAGTTGGCTGGGGACATTAAAATAAAGCGTTTTCCTTCTCAAAACAATCTGTGTTCAAGAGAGTGAAACATTTGCATCACAAAACCATCGTCGTCTAAAAAGTCAGACCTCATTATCTCTTGGCACTATTTTCTTTCCGTTCGTATCACTGCGCGCAGCCGCCAGGTGACAGCCGCGCCTGGTTCACTTTGTTTACTGGTCAGAATGTTAGTGACAACATGTCTGATTACGACACCGACAATAAAGACTTTGCCTTTACCACAAAGACAAGGGGAGATCTTTATGAACCCGAATATACTGATGTCGAATTTCACCAGATGGAGTTAGAACGAGCAGAGAGAGAAGAGACAGAGAAGTGGTACAAGTTCAAGCTGGAGCCGTGAGAGACAATAACCATCACGTCATTTATAAACTCGTATAAGCTAACATAGAGCCTATACTGTGACTGAAGCATGGACGACTAATAGAAACATGGAATCATCCACACGTCCGCAACATTTACAATAGTAATAACAGTCGACTTATAACTTAATGTTTTGTAAAAGCTTCACTGGTGATATGACACTGAGTGATTTACTGCACACAGAGTTACAGCTGATTCTTGAGCCTGTTCTCTTGTAAACATAGTGGCACTTCTTCGTTCTTACCTGGTTTGGTTTCCACGTTGAAGCCGAAGGCAAGAAGCCAAAGTTTCCTCAGCACAAAGTCCATGACAGGAAAACGGTGAAATGTGTGTGGAGATTCAGCCAGATTTTTGTTGTTACAGCCTGGAGAATCAAGAGTTTGCACCATTTTTTAGAGATATTCTCATGTATCTTATACAAGCTTATTACTTATCATGTTAGCTCTCTCGCGTGGCGGCGGTCTGAGTAAGTAAACACTGCCAAACAACTGCAGAAAGTGATGGATCCATGCGCGGCTGTCACCTGGCGGCAGCGCGCAGTGATACGAATAGAAAGAAAATAGTGCCAAGTGATTATGAGGTCTGACTTTTTTGAGAGTGATGGTTTTGTGATGCAAATGTATCACTCTTTTGAACACATGTTGTTTTGAGAAGAAAAACGCTTTATTTTACAGTCCCCAGCCAACTTGCCGGACTACTTTTGTCACCACCGAGAACAGCCAGTATCTCGACTCACCGGACGCTTTCGGGGGTAAGTCAGTGTTGATGCACAAAAACACTGCTCACGGGGGCGACATACAGATTTATGTAAAAAATCCCGAACTATCCCTTTAAGCCATCAGTCATGGAAATGGCATAGAGAGGGTGCCAGATGTTTTAAAGATTTGTTAATAGATGGTACCATAGCACGTACCAAATGCAAATTAAAAATACAGATGCATACAACGTCACAGCAGACAAAGTGTAAAGTGTGTGTGTGCATGTGTATATGTGTAAAAATGTGCATGTATGAGTAAGAGTGTGAGGAATGAGGCTTCAGCATCAGTAAATGTATAATAAATGATTAATTTGTGTATAGTAATACGTAGATTTAGACAGTATATTGGAAGGATCAACTCAACATTCAGAATAACGATAACTATTTAAATAACAAAAGCCTCAAATTTATTCAAGCGCCCCAAAAACCTTACCGTAAATCGCCTTGACAATAACATGGACTGGCTTCTGGCTTCGCGCCAACACCCAGTATTCACAGAAAAGCTCCATATCTCCAGAAAACCACCACTGGGGTTGAACGTAATATTAGTAAGGTCATAGATCCAACCAGATGGATATTGACCAAACAATAAAAGATTTAATTCGCTCAAAGTATTTTCGCTGACGACGCCGAATAAAAGGAGCCGTTCGGTGGTCACGGAGACAATAACGTTACAGACATTACACGAGCTCGCCAACGGAAGCACAAAAGGGAGACGGTAATGTATGCGATTATGTCATGAAATCTCAGGGACTTTGAATAATTTCTGATTTGTAAACCGCTGGAGAGGTTAGAGATGCTTTTATACAATTCAAATCCCAAAGATGAAGATGGAGATTGCATTGGTTAACTGGAGTCCCGCCTGTTATCCATAATGGGGAATATGCAGGGAGGTAACTTAATGGATATTTGGAAAACAAAATGAAATAAACAGAGATATGCATACTCCCCTAGTGTTTTCAGACTCCGTACACTTTCATCAGACTCATTTGGATGATTTCAGACCTGGACTTGGCAATCGCTACTGAACTACAGGTAAAAAGGAGCTGTTAACTTAAAAAACTACCGCTGCTTATGACATCAGAAAGTAGAATAGATCATTTTGAGCTTTAGAGATGTAGACAAACTTAGACTACGTTCAGACTGCAGGGCTTAATGCTCAGATCAGATTTTTTTGTGAAATACGATTTTTGTATGAGGTTGTTCACATTTCCAATTGGAAGGTTTCGGTCACATGATCACAATGACGCACAAATTTCAGGTGGAGGGCAGGAAGTGAAGACAAACACGGCTCTGGAGAACACAGATATGGAGAAGAGTTCTTATTGTAAGGATTTAGAGCCAGTAAGCAAGGCAAAAGTACGAGCAGTTAGTCGACAAATATATTGGACGTGACCCTGATCTTATGAAAATGAGTGAATTTTCAACCGAAGTAGAAGATTTGCCGACAATTGAGGCAGAGGATATCACCAACTACCTAGTTCTCCAGACATCGTTCTACACCAGACAACAGATGAAGGCGTATAAAAGTTTCAAGAGGCATATCACTTTTTTTGTCAGTGGATGGGTCCTCAACCTTGGTGCAAAACGCCTAAATGATGATTATCGTTTGGTCTTCACCAGGGTGAGTGTTTCTTCTTATTTTATGTGTATAGACTGTTATGGAAAAAACTGCAGTGTATCGGCAGTGACCTCTATCTGAACTATTTAATGTCAACAAAGGTCATTAGCCGTTAGTCGTTAATGATTCATTTATGTTTAGGTAAACCACAAAAAACAATTTAGCTTTGTAACAAACCTTTGACGAAGTGATCACTGCAGACACGAGCGTTTGCAGACTCCGCTCCTCCCGACCAAGAACATAAGTTTGTAATCCACTTTTTACGGCATTGTTCTGTGAGCTTTTCTCATTTCTGACCTTTGTGGAGGACTACCTTCAGTACTCTAAAAAAATCACTTTTCCTTCTCTCGGTTAGAACGATTGGCAGAGTCGTAAACCACACAACACTTAGGCATTTTCCAGACAAAGACACAACAGTGTTTCACTAGCTTCCTCCAGTCAGTTCATTTCATGCCCTCCATCTGATTTTGCGTGCTGACAAACGTAGCCCTGTGACGTCACGTGGAACCCAGCTATTAAATGCGACTTGTATGTGATCTCCAGTGTGAACTTTAAACACCCCAAAAGTGTCCCACATTGGAGGACACAACGATGTCACACACAGCGAGCGTGTTCAGTGTTTACGGCAGTCGCCTAAACATGGACGCAGCATTGAGCACCTGGAGATTTTAAAGTTGCTGTCGTTCCAGAGCCAGAACATGTACAGCTCAGGCTACGTTTATATGCTGACAGTCTGAAAAGAAGACGCAAAAGTGGCGTTGTGTTTTCACTTTTTATTCCGCGTTTAGACGAGCGTTTTCGGGAGGAAATCTGCGTGCATACGGTGACGCAAAAGTGTGTGGAATTGGATTGTGTATGCATGCCATCCGACATGTTTGTTTCTGTGTACTGTATGTATGTGACGTAAACGTGTACATGACGTGAGCAGATCTGAGCAGAGTTTTGCGTCTTGGGCAGTGTAGACAGAAACACTACAGCGGAGCGTACTGAACTTTTCCACTCTGGAGGGTGGTTTCAGATTTTTGTGTTTTTAAGCCCCAAAAACTCCGTCACTGTCTAAACGAAAGGCACTTCGAAAAAATATTTTGTTGTTTTTACCCACATTTTGTGGGGCAGTTTCAGCAACGTCCACAGAAAGGAACGTGTGGGTGCAGAGTCCCAGCTGAGAGTGGTGGGACTGTGATGTGCTTCACTGCTTCACTCACACGGAGTTCAGACACAAGTTTTGCATGACGAGAAGAACGTTTGTGTACATTTGTGGGCGCCTACTTGTACCACTCTCACAGGAGGAAACACATCTTCTATTTCAGTGAGCAAACATGTCTGTGTTGGGCTGTACTGGCTTGCAACAGGTGCTTGTTATCGTGTTTTTATGACGTGTAGGTGCATGAATGTGACCTGGCCATTCAGACTGAAGTCGCATGTCAAAAGATCGGATATGTATCGATTTTAGGAGCACATATCCAAGTGGCCTGGGAAACATTTGACAAAAAAATCAGATCTGTGTCATCATTAAAAGATCAGATACAGGAGCATAGGGGCGAAAAAATCGGATTTGGGTCACTTCAGGCTGCAGTCTGAAAGTGTTACGCAAACATGTGTGAATGAAAGAAAACACAACTCCAGGTCTGTTTTTGAGGAGATAATAACATTATAACATGACTTAAAGTTCACAGGAGTCAATTGTGTGTAATATCTGACCTTTAAATACGTCTAGAAGAAAACTAATATAAGATTTTTAAAATAGGTCAAATGCAGAGGATTCATTTCCTCACAGGGATCTATAATGTAAACCTACTTTACTTTCAAATGTGTAGCAAACTCAAATTGGGGTTTTAGAACATTTGATGCTTTGAAAAATATTATCTAAAAAATTTAACAACTAGGGATGCAACATTAACTGAAATATCGTGATATCGTATCATCAAAAGTCTCACAATAATGTCGTGGGCTGTCACAATATATCGAATCACAAGTGTCTTTACTTAAATGCAGGTTTTATAGTAGCAACAGATTATAAACACATGGAACTACATGTCCCATGATTCATTTCAGCACAGACAACATGAAGAAATATGGTTTTAACTTGAATTCTCGTGATTATGATGGAAATAATTCACACCAAAATCTTGTCAAGGTATTTTAAAAGCAAAAAAGCGTCCCACCTACAATTATATCAGCTTCTTCAAAATATCGCAATAAATATCGTAGCGTTAAATGCATATCGTGATAATATCGTACTGTGAGATTTGGATATTATTACATCCCTAGTACTAACAGACAAAAATTTCTAGTTATATACACTGTTGGGCAAGTTACTTCAAAACTGTAATGTGTTATTTATGACTTGTTAATGTCATTTCAAAGTAATTTGTTACATTACAACACTACTACATTTTAAATGTAAGACATTACACAACTATTGTATTACTTTTAAGTTACTCTCACAAAAATAACTGTGATGATGTGTCCACCATATATGGACTGAACCAGGACTAAACCAGAACTGACTCAGGACTAAACCAGGTCTAAACCAGAGTTGAACCCAGACTAAACCAGGACTAAACCAGGTCTAAACCAGAGCTGAACCCAGACTAAACCAGGACTAAACCAGAGTTGAACCCAGACTAAACCAGGACTAAACCAGGTTTAAACCAGAGTTGAAACCAGACTAAACCAGGACTAAACTAGGACTAAACCAGAGCTGAACCAGGACTCAACCAGGACTAAACTAGGACTGAACCAGGACTAAACTAGGTCTAAACCAGGACTGAACCATGACTGAACCAGGACTAAACCAGGACTGAACCAGGACTAAACCAGAGCTGAACCAGGACTAAACTAGGACTAAACCAGGTCTAAATCTGAACTGAACAAGGACTAAACCAGGTCTAAACCAGGACTAAAGCAGGACCAAACCAGGACTAATCTTGGACTGGGACTTGGAATCTAAGACCGTCCCAGAGAGAACCCCGATTCATTCACAAACCTTTCTATCTTCATGGAGACCAAACTAGACCAAGTTACAGGTCAGATCTGTGGAGAGGCGACGACCACTCACAGTCAGAATGTTTGTTTTTGTAGGTATTTTTGAGCTTTAAAACCACCTGTAATTGAATAAATGTAAGGAAAAACTGTTTAATATCATACTGAGGAACATTCTGGGCAGAGCCATACATGATATCTCCATAGAAACAAGAAGGTGACAGACCCCCAACCGAAAAGTTACACAGTGCACCTTTAATATCTTGAGCATCTTGGTGTTTATGTATTTATTTTAACAATCAAGCTGTTCAGATAGAGTACAGTGCAATAATAGAGTCAATTTGCAGTATAGCTGAGAATCCCCTCTTTCATCATAAATATTCATATTCCAAATTTCCATTTTCCCCCAGCCAAATGAACGCGTCTTACATAAGAGGACGTGCTGCTGGGAGAACCGCTGAGTCGACTTTCTAACATGTACATCCAGAACACCCACACAATGAAGCGACTCGGCGAGAAAAGAGAACAATACAAACAATCTGCAATGTTATTATTTATTTATATATTTCATTGCTTTCTAAATCCTATAATTGATACTTTTGCCGCTGTTCCCTCGGGGTGTGATGCTAACTGTAGGCTCTGCTCTGTCTGAGGATGTGTGATCTTTATTTTAACACAATTGCCAAATTTACAAGAGAGCTTTAATTCCGAATAAAAATCATAAAAAATAATTCCGCTTTGAAAAGATCATAACTCCTAATGAAAATGATTGTTCGGAATAAACTTGATTAAACTGATTATTCAGAATTCCAGAGTAAGTGGGCCAAACTAAGGCTACGTTCAGACTGCAGGGCTTAACGCTCAATTCAGATTTTTGTGTGAAATCCGATGTTTTTGTGAGATTGTTCACATTTCCAATTAAATGCAACTTGTATGTGATCTCCAGTGTGAACATTAGACGGCCCAAAAGTGTCCCACATGCACACTGTTTACGGAAGTTGTCCAAACATGGACGCGAGCATTGAGCACCTGGAGATTTTAAAGTTCCTCTCGTACCGGAGCCAGAACATGAACAACTTACTTGTTTTAAGGAGGAGATTGAGAAGGAGAAGGACGAGGTTTTTGGCCGTGGTGTTTTGTGGGACAGCGGCAGCGACGTCCGTTAAAAGGAACGTGTGGATGTGGAGACGGAGCCAAGAGTGGTGAGTGGTGATGTGCTTCACTTCAGTGACACAGAGTTCATTAACAATTTTCGCCTACTTCAGCGCAGAATAGTGACGTTTGTGGCTTGTTGATAACGTGTAGGTCGAATGAATGCGCTTTGGCCGTTCAGACTGAAGTCGCATGTCAAAAGATCAGATATGTATCAGTTTCAGGACCACATATCCAAGTGGCCTGGGTCACATTTGAAAAAATCGGATCTGTGTGGTTCAGACTGTCATTAAAAGATCAGATACAGGTCACATAGAGGCCAAAAAATTGGATTTGGGTCACTTCAGGCTGCAGTCTGAACGTAACCTAATTTATTTCATTTCATTATTTCATTTATTCCTCGATCATGTGTTTATTCTTCTTAAAAATAATTCCAGTCATTCAGCACATGCTCGTTTTGATTGTTTGGACGTGATCCGGATGATCCGGCTCCACCAGTCCTGGCTTTGGACTTTCATCCACGTCTCTTTGGATCTGTGAGTGGGATGTGGGAGTGGGCTGAGGTAGAGCAGCCGTTGACTCAGTTTGTCTTCTTCCTCCCTTCTCCTCCTCAGCCGACTGACGTAAAACGTGATGAGAGAATTCTCCAGCTGCTGTGCAGTTATCATCAGAATGACTGCGGGAAAAGTTTGTATCATGTTTGTGTCCGTGGCGTAACGACAAACCGAGATGACAAAAAAGCCGGTAGCAGCTAAAGTGTGTGTTTTCTTCCAGTCGGCATAAATATGTTCGTGTCTCTGTCCAATCAGATCCCTTCCCTACCCCCAGATGTTGAGCGAAAATAAAGAAAATTTTACTTGTTTTCTATGTAAACATGAAGGAGAACATTTTAATTCTGAACTATTTCATTCAGAACACTTCATTCAGAATTAAAAAACATCATGTAAATGTGGCCAATCTGACCATAAACAACTGACTTCGCTGGAACCAACAACATTTTTTACAAGTTCAACAAAAAGGTGAGAGGGGCAAACAGAAAAAGTGTTGGGTAATGCTCGTGTTTTCAGTTTGAGAGAAGAACTCAGCCAATTCCGTCACTTTTATCTCATTTTTACTTCAATATTATTACTTCAATATTATCTTTTATCTTGTTTGGGTATGTAATGTAAAGATTGTCAGGATGGGTAACTCATTTTTATTTATTGTGCGTCATTTTGTTATAAAAGGAGATTGTGCAGAATGCAAGTAAATTTTGTACAATTTATGTATAAGTCAAATAAAAAATAATAATAAGAAGAAAATAACTCTTAATATGCAGAGTTTGTGTGTTGAACATGTATGAATGAAACAAAACACAACTCCAGGTCTGTTTTTGAAGAAGAAACTACATTGCATTATAACATAGATCAGAAAATGGCATCTTTAAAAGTCAAGTCTATCTTCAGAACAATGTCCTGAAGACTCCTGACAGAGAAGAACATCTCAGTAGCTGCTTGTGGTGCATGGAAAGGAAGTGATTAAAGCTTTGGATCCCTTCTGGACCAATGTGGCTATTTATAGATGTCAGGACCAAGCGCTTTCAAGTGTAATTCTGCTCATGGCGGAGGAAATAATAAGGGCACAGTACGAGCGACGCCACGACTGAAAGAGAAGAGAAACACACTCTCGATGACAATACAACAGTTACAGGTGCATGATGTAACTTTTCTAGTGGAGGGTCCGTCACCTGCTTGTTTCCATGGATATGTCATTGCTCTGCCTGGAATTACAGATACACGATACGGCCTTTTCTTTTCCAACAACGATACTGATATTTTGCCCATGGTCACATTCAAGGCACTCAGAGCTCTTTACAACAAGGAACCACTCACCCATTCATACACCAGTGTACACAGACACTAGAAGAGAGGTGGGTTATGTGTCTTGCCCAAGGACACAATGACAGCATTCATCTGTGGGAGCTGGAATCACACCAGCCAACCTGTGGGTTAGTGGATCTGACCGCTCAACCAATAGTAGTTATAATAATAGCAGTAATAATAGTTTATGTAGAGAGCGGGAGTCAAACCACCAACCTTTGGAGAAACGCTCTACCAACTGAGCTACTGCCGCCCCCCTGTATTACTCAATACTTGTGTTGTAGTCCAGACTGCACTAATTGAGACCAAGACCAGTCCGAGGCCACAGGGTCCAGAAACTGAGACAAGACCAAGACCTCTGAGGGTCGAGGCCAAGAGAAGACTAAGACTACGTTCAGCCTGCAGGGCTTAACGCTCAATTCAGATTTTTTGTGAAAGCTGATGTTCTTGCGAGGTCGTTCACATTTCCAATTAAATGCAACTTGTATGTGATCTCCAGTGTGAACATTAAATGGCCCAAAGGTGTCCCGCATGCACACTGGAGGACATGACGACGTCAACCGCAGCGAGCGTGCTCTGTGTTTATGGAAGTTGTCCAAACATGGACGTGAGCATTGAGCACCTGGAGATTTTAAAGTTCCTCTCGTACCGGAGCCAGAACATGAACAATGTGCTTCGCTTCAGTAACATGGAGTTCATTAACAATTTTTGCTTATTTCAAGTGGAGATTAGTGACGTTTGTGGCTTGTTGATAACATGTAGGTGGATGAATGCACTTTGGCCGTTCAGACTGAAGTCGCATGTCAAAAGATCAGATATGTATCGGTTTTAGGACCACATATCCAAGTGTCCTGGGTCACATTTGAAAAAATCGGATCTGTGTCGTTCAGACTGTCATTAAAAGATCAGATACAGGTCACATAGGGGCCAAAAAATCGGATTTGGGTCACTTCAGGCTGAACGTAGCCAAAGATCACGGCCCAACAAGACCAAATGAAGACCATCTTTGTCATTTTCCATATTTATTTGTATTTTACAGTTATTTTAGCTCATATATATCAATGTTCTGCACTTAAACGGCCCTTTTTTAGACCCTAACCCACAGTTTGAGAACCTCTTCTTTAAGAGAACTTCCACTGGCATTTTACAGAAAACAACTTCAAAGTGAATAAAGTTATTTTTTTCAAGTTCATAACATGTACAGTTTCATTCTCTTACTGGTTTTGCAGTGATATTTCGCAGCCTCTGCACATTTACCAGCTGTAATGAAATGTGATCACACTCATCATGTGTCAGACCTCAAGTCCGGGACAAGACCGAGACCAAGCGCCATGAAGACCAAGACAAGATAGAGTTCAAATACGTTTGAGGCCGAGACGAAACCAAGACCGTAAAAAGGGGTCTACTAAAAGGGGCGTACTACGACACTACTCGATACCATACTAGAGATCGTATTGTGTTTGCGACTTTTATTCATCCTTCAAATGACGACTGAAGACCTTCAAATTAATCAAAGTTCAAACAATATAAAATGGTCTAGGCCAAAATCAGCCTGTTATTCGTCTTATTACATCCAAGTAAAGGCCCAACCAGGATATCAGCTCAACCAATATTATGGAACCGTTACCTAATCCAGCAAAATGTTCAGTATCAGCAACAATGCTTGATGTCGGTGTCGTGCATCCTCACTTAGAATCCTCCACAGTGTGACATTAAACAGCTCTACTTTACATTTATTCAATTACAGATGGTTTTATTGCTCAGAAATACCTAGAAAAACAATATTCTGACTGTGAGTGCGATCGCCTCTCCACAGATCTGACCTGTAACTTGGTCTGGTTTGGTCTTCATGAACATAGAACGGTTTAATACCATACTGTGAAGCATTCCAGACACAGCAATAACTACTCCATGGAGGAAAGCATTTGATGCGATGGGCCCTCCACCAGAAAAGTTACACAGTCCATCTTTAAGGGTCACATATTAAAATACTGTTGAAAAGTGCTGAGATTACATAACAAACAAGGCACATGTGACCAATGCAATCATCTCAAAAAGGTTCAGGTTTTGTCCTAGATTCAAGCTGTAGAGGATGATGTAACAATAATTTCAGATGGAGAGCAGGGACCTGAACAAATCTCCAAACTGACGGTCCAAAAATGTTAAACCTTATCATTATTTGTTAGAGATTGGCTCCACAAACTGAGGTGGGTTAAGTGTTCATCTGTGGAAGCTGGACGAATGGTAAACGGACCATCCACTGACCCACAGGTTGGCGTTTCGTTTCCAGCTCCCACAGATGAACCCGTAACCCGCTTCAGTTTGTGGAGCCATTCGCTAATAAATAATGAAGAGGTTCAACATTTTTGGATGATAACTTTGGAGATTTCTTCAAGCCCCTGCTCTCCATCTGAAATTACTGTTACATCAACTTATACAACGTTAATTCAGGACAAAACATGAACCTTTTTGAGATGATTGCACTGGTACAGGGACCGCAGACGTGACTGCTCGACCCACGATGTTTATGTTGAGAGTCCATTTTAGTTTCATGTGGACAGGCCCAGTAATTACAGAGATACGCATAAACCAGGTCAACAAATCTGCAATCTGAAATTTAAACTGAAAATTCCACTTTGTATTTCTGCCCTGTCCAGCTCCATTTTAAACTACAGACATGGGATTTTGTGAATCAAACTTAAAAACAATGCAGGTCTCTCACTGTTTTTCACTGAGAACATTTCAAAACTTTTCCATGACTTTTTCATGACCTAAAGTGAATTTTCCATGGTTTTACGGGACCTACATGTGTAGAATTGATCAGACTTTTAGGGCTAAATATGAAATGTTAACCCTTTACACTCACCTTATGGTTTGGGATTATAGTTTTTTAACATTTAAAATCCTGTCAGTGCATTTATTGTCGTCTCTTTTAAACAAAAGGCGCAAACGTTCGGAAATAATCTTAACAGTCTGATGAGAACTTAACAGAACGCAGCAGTTATGTGAAAGAGATACAAAAATTCCATGACTTTCATTGAATTTAGAAAATTCCATGACTTTTCTATGATTTCCATGACTTCAGGTGAATGGTCTGTCGCATGTTTCCCTTACAAGGAAATAAATTTGATGGAGACAGGTTAAAGGGCCCATCTCATGCAAAATCCACTTTTCAGAGCTTTCTACCTTCTAAGAGTGATGTGTGGGCCTTGTATGTCGCCAAAGTGTTTTTTAGATTGATTTGGCTTTTTCTTTTTTACAAATTGCAGTGTACTTCTGCCACCCTCCCACGTGACGATGACCTAAAGCTGCTACAACGATGACGCGGCAGCTACACCTATGATACGTCTGATGTAGCTGAAAGCGTCAGAATCAGATCAGACCTGAGACTAGACCAGGGGTGGGCAAACTACGGCCCAGGGGCCGTATGCGGCCCTTTAAACCTTTTAATCCGGCCCGCCGAACTGGAATAAATTACAATAATAAACCTTGTTGATGTTTTATTTGTCATGCATTTCCAGCGTTTCCCAGTAGATGGCGCACTATATATACATTGAGTTGCGGCGTATTATGTATAATAGGAGTTATTCGGACCATGAGTGAAGTAGTTGGTGCTTAAGATATAAGACTGCACTGCTTCCATTTTGAGTTGGTAAAAATCAATCAGGGAAACGTATGGTCTCTGTGGTAAAACCAGCCTCTAAAATGTTGTACACATTGACAACTACAACTCACTCACAGGTGTATGTCTGTGGTTGTTTGGTGTGAGCTTTGTTCTTCAGCTGTTACCAGTCATATTCAAAAACAGTGAATCGATATACGATATATATATATATATGATATACATTCACTCGTGTTGTGCAGTGGAACAGGTCTCAACAGTTTCATGTGTTCTGAATCTTTCACAGCAGTGATGAAACGTGTAGCGCACGTCTGAAGTCCTAGATAAATGTGAATAAGAATGTAATGAATCTGAGCTCTTAACATGTTATGTCCTGTCTTCTGTCCAGCCCTTCAGTCAAACTTTAGGACCCTATGTGGCCCGCGAGCCAGAAAGTTTGCCCACCCCTGGACTAGACTCTGTACAATCTAAAGTTTTATATTTGATATTATATGGAAGCCTGTGCATTACATTTGAAACATTTAGGCTCGTCTATGAAATCCAAATAATACAAAATCTAACCAAATAAAAACGAGATGAGAGAAACCCCACAGCCTCTCTCCCCCGACCGCCCCCACTCCCCCGCACCGCCACCACATCCACAAACCCACAGCGGAGCGCGTGCCGCAACATCGGCCCCACCGCTCAATAAACGCTTCATGCCGCTTTTCCCACCCTCTCTGCTAAAAGCGCCAACTCCGTTGCACAACATGCAAACAAACAGCTCAACAACGCCATCGGCCGCACAAGTGTGAGCCCAAAAGTCCCAGCGCGAGTGCACCTCTAGTACAGGCGCTGGGGCAGAGAGTCCCTGGTCCCTGAGCAAATCCCACGCCTCAGAAAAAAAACAAAAAACTGTTGTGTGCTGTGTGTCCTGTGTGTTATGTATGTATATTATTTATCCGATGCCTGATCAGACCATAACATCCAAGTCCGGATCGAGTCTGCAGTCACATGAACGGCGCCGATTTCCGATCACGTGATTGGATCGGGACAATTCTAGTAATGGATGTTCCAAAACCCAAACTGTGCTTGTTTATGTACAGAAGATACAATGTGAAAAGAGTTATTTTGCATTAGATGGGCCCTTTAACGGTCAGATCTATGGAGAAGCAAGCCTACATAGTAAGAATTCACATTTTTCTAAGGTGTTTTTGATCTATAAATAAAAGTAAGGCAGACATGTTTAATGCACTACTGTGGAACATTCCAGGCAAAGAAATAACATCTCCATGAACAAGCAAGTAGCAGACACTCCACCTTAGAAGTTACACAGCACAGTTTTCACAGTGCAGTATAAAAGTGTAATGAGATCTAGTGTAGAACCTGGCTGCGTCCTTACCCAGCAGTGTTCAGCGCAGTGGAGTTTAGGAGACTCACATTCCTGTAACAGCTGAGCGTACGAGAGACGTGCAGAAACAGGACGCAGAGCAGATCCTGATCCACTCTGAAGACTCAGGACTATCACGTATCACAGCAGCTTAAAAGAGCCCGTACAATGGAGAGAGGGATTACTCGGCACTATGGGAAACTGCGTCCGTTTAGAGAGGGGAGCGTGCTTTGCTTGGGTATAGTATAGAATTAAAATGATCTTTCTACAATATGACGAGCACAGGACGCCACTGGGACAAGTCAGATCTGTGAAGAAATGACCCTGCTCACAGTAAGAATGGATGTTTTTCGAGACATTTAGAGAAATAATAATATTAACTGAGTGAGAAACATAAAATAAATGCCATGCTCGCCACGTTTACATGATTTTAATTGAATGTTAAATGCTTTATGTTCCTCAGCTCTATGTTCCCTCAGCTCTATGTTCCCTCAGCTCTGTGTTTTCTCATTTCTAAGATTTTTCTTATTTCTAAGATTTTTCTCAAAAAGAAACTCTAATTCAAGTCATTTTTTTTAAATACTGCATTTAAAGAGATGATTCAGAGTCATTTCAACCTCAGGGCCTTTGCACCATAACCTTTACATTACATCTGTAGTCTGGAGAATAGGTTGGGTGTAATTGACGACCAGACTGGGAGAAATGGGGAGCCTAATTTTGGAAAAAAAAACAAAAAAACTTAGAAATGAGGAAATATAGACACGCTCCCAGTAAGTATGGATTAATTGACCAAGTGCTATTTAGGATGCCAACAACATTCTGAATCATAATTTCTAATGCAAGGTGTTCATTATAATGGAAATTCACTGTGGTCCAAGATGACTGCACCATCCAGCCAAACACAAGCAGTCCAACCAGCCGAAATGTCTTTTGTGTTTGAGAAAGTTTGAATAATAATAAACCACTCCATCATTCTCCTGTTCAAACCCCACAGCCCAACTTGAACCTTTTCTCTACAAAACAAAAGCATCGTGAGTTATCTTTATCATTTTTCATCTCTGTCCTACTTTCCAGCTCAAATTATTTCCACCTTTTCCCTCTCTCCCTGCCAGCGCTCCCAAAATCTCATTTCATTTTGGTCGTTTGGCGCCGAAGACAGATCTGGCTCCATAAGGGCTCCTGGCTCCATAAGGGCCTCCTGGCAGGAAGTAACGGACACTGTTTCCAAAGCAAAAAGACGGGACAATAAATCCACACTTTGGCAAACGGGACAATGGTGAAAAACAGCGGGAGCGTTAAGATGAAGGACCATTTTTGGATCGTCTCATTTCTGTGGAAGGTCAGTTTAGCACAAATAATGTCTCTCTGGAACTCGGCCTCTTTAGTGATGGAGTATGATTTCTACCTGTCTGCGCAAATATCTGAAAGGTGCAAATCCAAAAGGTGGAAAATAAGGTTGGAAAAAGAAGTCAAAATATCAACAAAGACGCAAGAGACCAAAATGGAGTCCAATATCGTCAGAAATAAACCCAGTGTAAACACAATAAAGAGCTTCAGTGCAGCACATACGGAGTAAACTGTAACAGAATAAGCAGCAGCAGCAGAAAAGGCAGATGCTTCGGTTTCAGAGTGAAGAAAACACTTGCCCTGTTGCCATGGAGATTAACAACTCAAAACAAAAAGTATACACATCTTACACGTTCTCAAAATGAAAACACAACTTCAGTAACAAAAAAGATTGCAGATTTGTTTCCTTATGTTCTAAATGAACACAGTTTAACTTTTCAGGAGGATGGTACAATTTCATTAAAATGTTCCACACTGTTGCATTAAACTGAACCATCAACATAGAGACAAGAATGTGGCACCTAAAAATTATAAAAAATTGTGCATAACTAAAAAGACTGTAGTCAAAAGTGATCATATTTAAAGTTCCACCACCTGACTGTCTTCATGGAAATGTTATTGCTTTGTCCAGAATGTCCCACAGAATGGCATTAAACTTATCTATTTCCATGGAGACAAGCCTGCAATGCCTCCAGGCCAAGTTACAGGTCAGATCTGTGGAGATGTTAGCTCTCTCACTGTAGAAATACTTGTTTTTCGCAGTATTTTTGAACTTTAAAACACATGTAATTGAATAAATGCAACATAGATGAGTTTAAAGGGCCAATAAACACCAAAATCACTTTTTTCTACTGATTATCTGTGTAAATGGGTCTAAAATAGAAATGTATACCTATACATTTTGTGCCTTCTTTTATCATTATTATTAGTTTGTACGACCATAAACAAAAATATATTTGCGTGTATGTATGGTTTATGCACATGTATGTATGTGTATAAACATTTATATTGAATATGTGTACTGGATATGTTAGAGTATGTATGTATGTATGTATGTATGTATGTATGTATGTATGTATGTATGTATGTATGTATGTATGTATGTATGTATGTATGTATGTATGTATGTATGTATATTTGTATGTATGTATGTATATTTGTATGTATGTATGTATGTATGTATGTATGTATGTATGTATGTATGTATGTATGTATGTATGTATGTATGTATGTATGTATGTATGTATGTATGTATGTATGTATGTATGTATGTATGTATGTATGTATGTATGTATGTATGTATGTATGTATGTATGTATGTATGTATGTATGTATATTTGTATGTGGGTGTGTGTGTGTGTGTGTGTGTGCGTGCGTGTGTGTGTGTGTATGTATGTATGCATCAGGTCCCAAATGTGTACATGTACATATCCTTGTTGTAATTTCTTTGTTATTGTAGTTGATTTAGTTTTACCTCAAACTCAAGCTCAAACTAATAAAATGAATGAATCCCGATACAGGCCTCTTCATGAGGGTGTTTAATGGCTCTTTAATGCCATAGTGTGAAAACAGTATGACATCCTTACCAGAAAAGTTACACAGTGCACTTTTAACCTATTGATCATTGGGGGGAAATGAGATAAAACAAACTATTGCATTAAAATGGCCCTGTGTTACACTCTGCTGCTGTGACTAAAGTGTGAAGCCTTTCTGGCATTTTTAATTCAATTTCCAATGTAAAAAAGTGGGAAATATAAAAATAGTATATATTCCAAACAAGTCGCAACAAATTGAACTTAAACTTCAACAGGTGACGGGTGCAAGGGCGTAGTTTGCATATGGAGACATGTCACAACCAATATTTGGAGAAGACAAAATAGTCTGTACCAATATTTGCCATTTTATTTTAATAACCAAAAAATATAAATTTATTCTGATCTTTTTCCAAACTCAATAGTTATTTCATTGGCTGCAACAGAGTGATGTCATTAGTGGAGCCAGGAGCTTAAACTGGGGAAGCGACAGGACAGGGCTTAGGCAGGCGTGAGTGAAGACGCTGCACCAAACTTTGACAAACTTTTCAAAAGGAACTTACTTGGCTTCATGCTTAATAAAAAAAAAAAAGAGCGACTATCACCACAAATGTACCTCCCAAACAGAGCCCTACTCGTGTTAGCAGCCGGATTCTACTCACTGTCAAGTCAAAAAGCCCAGCAGTTCTGCTCCAAGTCTTCACCTCCACTCCTGAGCCTCCACTCCTGAGCCCTCTCTCCTCTCACCTCTCCTCTCCTCTCTTCACCTCTCCTCCCCTCCCCTTTTTTATGAGTTGATGAGGTTATTTTGAGTGTGGCCAGTAGGTGGCAGCAGGAAAAACAGGTGAACAGGTGTGTCTCTGAAATCATTTCATTATGCTCAGGTGTGCAGACAGACAAACCAAACCAAACCAAACCAAGGAAGGTGAGGGGAAAACAGAGACACTACCGGTGAGTAAATTAACCTGTAAAATGAGTTTTTAAGTTTAGTTAAATAGTAAAATGGCGGTAAAACCCGTATAGAAGTAATCTCTTTAATTTACATGTAAAATGATTATTCTATTTCATTTAAGTATAATGAAAAGCCTGGTTAAATTTGAATACAATTGGCTGATTTATTTTATTAAAGTAGATTGAATAATTAAATCATTTTGATAATTTGATCATTTAAATATGAAGTAAAAAATCTGATTTAAGGTAAATGGTGTCATATCTAAGTTAAAGTAGCACTAATTTTAAAAAAAATCTATATATTTAGCAATTTAAAAACAATTTATTCAATTTAGTCTTAAAATAATAAAATATTACATTTATTTCATATAGTCATTTAAAATTGTATAAAAAAATAAGTTATATTTAGGATTAAAAATGTATTGGTAAAATGACACATTGGTTAAAATTGTAGCTATTAAAGTTAATGTGTAAAAGGTATATTGTAAATAAATATTATAATATATAAATAGTAAATATTATAATTTAAGTATATCAATTACAATTCAAATAGATTATATTACTAAAGAAATTGTAAAATGTAAATTTAATTTCATTATGCACATTTGTTTACTTTAAAGGTATTCGACCTGCTGCTGCTGCTGCTGCTAAAGGAACTGAACAATTTCAATAAAAATCTTCAAGCCGAGTTGAGCCTTTTGTCTATTTCCCTGATTTTTCAAGTTGGACCTGCATTCTGTAATTAAAGACTTGACACTGACAATATTCCATGGAAAAATGTACAGACGTGACGTCACAAATATCTCATCACCAACAAGCAAAGGGAAATCTGCTACAATAAAGTCCCCACCAAAGCTGAGACCAACCCTATGGTGCAGCTTTAAAATAGTAGTAGTAGTAATTCTGCACATTTGCAACATGTAGAAATCCTTGTATTTCCCGTTAGTGTTCCGTAAGGCTGCTTAATTCCCCTATAGGAAATCTCCGTCAGCGGGCAGTGTCTAAATATACATGTGTAGGTTAGGGTTCCGTGTTGTGCGCTGCAGATTAAAGCTGTGACAGATGTCTGAAGTCTGGGCACAGGAGGTTTTTAGCACGACCTTCACATTCTCAGGACAGGCATGTAAACACAGCTGAACCCACAGAGGAACGGATCAGCCGGAGGGACGCACATCGGCCCAGAGAACACGGCCAGACAGGAGTTTCGCCGTAATACCAACGTAAAAAACAACCGGCACACGAACAGTGCAGCAGCGTTACTTTCTGGGATGGTTGGTATAAATAAAATGGTGAAAAGAGCGAGGAACATTGTCCATTCTCGTGTCATAATCGGAGGGACATTTTTTTTTGTTTTATGGTCATACGCAAATACAGTTTTCTGTATTTTGGCAAAACAAATGACGATTTATGTTTCTCTTTACTGTTGCCAGGGATCAGATTTGTCAAAAATGGTGATAGTCCTGTTTTAGTCCTGGTTTAGTCTTTGGTTTTGATCAGATTGGTAAAAAATAGGGACACTTGGGACATTTCTGGTATAAAACTAGGACAAATCAGTGGTTTTGGATAAATCTGCTGGGACAGGGGACACAGGACTCAAAACTGGGACTGTACCTCGTCTGGACACCCTGGACAGAACGTACAGGAAAGCATCACCTGAAGGGACATCACATCAAAGGGACATAGCCTGTGAACTCTCAAAGACCAGACAGGAGTTTGGCTGTAATACCAATGCAAACAGTGCACCAGCGTTCCTTCCTGTTTCAAAGATGATAAAAATACTACATAATTAGACGCAGACAGGACATATAGGACAGCATTAGCTGAAGGGACAGCACATCGGTCAAAAGGACACAGGCAGTCAACTTTAAGAGGCCAGACCAAAGTTTTGCTGTGACTAAGGCGACCAGACGTCCCTAATATTTACCCAGGACAGTCCTAGTTTTGAGCCCGGTGTCCCCTGTCCCAACAAATTTATCCAAAACCACTGATTTGTCCCAGTTTTATACAAGAAATGTCCCAAGTGTCCCTATTTTTGACCGGTTTGATCGAAACCAGGATTAAAGACTAAACCAGGACTAAAACAGGACTATCACAATTTATGACTAATCTGATCCCCACCAACAGTAAAGAGAAGCCTAAATCGTCATATGTTTTACCAAAATACAGAAATCTGTGCGAATGACTATAAAGCAAAAAAAAAGGAAAAGCAGCAAGAGAAGTTCCTCAGATTATAGAAACGTTACTTCTTGGTTCAAAGATGATTTAAAAAACGCTTTATAATTAGATGCTGACAGCACACAGAGGTTTCATTTTGACCCAAAAAAATCACATGAAAAAATTGGGTACAAAAAAGTTTAAAATGATGCCCTACGATATTTTTCAGCTGGTGTCTGCCATCTGGTTGTCTTCATGGAGATGTTATTGCTTTGCCAGTAGTGTGACCAGACGTTCCTATTCACCTGGGACAGTCCCAGTTTTGAGTCCTGTGTCCTCTGTTCCAGTAGATTTATCCAAAACCAGTGGTTTGTCCTAGTTTTCTACAAGAAATGTCCCAGGTGTCCCTATTTTTGACCAATTTAATCTAAACCAGGACTACATCAGGTCTAAACCAGGACTACATCAGGTCTAAACCAGGACTACATCAGGTCTAAACCAGGACTACATCAGGTCTAAACCAGGACTACATCAGGTCTAAACCAGGACTACATCAGGTCTAAATCTGTCTTTACAAATGACCATAAAGCAAAATAAAAATGCATTGTCATAGGTCCCTCAGATCATGACTGACATGAGAATGCACAATGTTAGACGCTCTTTTCAATATTTTATGTCGAAATAAACTTTAATCCAGTTGACAAATAAAATTTCTTCTTTTGCCATATTTCATTTATAATGAACGTCCCAACCCGGGTGTGTGCCAGTGTAGCATTTAGAAGATCTGGTCGCCCTGTTTGCCAGGACTGTTCCACCGTACAGCATTAAACTTGTCAATGTAAACAGGATGCCACTATAGGTTAGGTTAGGTCTGTTTGTGAAAACCCAGACACCGGGCATGGGGGGTGGGGCCACGACATTGAGCTACTTTCACCTCGCAACCTGTGCACATGACCTCCCACTTGTCCCGACCGTGACGGAAAACAGAGAATTTCTTGTACAAGTCATTGTTAAATGTGCATTTGCGCTTCGGCGTGTTGCAGACTGACCGACTGTTTGTGTCCGACTGTTTGTGTCTGCTCACTCCTTCTGAGTCACAGAAAACTACGAGTCGCTCAATTTAATGGCCCCAGTGAAAGGTAATGAAAACCTGGACATTTCCAGTTTAATGCCACTGCGGAACATTTCAGGTAAAGCAACATCGTCATAAAGACAGAGGCTATGGAGCACTACCAGCAAAGTTACATAGAGAAGCTTTAAGCAGGCTGGCCAAAACGAAGTACAAAAATACAACAAAGTAGAAACCTAATGAAAGTAGGGTATGTTATAAAAATGCAAATACATACTTTTTGGGTGAATATTAAATGCCTTCTATCTGATTTTCCCCACATATCTGATCAGAGTCCGTCTTGCCCAGTACAGATACACTGTCCAAACAGCGCCTGAGGTCAGATGAAGTCCTCTGCCTGCTGCCTGCCTCTAATTAGGAAACGTAATCAGGAGATTAGGAGAGTCTCTGACAATTATCGTACAATTTAACATGCTATGTGTTGTGAACTTTACTGTCACGGCAAAGCTCTGCGCTGGTCTCTCAGAGTGGTGAAAAGCTCTCGTAAACTCATCACAGCGAGTCATTAGGACGCTCCGAATGTGTGAGGTCAGTGAGGAAATAGTTTGGATTACAGCAAAATTACACAAAATTGACTCTTGTGAGCTTCAAGACATATTAGAACATTGTTACCTCCTCAGAAACTTATTTGGAGTTGTTTGTTTCATTCACACACATTTGAGTAACACTTTATTATTAATCTGTCTACGTCTCCTACGCTCAAAATGCTCTGTTCCAACTTGTGATGTCATGAAGTGGTAGTTTTCTTCTTTTTTTTTTTTACCTTTAGTCCAGTAGAGATTCACAATTCCAGGACTGAAATCATCCAAATGATTCTAGTGAAGGTGTATGGAGTTTAAAAACACAGTGGAGCACTTCCTGTATAACCACATGACATCACAAGGTGGAACAGTGTTTTTTGTCTGAGAGAAGAACTCAGCCTAAATATGCAGGATTTAAGCGTTGGTGAATAAAACAAAACACAACTCCAGGTCTGTTTGTGATGAGGAAACATTAAAACATAGATGAGAAACAGCGTCGTCATGGGCCCTTTAAGACAGAAAAAAAATCAGGTACAGCACCTTTTTAACTCTTTCAAAGGTTCATGTATCATTTGTTCTTTTGAATTTCAATTAAGAATGAAAAACAGTACAATGGGAAAACAGTTTGTTATTTAACTATTCCGTTTTAGTCATTTTAATGTCAACAGGGTTTCCCCAGGTTTTTTAACCTTTTTAAAGACCTTTTTAAGACCACTTACATGAAAATTAAGACCAACATCGCAACCATGCAGGCGAAAAACACCAGATCCAATTCTAATAATGACCAACCAACTACTGTATCTAGAATCTAAGCCCCACGATCCACCCAACGTCTTCCTCAACTCTACTGATTATTTACTCTTTGCCACCGGCGCCAGAAACCAAAGTATTGTTTGCGCAAACTCCAAGTTAAGACGTTCATTCACGTTACATGATTTCACATAGTTTTTTTTTTCCCCTCCCTCCATTGCAGCCCGGTTGAGTAAACAAAAAAATAGGCTAATGAAATTTAAAATGAAGAAAAAAGACTTGGAAAACATAATTTAAGACTTTTTAAGGCCTTACTTTAGGAACATGAAATTAAAGACCTTTTTAAGACTTTTAAGACCCTGTGGCTACCCTAGTCAAACAAACAAACAAAACAAAAACACAAAAAAAAAGCAGATTTGGACCTCTATTTCTAATATTTAATTTCAAGTTTATTTCAAATAACATCAATGAAAAAACTGTCTCGGTTGAGTCTATTTTAATTCTGATATTTTATTCTGTCTGGTTTATTTGCCCTGGAAATTATGCTGCTTAGAGTGCATAGAGTGTCCAGCTCAGGGATCTCCAACCTTTTGCGTCCGGTGAGCTCCTTTACAAAGAGGAAATGCCGGAGAGCAATTCATTTTAGTGGTCGCAAGAAAGGAGTCGATATAAAATGTTGTACAGTTGGACATAAAACCATTATCCATTTATTAGTGCACAGAGTTCAAAATAACACATTTACAGTGGCAATTAATCAAGTCTGAGATATTTAGTACAATGCGTATAATTCAGAAATCCCTTTGCGAGTTACTTGGAAGGGGGTGGAGAGTTACTGATAACTCCTGAGCTACAGGTTAGAGGTCCCTGGTCTTGCCTGCTTCCTGTTTGTCGTCATGGAGTTCAACAATGAGTTTTCAAGATGTGAAAATAAACGCGTCGCTATAAAAGAGGAAAACAAGTTTGTGCACAAAATTGCAACAGTTTTTCAGGTAAATCCTTCTAGAACATCAGAAAATAAATCAGAATAAAATATCAAATTTAAAAAAGGCACGAGGATGTTTTTTGACTCATTATTCAGAATAAACTTTAAATTAAATATTGGAAATAGAGGTCGAAATCTGTTTTTTGTTTTTGACACTGAAATGGAATAATGAAATAACAAACTGTTTTCCCATTCGATTGTTTTTAGTCCTTAATACACGCATCAAGAATTTTGGACTTCCGGTCATTGTACAATTCATACTGGGAAGGATTTTCTGAAAAAGTGAGCATCAAACCACCATGTTTGTTTTCCCAGTGGGATGTGTCTATTGACAAAGCTGATCTTTTCTAGTCTTTTGAACCATATCACTTTTGTTTCTGGTTCTGATATTGTCATATTTTAGTTTTGGGACATCGTAATTGTGTGGTTGTTGGATCCTAACAGCGGAAAACGGCTCGAGAAATTTTTAGCAAACTTCATAAATGCAAAAGGGAATCAGATGTGTGTGACTGCAAACCTCTGTTCAAACTGTTTACTTCCCAACAGAATTGAAAAATAGTGAAAGGTGAAGGCGATGGACAGTATTGATCCACAGGAAAGACGAGAAAGGAGAAGGTGAGGTGCAGAAGACAAACAGACTGAACCCACAGTTTCTTGTTCTTGTGGTTTTACAGCAACATCATGTCTTGGTCAGTTTTGGAAGGTGTTTCTTGGCGAACCATTACAATGTCCGAATCCCAAAACTAAAATATGACAATATCAGAACCAGAAACAAAAGTGATATGGTTCAACAGACTTGAAAAGATCGGCTTTGTCAATAGATGCATCCCACTGGGAAAACAAACATGGAGGTTTGATGCTCATTTTTTTCGGAAAATCCTTCCCAGTATGAATTGTACAATGACCGGAAGTCCAAGATTCTTGATGCATCTATTGAAATTCAAAAGAACGAAAAGAATGAATGGATACATGGTTCAGTTGGAAGGTTGTGTGTACGTTCTTTTGAATTTCACCTAAGAACAAAACCAATAAAACAGGATAAGTTATTTCATTTTTCCATTTTAGTGTAAAAAACAAACAAAAAAAACAACAGATTTCAACCTTTATTTCCAATATTTAAAAGTTTATTTCAAATAACGCCAATCAATAACAGTGTCGGTCGAGCCTTTTTTAATTTTGATATTTTATTCTCTCTGGTTTATTTGTCCCGCAAGTTGTTTCACCTGAAGAGAATAAAATATCAAAATTGAAATAGGAACCGAGACTGTTTTTTGACTGGTGTTATTTGAAATAAACTTGGAAATAAAGGTCAAAATCTTTTTTGTTTTGTTTTTTACACTAAAGAGGAACAATGAAACAACAACAATAATGTTTTCCCACTTTAGAAGAATGAATGTTAGACGAACCTACCAACTACACCCCCAATCACATATTTTGTTTAGTAAGCATTGTCATAGCTGTGGGATCATTTAAACTATTCCCACCAACGCAAAAACACCAACACAAACCCGCTATACCCCATTTACTCCACCACAAACTCATAACAGGCCGGCTAAATGACTGGGCACGTTACAAACCAAAGTCTTTTCCAACTTTCTCATGTGGTCTTCATAAACGAGTGGGAAACCCTGTCTTGTATTACAGCATCGCCACAACAACTGAATGTCACTGGAAGGAATGTTTGGAGTTGAAAGCGGCCTGGTTTTTCGCCTGGTTTTCGGAGGATTGCGTGTGCCTCCTCATTGACACGTGGGTTACATCCGTGGGAAAGCATGTCCCTATCTCCAGACCGGGGGAATGAACCAGGCGGGATCAGTGGGGACGGCTGACCCCTTCCCAGGCGAGCGCGCATTCCTCCCATAGCTAAGTGGAACCGGCTCGGACGGTCAGAGCAAAGCGGGCGGTGTGCGAGAGACGGGGGTTTCAAAAATGAGGGGGGTTTTGGGAAGAGCGTTCCTCGCCGCGGTCTCTCTCTCAGTGGGTTAAACGGCGAGGTTAGCAGTTTGATGTTTTCAATTTGGACACTGTAATTAATGGAATTTCATTGAGATTTGATCATTTCTAATTGACGCTGAAGAGGTCATGGGGTTTGGAGCAGACGAAAGACTTTGTAGAAAGGAAAAACGGTTATAAAAAAGATATAATCCCAACAGAACCTTCAAATTGATACTTTGGAGGCACCTCACGCTGGGGGTGTTCTGTATGTTTTTGTAAAGCAGAATGTTCACCAGTTACCATGGAGACACAATGCACAAAGACCAAGCACAGACAAATACGTTTTAATATTGTCAATATTGAAGGAAAAAACAACTAAAAGGATTTTAATAGGGCTGGGATTCATTCAGAAGTTGCTGACACGAAACATTCCTCAATACCTGAGCCACGAAACGATACATGTCTCGATATTTGCTAACGATTCGATACAGTTTAATACAATATTGTTACGGGCCTCGACCCTTTGGTGTTTTATTATTCATGCTCCCGTTGTCTCTTGTTTCTTTTGTGTGCGTATGCGATCAGTCTGCAAGTCCTGGACTCGGATGTGAGGGAGCAGAGACCGCTGGACGGAGTTTGGGCGTCACATCGCTGCAGGGATTGGCCAGACACCCTTCTGCCCACACCAATCCGCGGATGCCACCTGTAGGGCGCGGAGTACAAAAGACCCGACTTCCGCCTGCTCGGGGCGGCTGGATCCCTGTGTGCCAGCTCGCCCTTTTCGTTCGGTTGTTTTTTTTGGGGGGGGGTCTCATTTCCAGTTAAGATGGCGGCTGTTGCCTTTTGTTGATTTTGTTGAGACACCTTGTTTGTTGTACAACTTTAGCTATTTTTCTGTGTATTCCTTGGTCTAAATAACTTGAATGGATAAATGTGTATATTTTTTTAAAATTAATATGATCTTTTTTTTTTTAAGTGCCTCAGATAGGACAGTGTCTAAAGCTAGTATCACACCACCAGAGAATGTACATGACATCAGCTGCAAAGTGTCAATAGGAGACACATTCAGGCTGTGGAAGCTCAGAACCTCCAGAATTCCCTCCCTGAGCTGCAGACTCAGGATTGGTGCAGGTGCTGGGGTTTAGGGAGTGAAGATTTTAGGTTTAAAGGGCTATTCTCTGATCTGATGTTCTAATGTAGTTTCTTCATCACAAACAGGCCTGGAGTTGTGTTGTGTTTCATTCACACATGTTTAACACACAAATCCTGCACATTTAGGTTGAGCTCTTCCTCTCAAACAGAAAAAACTCTGTCCCGACTTGTGATGTTTCATGTGGTAATACAGGAAGTAATCCACTGTGTTTTTAAATTCCATACACCTAAACCCCTTTTTGGATGGGCATTTTGAGCTTTGGAGATGCAGACCAACTAATAATAAAGTGTTACTCAAACTCGAATGAAACAAAACACAACTTCAGGTCTGTTTTTGAGGAGGTAACGACGTTCTAACATGGCTAAAAGCTCACAAGAGTCACGTTTGTGTAAAATAGATCCTTTGATGACTGGCTGCAGGTGCTGGGGTTTACATTGTGAGGATTTTAGGTTTAAAGCAACTGGATTTCAGCATCGAAACTGGCAACCCAAAACGAGAGATTAAAGTGACTCATTCTGCTTTTCAACTGGTAACAAAACACGAAATTGTAACTTAAACAACTTGTCCAATATTATTGTAACTACGGCTATGTTTATATGACGATCTGAACAGAAGACGCAAAAGTGGCGTCACGTCTTCACTTTTTATTCCACGTTTAGACGAGTGTTTTCAGGAGGAAATCTGCGTGCATACAGTGACGCAAAAGTGTGTGGAATTCAATTGGGTATGTTTGTACTTAAAAGCAACAAGAGCATCTTTGGACAGACAGAAGTTTTCACACCACACGTTTTCATCAGCTTCTCCTTCCACAAAGTTGTCCCACCATCGACTGGTTCTTCCAGGTCTCGTCCACAGCGTCTGGCTCACCTGCGACCAACTGGTGCAGCCAGAATTTGACAGAGGTGATTGCAGATTCTGTACATTTGTTGGGAGCCTCCTGTAAGTTTGTTTCTGTGTACTGTGTGTATGTGACGTAAACGCATACGGGATGTGAGCAGATATGACCAGAGTTTTGCGTTTTAGGCAGTGTAGACAGAAACGCTACAGCTGAGCATGTTTGACTTTTCTACTCTGGAGGGTGGTTTCAGATTTTTGTGTTTTTAAGCCCCAAAAACGCCGTCACCGTCTAAACGAAAGGCACTTCCGATAAATATTTTGTAGTTCTTACCTGCAAAGTGTTCTTGTGTCAACAGGCCCTAAGCGTGAATTAGTATTACAATTATCATCAGTAAAACAACTCGAATCGATTTGAACATGTTTCTTATCTGCAGAGGACACAGGTCAAGTTTAAAATCATTATCTCACATATGGACCCGTAAAGCACTCCAAAACTACACCACTTAACAAAACGACAGCGCTGATTCTGCGATCTTCATCTCTAACGTGCCTAAAGCTTATCATGTTTCCGTAGACATAAAGACAACACCCCCCCGTACTGTTCTGATGAGAATTCCAACAGCTGTGCCCACTTCCCCACCCTCCTCTTACCCACAGCCTTCAGGGAAAGTCCAGGATGTAAGCCCACGATCGGCCCCTGTGATGGGAATCCAGGCTCCTCACTCCCATCGATTCACTTTGACCTTGTGTCTATTGACGGCCGGCGAGGACATGCTTTGTGTCTCTGTCCACTCTAAAGCTACACACAGGTTTTAGTGGCTTCATTGATTTAACCCCATTACCGTTTACAGCGCCGTACGTATGGATTAGAGCTGTGCAATGAATCGAACTTAACTTGATATTTAGGTTCGGTCATTGATCGTCTTGGGTCTTTTAAAAGTTCATGTATTACGCAAAATTGAGTATTAATGTTGCTATCTTAAACCTTCAAAGTTTCTCAGAGTTTTTCAGTGCATTAAACACAAACAAAATGAGAGAACACACTTTTATTTTAGTCTATCTTTTGGCAAAGAAGTTACATATTGTGGGTTTAAAAACACTCCTACTTCGCTTAGTCCCAGTGTAGACCTGGTTCAGTCCAGACAAAGAACTGGTTTGGTCCTGGTGTAGACCCTTACTTCATTGTTTTCTTGACTTGGTCCTTGTTAGATCACATGATGCTGGTTCGAGTCACAGACTGTATAAAGAAGTGGACACAGCGTTCAACTCCAGTCAAATGTAGCTCATTGAGGCTCAGTTCTATAGCCAGGCTGACACCACCTAGTGCCTCTGCTCAATTTCATTTCTCTCCAGTGACTGTCAGGATTTGGAATACACTAGACAGTTTGCAAGAAGTTGTAGACCACTCACCAGCCAATCAGTGAAGAGCTACGAAGCCATGACGTCAACCTCGTCGCGCCTGTCTGGGTCCCTTTTGTGGAACGGCACAGCAGTAAACAAACCGATAGAGATGGATGTAGACGAAGACAGACATTCTGTGTTGGCAACGATTCCCAAGATCGAGGATTTAAAGCCGGAACAAAGAGAATGTTTGTTGAATTTTATCAAGGGGGAAAGACGTTATTGTCCTTCTTCCTATGGGATTTGGAGCATTAAATACGTCACGACCAATTGGTTAAATAAAAAATGTACAACGAGCAAACGAATCCTAATGCTGTGAGGTCATGCAAATGAATACAAATTTGGAGACGAATTTTGTACTTTGAAAACTGACCATGAGTATCACAGCAACAAACGATCCAATCTGTAGTGAGGCTGCAGAAGGTGACGTTCCTTCCTGCCTACACCACTGGTTTAGCAGGGAGCGGGCACATCTTTTGGAATGACATATTTTTGTTTGTGAATAGAAAACTTGACACAAACCTACAATTTAATGTAAACCGTGTACTTTTTGGTGTCTTTGAGAAAGGTATTCCTGCAAAAAATAGATATGCGTTGAACTTGATCATAATTAAGGGTGTGCAAAAATATTGAAATATCGATATATTGTATCGCTTAATGTGATGATACAGTGTTGATATCGTTGACTGCTGTATCGATATATCGCCAGGAGTATTTTTTGGTATATTTTACAAAATTATTTTGTTACGCACGACCGTTTTGTTGTTTGTTTAGAGGAAGGAAACTTGTTTATGCAACACATTTGACATTTTCACTGTTTTGATGATTAAAATGTTTTGTTTCATATGAACTTTGCACAAGAAGTGATTTAACAAAGACTTTTAGTATCACAGCTAGCCATTTTTATTGAACTGTATCGAATAAATTTGAAATATATCGTATTGAACCGTAAGTGTACTGTATCGAGGTATGTATCATATCGGCAACTTCTTAATGATACCCGGCCCTAATCCTAATCCTTTCAAAAATTAATTAAAATGAATTGAAATTATCTAGTCAGGAACCCAAATTTGTTGTATTTCAGTCTCTTGTCCTCTTATATAAATTCTCTAAATTATTGCACAAATCCCGAAGCCATGAAATCAAAAGCACTTTGTATGGAATTTAAAATATAAAATGTGAATTTATTTTATTAGTTATGCATTGCACAAATGTAGATAAATAATAATGCAGATATTGTGCATGCTGAGCCCTGTGAATATGAATTATTAAGCCTCCAGAAATCGTTTAGTTTACATCATTGTATATTTTATTGTACATTAGGGGAAAAAAAAGGGAGTGGGCATTTAGCAACGCTGATCAACGCCATCAAACATGATTTGTCTGTTATTAAAGTTCATATCTTGATTTACGGACAGAACAGTGATATAAAAACCAGGATCATGTGCACTGGGTTAATATGAAATTTTAAGACCAAAATGACGCAGCTCATTGCAGTAGTTACAAAGAGAGGGACTGTGTTTTTCCATTAGAAAGTGAGTCGATGGAGCTGACTGAAATCCTTTTTATAACCATATAGAAGACGCAACAACAGACGTATGTAGACTATATGATTTGATCCAGGCATTTCTGCTAAGTACTGTGGTAACTCTAGCAGTAAAAAGCACAAGAGAAGCAGATCCGGCTCCATTTATCAAGGCATTGGCAGCTGCAGTCAATAGTGCAGTGACTTTAAGAGCTTCCTGAGTGGACAGTGTAATCTGTGTAGCCCCGAGCTCCATACACTGTGTTTGTGGACAGCAGCGGAGCAGAGAGTGCAGACAAGGGCCCAGCGGGATTTAAACACACGTCTAAACTCACTCATTTCCTCCACTATTTCAACACTGTGGACAGACATCTTGCTAATTAGGTCTATGCACTTTTGTTTAACTGCGTTGTGTTAAAGTCCTACATTATATTAATCCAAACTGACTCTTATGAGCTTTAAGACATGTTTTAATGTTACCTCCTCAAAAACAGACAGAAACAGAAAATATTCAGACACTTTTTAGGGAAAGGGAGACAACTTATAATTTAAGGGGAATTCATCTCTTTAAAATGGCCAGAGTCCATACAACAAGAAAAAGTTTCTGTATTTCAGTTTGTGGGGTCAAAATCTGGAACTCTGAGTGATGAGCTCAAAAAATGTCCAAATATGAAAATGTTTAAACATAAATATAAAGAAATTATTATAGTTATGTATGCTCAAGACGGAATTTAAGTTTATTATCTGAATGTAAACTACGCTATATTTATTTTTGTATCGGAAGTAATGTGACATACTATGAAAGTCTGGCAGAAGCACATTATTGCTTTAGTGGGACTGTAAAAGGGGGTGGGGGTACATAAGATTTGTAATGTAAAATATTTGTCTTTATGTATCTGTTGATTACTGCATATGCAATTTATCATTTACTGTATGATAATGCAATTTATTACTGCATTTTCGGGCTATTGGGCGCACTCTTAAGCCTCCAACCCCATCAAAAAACAACCGCGTGCCCCACAATCCAGAGCGCCCTATAAACGAATCCACTCGGGTGTCCCATCACGACTTCAATAAACTACAAAGCCGCAAACACACACCGGAGCAGACAGCGACCGCACAGCGAAACACACACGCAGCCACACTCATCACTCCACACCGACGAGGAACGGAACGGAGGAACGAACCGAAAAAAGTGAGCGCAATGTGCCACTTCTAGACACAACTGAACAACTGAGTCACTGTGAACACGCCGACAATCCGTTGGTCCCAGACAGCACCCTCCCTACACGCCACAACTGAACAAAGCCCAGAGTCACCGTGAACGCCACAAACAAACAAAGTCCCACTGACCCATCCAACTGTTGTGTTTCTTTTAAAGCCCAGTGCGGTTTATTTGTGAAAAAAGTTCGAAAATAGACCATTCAGTGACAGTGCGCCTTATAATCCAGAGCGTCTAATAGCCCGGAAAATATGGTATTTATGGAAACATTCGAATAAACTTATCAAGAAACACATGTTTAAGTAACCCTGCATTATTAGTCTATGACTCTGTTCCCCCTTGTGATGTCATGAAGTAATCATTATTTTAATCATTTTAAACAGTGTGTACCATATTATATAACTTGGTAGTATTAAAGTTCAAATCAAATTAGACTTCAATAGGGTGACCACATTTTCAAAATCAAAAACTGGAACACCACTGGGTTGGTTGTGGTTGGTAATGGAAATTAGCTGGAATGTCCCTCTGGCTGGAAGGTCCCTCTGAATTGCACCCACTTCTTCTTCATCTATAGCTTGAACATACATTTTTGTCAACATTATCCATGTTTAGAAGGCTGCATAAATGTATCTAACATATCAAATTGCATGTTTTCTGTATTTTCTCTCTAAGTACTGTGATTAGATTTGCGATATGTTTGAAAAGTAGGATTCGGTTTGGAGTACATACACATAGGAGCATTAACATTTGAGTAAAGACTCAAGTATGAACATCTAAACAGCTCTTACTGTCCCACAGGAAGCAGAGACGAGACGTGTCCACTACATTCCTCTGTTCCACTTAAGAGACACACTATCAGTGAATCAGCATGGAGCAGGTCATTAGGAGCAGGCAAACAACAACCACAAAACTTCTGCCTGTAGGACCCCTGCCTCCCCAAAGGACCCCCACCCCCACGGGACCCCGCGGCCTCGTGTGATCGTGTGTGAGCCCAAGAAGTGACGTGTCAAGAAACAAGACGTGTGTGATTTTGAACTGTTGCATGAGTTCAGTATGGAGAATATAAAGCCTTGGATGAATATTTTTCCTCTCAAATATCAGCACTTTTTTGCCTGGGATCCAGAATACTCAAGTGCCCGACCGATATATAGGTTGGTCGATATTATCAGCCAATATAGACACTTGGAGACATATCGGCTATCAGCCTAAATCTTGTCGATGTGGGAAGACAGTCCACGTGGGCAGGTTATACCTCTTTATAAAGCTTAGACTCTCTATATTATGTCCAATTAATCCAATTTATAGACAGATAAATGTCCGAATATGTGGCAATATTTATCTGTGGAGTCATTTGTCTGTGTGCGTGACATCGTACTGCCCCTGAACGCATCCCCAGAGTCACATCACACACATTTACACTTGTTTACACCCGTGCACAGCCATAGATCCACGTGCACAACGCTGAGGCGATGCGTTAAATGCTCTTGAGTCTGATCCACAATACTGAGTGAACTTCAGCGCAGTTTAGGCCAGAAACAAAACTAAATGGTCAGATTTTTCTATAGTACTTTTCCACCTTCATGGCACCCAAAGAGCTTTACAAGAAGGAGCCACTCACCACATTCAACACACATTCAACACACATTCAACACACATTCAACACACATTCATACACCAGTGTACGCAGACACTGTGGGCGAGGTGGATTAAGTGTCTTGCCCAAGGACACACCGACAGCATTCATCTGTGGGAGCCAGAATCACACCAGCCAACCTGTGGGTCAGTGGATCTAACCGCTCAACCAATAATGTTTACGTCGAGAGCTGGATTCGAACCACCAAACTTCAGACCAGTGGGAATGCTCCACCAATTGAGCTACTGCCGCCCCACTAACTACTGATGTTTTTATCAAAGTGTGAGTGCGGAGAAGAGAGGACTGTCCCGCAGACAGAGGACACGGTCTACAGTCAACATGCTGGATTATATTCTTTTCATGGACGATTGTTTTGAGTCGGGACTAAAATGACACTTATTACTGCAGACCTGTGATCTGAGAGGAGCCTGTGTGAGGCTGAGTGTCGCAAATGCATTGGTTTAGGAGCTACTTTTGTTCTTTCTCATTGTTTAGCTCTTAGCTGCTGTACCTCCCACACATAAACAGTCTGTTTTCTTACATTGGCCTAGTGTTAAGTGACTATAGTGGCTGTAGTTATGTTTTTAGACTAGCATTGCTATGTAAATGAGCTGCGAATAGAGGTGTGAATAATCGACATTTACGTATATAATTAATTACCACACCGTGCACGCAGTTACTGCTAAAAGCTGTTGGCATTTTTGCATCACATTCTAGCCACTGAAGAAAGTAAGTAAACTACTGCGATTAAGCCGACCTATTGTCTTTAAAAATGATTGTAAAAAGGCAGAACAACAATAAATGTTGCCTAAACAAACCCAATTTAAAATCCAGTAGAGCCAGATGTAAGTTTTATAATCAGCTGAAGATTTGGAGTGAATTTTTACATCACTAAATATATCAGCTTTTATATTGCCTATTGGCACCTTCAATTCCCAGTTTATTGGTATATCAGCCACAAAAAACTCGGGCGGACCCTAGAATACACACTCACATACTTTACAAAGATGTGTGTCTGGTCAGTAGTGGATCTTCCTGTTTTCAGATGACAGAGTGAGTGACAGATGGAAAAAACAAAGGAGAAAAATATCACAGGGGACTGAAAAACATTGATTTTTGCAGAATCAAATGAGAGAAGCAATAAACACTAAAAAATGATAGATGACCAGTGAGCTGTTGAATTTCATATGCGTCACTGAAATAAACAAATCTGATAGGATCATCACGTTTGGGACAGAGGATGTGGGGAGCAGACTGATATCAATCTGTATAAAAAACACAAAGACAATCTGGATCTGCCGAACAAACATAATGTATCTTTAAAAACCCAAGCAAAATATTTTAGATTCCAAACGTGTACAACATCAATGGACACAGACAAAACTCCACATCACATCCACAGAGAACGTCACATCTGTGAGCAGCTTAAAGCAGACAGACGAGTGTGAACGCAAAATGAAACGGCACCAACAATCCAGACACAATGACAACTGTGTTCAAGCAGAGACATGACAGCCCCAGCACACGTCTAAATATAGAGACCAATCTGCTGTGGAGGATATGGACTGGGACAGCAGATGGACAGTGTAAAAGCAGAACATATAATAACTTTTCTGATGGACGGTTCACTTGCTTTTCACCAGGGAGATGTTATTGCTTTGCTCAGAAAGTTCCACGGTATGGTATTAAGTGTATGTACCTTGAATTTATTTCATTATGGGTGTTTTTATTGATCAAAAAGACCTGAAAAAACATGCAGGCCTCTCTACAGATCTGACTTTTAAAGCAGACCTTTTCAGAGTAGGGTGACCAGAATTTCAAAACAAAAAACTGGGACATTTCTAGTTTTTTTGTGTTTGGTAATGATAAAATTGTGAAACAAATGCATAATTAAAGGGCCCATCTCATGCAAAATCAATTTTTCAGAGCTCTGTACCTTCTAAGAGTGATGTGTGGGCCTTGTACATGTCACCAAAGTGGTTTTTAGATTGATTCTGCGTTTTTTTAACAAATTGCAGTGTATTTGTGCCACCCTCCCACATGACACTGAACTAAAGCTGCTACAACGATGATGCGGCAGATACACCTATGACGCCTTTGACATAGCAGAAAGTGCTTCGCACCTGTGACTTCCTCCAAGAAATCAGTAAGATTTCAGAACTATTGTGTAATGGATGTTCCAAAACCCAAATTGTGCTTGTTTATGTGCAGAAGATACAATGTGAAAAGAGTTATTTTGCATGAGATGGGCCCTTTAAGGAAAATAGTTATACAGGCTCTGTATCTGCTGCTTCTATCACACTGTTCCTCCTGTACCACTGTCACTTCACTCTACTGCACATGTCTCCTGCAGAAAGAGCCACTGTCTTGCTGCAAATCATAGGTCTATAATAAAAGTTTTTATTATAGATCCAAGCTGCAGGTACAGTAATTGAGCAGCAGAAAGAAAGTTTGGAGTGAGCGAGAAACTTGTGAGGGACTGAAGAAAAGTGGAGAATACTTGAACTGCAATGAAGAAAACAAAAAAGCTCATTGCGGGCTAAAAGATAGATTTAGCTAGAGTTGGCAGAGTTACTCAGAAGTGACACCAAGGATGAAGAATTGAATGGATTTAGTGATTTGGAGTGAGATGGAGAGTTTGGTAAACTTGTTCTGTTCTGTTGTTTATGTTATAGTTTATCTGAAGAACTGTTCATATGTAACAGTCTGTTGTTCTCTGTTCTATTGTTATTACTAGAACTTGACGTTCAAGATGAAGATGAAGAAATGTCGGTTCCTGGTCTCTGATTTTATAAAGTAGATTTACATGTTTTTTTTTCTTCTTCATTATGCATTTTTTTTGGCTGGTGTGACTTGTACGTTAAGTCGTTTCAGATGAATGTACAATTATAACATACTGATCCATGGATGTTATAGATTATAAATACAGAGCAGAATCAAGCACAGTATGTTTTCTTTAACTTAATCTGCTCGTGTTCATAGATTGACAAGTTTAATGGCGTTCTGTGGAACATTCACGGAAAGCAATGACATCTCCATAGGGACAAGAAAGTGGCAGATCCTACACCAGAAACGTTACATAGTGCACGTTTAAGTTTGCATGAAAGTAAGAGTCAATGGAAAATCAAAGTTCTAATTTCTTTTCAGCCATTGCAATGATTAGGACAACATGCATTAGACGAGACTCCAAGAACCAGATTTTGGCATATTTTTCAAGTAAACAACTGAATACAAACTCAAAAATTTCAACAAAAGCTCCAAACATGCCAAATAATCTTGAGGCTTGAGGATCTTGTTCCATGACTATGTTTTTAACCGTTCACAAGCAAAACAAAGAAAATGGCTGAACTGTCATTTGAAAGGAATTTTGTTGTCTCAAATATCTTCTTTCTCAGTCATACCCTCCTGGTTTGAGTTTGACTCTATTAGGGAACGTCGTGTCTGATGACTTACCTATCGCAGAATGCAGCCTCGAACTCTTCAAGAGATGGACTGTCTTCAATTAAAAATCCTGATGTTGAATCCAAATTTCTGTAAAGACAAAACAAGAAAATAAAAATTTAATATTTAGAATAGAACATACTATTTTAAAGCTGCACTGTGCCACCTTTTGGTTGGGGGTCTGTCACATGCATGTTTCTATGGAGATGTCATTGCTGTCCTGCTTGGAAAGTTCCACAGTGTGACTTTAAACGGCTCTACTTTACATTTATTCAATTACAGGTGGTTTTATGGCTCAAAAATACCTCGAAAAACAGACATTCTGACTGGTCTGGTTTAGTCTCCATGAAGATAGAAATGTTTAATGCCATACTGTGAAACATTCCAGACAAAGCAATGACATCTCCATGGAGAAATGCATTTGATGAAACCTCCACCCAAAAAGTTACACAATGCCCCTTTTTATTGCGTTATCTTTTTGTAATGGATAAATGTATATATCCATATCTACCACACTTTTTTCATGGTTTGGGTGTTTCCTGTGACTTATACATTCAAATGTTCACACTGAAGCTGCGAGAGGCTCTAGTCTTGTGTTTCAGTATCTGCTGCTCCTGTTCCTCCTGTACCACTGTCACTTCACTCTACTGCACATGTCTCCTGCAGAAAGAGCCTCTGTCCTGTCTGTATCATGACAGTCAAACGCACCATTACTTCTACACTACTGAACATTTTACATTTAAACAAACGTATAAAGACGACTGAGAAGACTGAACACAAATGGCCCCAAAAAGAAAATCATATTTTGCAGATTACAAGCTGCAAGTAGTGAAATCTGCTGCCGAAAACAGTAATCGAGCAGCAGAAAGAAAGTTTGGAGTGAGCGAGAAACTTGTAACACTGGGAGGATGCACCATGAAACTTTTCTGGAAGTCACTGGACGGATGGACAAAGCCTGGACTTCAGTGACACCGAAACCATCCTGTCGGGATTCAGAAAGGCTGGAATAATTCTAACTACACAGCTACACAGAAGAGGAAGCGGCGCTCTGTTTACCTCTGGAGTTGCTCAGAAGTGACACCGAGGATGAAGAGTTGAATGGATTTAGTGATTTGGAGTGAGATGGAGAGTTTGGTAAACTTGTTCTGTTGTTTATGTTATATTTATCTGAAGAACTGTTCATATGTGACGTTAACAGTCTGTTGTTCTCTCTTCTATTGTTATTACTAGAACTTGACTTTCAACAGGAAATGTCAGTTCCTGGTCTCAGATTTTTTTGAATAAATTTCCCCCCAAAAAGTGTAACACATATGTTTTCTTCATTATGCATTTTTTTGGCTGGTGTAACTTATACTCCAGAGTGACCTATAGTCCAAAAAATACGGTAGTTTTCAAGTGAACAGCTACCGTTTACCTTAAGTTCAGCGAAAAGGGTCAAGTCTAGAGCTGAAATTCTCCAATTGATTCTACTGAGGAACTAATATGCAGGATTTGTGTGTTAAACATGTGTGAATGAAACAAAACACAACTCCAGGTCTGTTTGTGATGAGGAAACACAGTAACATAGATCAGAAAACGGCGTCATATGGGCCTTTTAAAACAACATATATCATTGAGTGGTGAAAGGTCCTAAAAACATCTCCAAAAACAGAAAGCGATACACAATGAAATGCGCTATGATGACAGAAAATAAATTTGCGTTTGCCTGTCAAATCTCTGTGCAATAACATGCTGGACAAATAATTGAAAAAAAAAACCAATATGAACACTGGTCTTTTTAGCGCATCTTGCCCCAGTCAAAAAGGCCATTGTGCTCAGTAATTCCAAACTACTTTAAGCCCCGATCCCAGCACATCCCTGATCTAATACTACTATGACTCAGTAGAATTAAACAGGCTCCACTCCCTCACCCACAGACACTGCATTCTGACTTGGCCCTCTGCACCGTCAGCTCCAAACACTATATAAGGCTGTGTTATTGTAGCACACACAGACAAGTCTAAACCATTAAACCACATCTGCGCTGGCAATGAAAGACTCTTATTTTAATAGTTTTAAATGAGTCAAACAAGTGGGATTAAAGAGCTAAGGCAGGATGTACTAAAGTAAACTAAGGTGACCCGGCTTACTGAAACAATGCACGTTTTTCAAGCACCTGTACTTAATAATAAGTCCTTACACTTGCGATGCGCTTTACAGAATCGTCGAAGTCCCTCAAAGCGCTGCACTGAATTTACGTTTACATTGAAACGTATCGCGGTATCACTGTTTTGGAAACGATTTGCGTCCAGACACATCTTTTCTGTGTCCGCAGTCCTATCCACACAGTAACGTGGACCTTTCTGAAACGCTAGTCACATGATTAGACTGGCATCACGGCGTCACAACGTCAAGTGGGCGGTAAAAACAAGGAAGTGGAGCACCATGTCTGAAGTTGCAGCTGCCGATTTCGAGCCGAGGAAGATGGCAAGCGTGAAAGTAATAAGTAGTTCTAGCTACGCTGTTTCCCATTTGTCTCTGCTTAGTTTAAACTGTTTTCCGCAATAGCGTCACATGACCAATGTCACGAACCCAGCAAATCACAAAGGCGCAAGTCACACATGACGTAGTCCAATAAGGAGGCAACTCGAGCTCCTACGTCAGCGTATCAACATTTTCAGGCGTCCACACAGAGCCGGATCAGATCTGTACTCAGATCAATTCGTAGGAGCTGGCGGCACCAGATCGTTCCGTCTCTGGAGCCGTTTTCCATCAGATTAGTGTGAACGAACACTGCATCCACAACGAAAACGACTTGAATACGCACTAGTGTGGATGAGTCATTCTTCATTCCCTCCACACTTGGTGATGGTTAGACTCCATAGGCTCTATTCACGCTTAACATCACAAAACCGGAAGACGTTTCAGTTAGGACATTTTCCCACTGTCTGATCTCCTATGTGGCCGAAGGTTTTGCACCAGCCTGATGTACCATATTTTTAGGACTATTAGTCACACTTTTTTCATGGATTGGGTGGTCTAGCGACTTATACCCATGTGCGACTTATATATTAAAATATATAATTTCACATGTTCGTTATTTTCACACTGACAGCCGACAGAGGGTGCTCTAGTTTTGTGTGTCAGTATCTGCTGCTCCTGTTCCTCCTGTACCACTGTCCCTTCACTCTACTGCACGTGTCCTGCAGAAAGAGCCTCTGTCCTGTCTGGATCATGTCTTGTAGGATGTCAGACTCTCCCGGGGGCGGGGACAGTTGTGTCGATCAGGTATGAGTGGATGTTCGGCTCCTGAAGTTTGAGACATTTCTCCTCATCGTTTATGCACTCACCTGCATTTAACACATATGGGTCATTCAGACGTGTCCCACTCACTAATGTTCATTTAGCATCAGAATCATATTCTAATGATTACAAACTGCAAGTAGTGAAATATGCAGCGGAAAACGGTAATCGCGCAGCAGAAAGAAAGTTGGAGTGAGCGAGAAACTTATGAGGGACTGGAGAAAAGCAGAGGATACTTGAACTGCAATGAAGAAAACAAAAAAAAAATCTAATCTCAGGCTAAAAGCTAGATTTAGCTAGAGTTGGAGGAGTTGCTCAGAAGTGACACTGCAGATGAAAAATTCAACGGATTTAGTGATTTGGAGTGAGATGGAGAGACTTATAGTCTGGACAATACAGTATAAAGCTTTGTTTGAACACTTAAATCCAAAGAGAGTACTGCAGCGGGTGCTCTCGACAAAGTACAAGAGTAAAAGAAGGTTGTACTTGAGTTCGTTCTGAATTCTGATTAGATCATTTGAATCACAAATCGTACACCCCCACTTAAAAAATCTGCACTACACCACTGCACACACTTGAGTAACCCTTTATTATGAGTCTGTCTACATCTCCAAAGCTCAAAACGCTCTGTTCATTGGAATATGACAGGTATGAGGAAGGCTGGAAACCATGGAAAGACTTTATTAACACCCAAACATAAAAAAATAAATAAAAAAAAGTGACAATCCCTGTGCACTGCTACTCAAGTGTTCAAGTGTTTTCTTGTTTTTTCATTTTAATTTCTTTCTTTGTGTCCTTAACAGAATAAGGGGGAAAAAAAAAATTCAGTGCTATCAAAGAGAGATATGTGAAATGAAAGAAGGACGAAGGGGGGAAGAAAAAAAAAAGCAAATTGTTGTACATTTGTGATTTGAAACTGCCATCTCTATTTGACTGCTAATAAAACTTTTAATAAAAAAAAAAAAAAGCTCTGTTCAACCTTGCGATGTCTTGAAGTTGTAGATTTCAAGTTAAAGTTTTACATTTTGTTCAATGTTCAGAAATGATCCAAATGATTCTAGTGTTGGAAACTGCGCCGCTTTAATATCTGCAGCCTTTGCGATTTGCCAGTCACATCCCGTTCAAACTGTAATTTCGATTAGACGGTGATTCATCTTGCAGCGCTCCTCACTTACCAATCATCCAACCATCTTTCACGCTGCAGTATACACTCTCGCAGTATTGTACACTTGTATGGGGGGAGGGACCAGGCCAGGGATCCGTTAGAGTAGCTGCGTGTTCTGCTGTGGGTGTGAGAGTCGAACATGTGGCCAAATTTGGACTTGATAAGTTTCGCCTGAACCTATAAACAATGTCCGATGACAGATGGTGGGGGAGATATTGGAACTAAACTGGAATATTTAGACCTTGGGAATAGACGGTCAGAAATTAGACTGTTGGTATCAAATGCCCGAGACATAAGAGGATAATACATCACGTTCAAACAGGAAAATGTGCTGAGGCAGACCCAGAGTCCCTTGGCGTTTAAAAGCTTTGGTTGGACCACTTCCTTCCTCGGGATCTAAATGACACTGCAGAATGTAATGCTGGCAGATTGTTAAACAGATCCATGTGTTCAAGTTAAAGAGATTTTATTGCACTAACTTCTGATCTATGTGATAATGTTGGAGAGCTGTTAACATTAAAACATCACTTCATGACATCACAACATGGAACTGCATTTTGAGTTTTGGAAATATAGACAGACTTCAGGGTTACTCAAACAAAACACAACTCAAGGTCTGTTTTTGAGTCAAGAGTCAATTCTATTCTGAAGAGATGGAGATACAAGCTATTAATGTCAGTCTGAAACATTTGAAAAGTATTATTAATGCTCATGTTCATATACAAGAGATTTAGGTTAGGTTTGGCTCGGATGTCTAAAAATTAGACACTGACAAAGATCTCTTTCTTGCAATAAAGTGCACCTTAACTTATTACAAATCCTTTACATCACACGAGCAGAAGTTACAGTTTGTGCATGATATTGACAAGAAATCTCCAAAACCAATATGTGGTTAATAATTGTGATTAGCATATTCAAACAATATTATATCAGGGCATGTTCACACTTCACTGTGATCAGTTAAAACATCCTGTCATTCACTCAGAGCATGTAGGAGCAGTCAATAAAGTGCACAGAGCTGCATCAAACCAATAAATACTGAATCACAATATGACACTCGCAGAAAAAACTGTGATCACAGGGATCAGATCACAATTTAACCTTCAGCGCCACCTCGCCCTAACCTGGATCACAGCAGACTGATCTGTGTCACTCTTCTACACATGATCAATCTGGAACGGCTCTCACTCAAAGTCCTCAGAAAACTCTCTGTCCACAAATGCACAAAGCTCTTCCCTCTGCAAGTTTCTCACAAATGAAATATTCTACTCACTCTAATTCTATTAACACTAAAATAGACTGAAATATGTCTGTCGGCTCTGCCATGTTTGCTTTGGTTGGTTTAGGCGCTTGGCCTTTGGCTTCCGTAGACGCACCCACCACATGTCGGGCTTATCACCCCACACCAAGATGGATATTTGTGAGTTTGTGAACGCACAAATATGGCAAGAATCCATCTGTCTGTGGATGGTTCATATGGCCCAGGCCCACATAGAAAATACACTTGATACTGTCATTTTGTGATATGAATGAAACATTTGTTAGCTCAGGTTTAAGTTGATCTCTGCACTACACTGAGCACATATTTACATAACATACATTTAGTGAAAGCTTTCATTAAAATAAAGCCATAACCTATTCTGGTCCATATAAGTCTTCTGGTCCAGATGCCAAAGTATTTTGGTCTCAAAACAGAGCAGGCAGTCACACAGGTCATAACTCTAAACCAACATAGAGCAGCCTCTGTGTGCTCAGCGCTAATGAATGATGTCACCACTCAAGCACCTCAGCCCAAATGCATCGTGGGTATGCAGTGACGGAGGGTTGAGCAGGAGGTGTGTGTTAGACAAGAGCACAAACTGGCTCTGCTAACACATTCACCATAATGTCAGACAAAAGCATGTGTGTGATTTAAGAGCTGGATCACATGTAAACAACATCACTCACTATTTTTATCAGCACAGGCACCAGCCAAGAGACATAACGTCTGAACAAGTGAATGAACAAGTGCCTTTGTCTGGGGCTGTGCAGCTATTCCAATTGTAGTGGAGATGGGGATCAAGTCATTTCTAATGGTCAATGATCATCTGTCTTTGTAATGAAGCGGTCTACAGCCATCCTGAGTAAAAGCACGTGGTTTGACTCCAGTATGACTGTGTAATCTTTAATCACTTATTTTCAAGACACCATATTGCCAATCCATCTTTTAACAGCCACTGGTACACACCCATCCAAGTACTTACTTCATTCTGATACGTGTAGGATTCAGTACTGTTAAGCAACTATTGTACGAGCAAACACTCTGGTGTAGAATAGCTCTTATAACAGGATGTCGAATAACTCAAGAACGGAAATCTACTAATCAATCATCTTTTGAAAAATGGCTGGAAGGGATGCTTAAAACTGCAAACTATGAAAGGGTGACTTATGAGTTACAGCAGCGGCATGGCTTGTTCTTCAAGATATGGAAACAATTCCTTGATTATATGGAAATCAAATAATGGACTATTACTAAACTAAAACAAACACTTGTGGACACTGAAGGATACGAGGATCACTGTATCCTGAGCTATAAAATACTGTATGTAGGTGTATTTGTATAAGTGGGTTTTTATTTATATAGCACTTTTGACAGATATACGGTGTGTCACTTTAAAGTTCACTGTTCATTCACTCCACACGTGCTGCTGGTAAACTGCTACTGTAGCCACAGCTGCCTGGGGCAAACTGACTGACTGTGCCATCGGCCCCTCAACCACAACCAACACTCACATACACACCACTTTCATACTAGCCAATGTGGGTGAAGTGCCTTGCCTAAGGAAACAACAGTTTTTGTGACTGGCGCCCCCTGTTACATAAAGGTGAACTGTAGTACAGTTGTAGGGAGTATTATCTGTAGGTATGTATGTACATATACAGGTGCACATGTGTGCTGTGTGCATGTGTGTGTATGTATGTGCATGTATGTGTGTACGTATGTGCATGTATGTGTGTACATATGTGCATGTATGTGTGTATGTATGTGCATGTATGTGTGTATGCACGTGCATGTATGTGTGTACGTATATGTGCATGTATGTGTGTATGTATGTGCATGTATGTGTGTATGTGCATGTATGTGCATGTATGTATGTGCATGTATGTATGTGCATGTATGTGTGTATGTATGTGCATGTATGTGTGTATGTATGTGCATGTATGTGTGTACATATGTGCATGTATGTGTGTATGCAGTTTTCTTTCTGTGCTTTATGTGCACAAAATAGTAATTCAAAAAAAAGAGACTCAGTAGTGTTGCGTAATCATTTTGGTACAAATGAAAAAAAATCTATTCTTCGTTAATGTGATCTGCAGCGGAGTTGCCGACTCTTTGCTGTGGTGACGTTTATGGTGACATCATCTCCCGCTGGGTGGAAATCAGATATATAATCAGAAATTATGTACAGGAGAAATGTCCTGTTAGCCTGCGCTCCTTGAATCTACACTGACTAAGGACAGCGCACATCAGATGGTGTGTGTGTGATGTGCACGTTTTATAATGTCACAGGGCTGTTAATGTACTATCTACATTCTAAACACATCACACAACATCACACACTCTAATGGCCTGGAGTCTTTGACATTGCTAACGTGGTACAGTGAGACATATGCAACCTCAAGACTAATTACAATTTAAAATCATCGTTTCAGTTTGGGCTGCAACTGCAGATTATTATTATTATTAGTTAATTAATCTATGGAAAGTATTTTTCCAATTAACCGTTTAGCTTTTTAGATCCTAAAGGCGTAAGGAATCTGAGGAATCTACTGCAAGTCATGCCTCCCTGATGAGAACAATTACACGTTTTTTTTTAATATTATATCCACACACAAAATCTTACCTATAAATATCGTCTTTAAAGGGCCCATTTTCCAATCTACAGTATTTTAGGATGTAGTAGTATTTTAGTTTCCTCATCAAACAGACCTGGAGTTGGGTTTTGTTTCATTCACACATGTTTAACACACAAACCCTCCACATTTCTTCTCTCTACTGGATGTGCTCCACTGTTTTTAAATTCCATACACCTTCACTTGAATCATTTGGATGGTTTCAGCCCTGGAATTGCCGATCTCTATTGAACTGAAGGTAAACGATAGCTGAAAACTTCAAAACTACCACTACATGAAATCACAAGAACTGAGCATTTCGATCTTTGGAGATGTAAAAAGACAAATAATAATAAAGGATTATTTAAAACATGTGTGAATGAAATAAAACACAACTCCAGGTCTGTTTTTGAGGAGTTGGTGCAGTCTTGACTAGTGTTGTAGTCAAGACCGCACTAATCGAGACCAAGACCAGTCTGAGATCACGAGGTCTCGAGACTGAGACAAGACCAAGACCATAGCCCAATAAGACCAAATAAAGACCATCTTTGTCATCTTTGACACATACAGCTCTGGAAAAAAATAAGAGACCACTGCAAAATTATCTTACTTACATGTATGTGTTTGAGTAATATGAAAAAAATTGTTTCATTCTATAAACTACTGACAACATTTCTCCCAAATTCCAAATAAAAATATTGTCATTTAGAGCATTTATTTGCAGAAAATGATAAATGGTCAAAATAACACACAGCTTTCATGTGTTTTGGCCTGTTCTCCACCAAGATGAACATGACTTTACTCCAGTCCTCGATGGTCCAATCCTTTGCTTCTCATTGATGAAAGTTTTTTTTTTTTTTTTCCGTAGCTTTACACGACTTGAGCCTGTTTCCAACCGTTTTTGCTGTGCACTTCACCATTTCAAACAAAAAAAAATGCAGTGGTCTCTGATTTTATTCCAGAGCTGTATATATCAATGTTTCTATAAATCTGTTTCCATTTGTTCTGGTTAATGTTCATTTAGGCTTAAAATAGGCCAAGCAAACTGTCCTGCACTTAAACACTCTGTGCCCCTTTTTTGGACCCTCACCCAGTTTGAGAACCTCTTCTTTAAGAGAACTTCCACTGGCACTTTACAGAAAACAACTTCAAAGTGAATCAAGTTATTTTTTTCAAGTTCATAACATTTACAGTTTCATTCTCTTACTGGTTTTGTGGTGACATTGAGCAGCCTTTGCACATTTACCAGCCGTAATGAAATATGATCATACTTGTCGTGTGTCAAAACTCGAGTCTGAGACAAGCCCAAGACCAAGCGGCCACAAGATCAAGACAAGACCAAGTCCAAATGCGCTTGAGTCCGAGATGAGATCAAGACAATAAAAAGAGGTCGGCCTCGAGTAACAGCATTAACATGTCTTAAAGCTCACAAGAGTCCATTTTGTGTAATACTGAACTTGTAATCTCAAAAATAAAACTAACGAAGAAACTATGACTTAACCACAGCAGGTCTAAGGCTACGTTCAGACTGCAGAGCTTAACGCTCAATTCAGCTTTTTTTGTGAAATCTGATGTTTTTCTAATTGAATGCGACTTGTATATGATCTTCAATGTGAACATTAAACGGTCCAAAAGTGTCCTGCATACACACTGGACACGATGACGTCAACCGCAGCGAGCGTGCTCTGTGTTTGTGGAAGTTGTCCAAACATGGACGCAGTATTGAGCACCTGGAGATTTTAAAGTTCCTCTCGTACCGGAGCCAGAACATGAACAACTTACTTGTTTTAAGGAGGAGATTGAGAAGGAGAAGGACGAGGTTTTTGGCCGTGGTGTTTTGTGGGACAGTGGCAGCGACGTCCGTTGAAAGGAACGTGTGGATGTGGAGACGCAGCCAAGAGTGGTGAGTGGTGATGTGCTTCACTTCAGTGACACGGAGTTCATTAACAATTTTCACCTACTTCAGTGCAGAATAGTGACGTTTGTGTCTTGTTGATAACATGTAGGTCAAATGAATGCGCTTTGGCCGTTCACACTGAAGTCGCATGTCAAAAGATCAGATATGTATCGGTTTTAGGAGCACATATCCAAGTGTCCTGGGTCACACTGTCATTAAAAGATCAGATACAGGTCACATAGGGGCCAAAAAATCGGATTTGGGTCACTTCAGGCTGCAGTCTGAACGTAGCCTAAGTCATGTTTCTTCAGACTCACGCTGCAGAGTTGTGCACAGTGTCTTATTATAACACAGTTCCTCCTCACAGCTCTGTAACAGACGCTTTTTCTCTTGGCTCCATCTGGCTCCTCATGACTCAGATCTGTGGACAAAGGCACACTCCAGATTGTGACGCCAGGGCTGGCCACCGGGGGCACTGCTCAGCGGGACACTCACACTACAGGGTCAAAACTAATTATGGATTCAAAAATGTTAAATAATGAACAGTTGGAGGAGTTTGCAGACCCCAACACAAGATGTCAGCCTTTCTTTTACTCTTTCTGTAAGAAGATTTTAACCAAATAAAGAAGCAATTATTGAATAAACTCAGAAATTATGAACTAAATTAACTATATTATTTTGCATATGAGATGATTTTTAGTTTGGATTTTTCTTTTTTTTCTTTTTTAGGATTACTAATGGACAAGATATAAGTTTCACCAAGTATCAATACTGAAAAAAAGCACATACTGGACTAGAATAAATTTGGAACTTTCCTTTGGACCTTTCCTGAATAGTCGGGATGTAACGAAATTTCATGGTATTATATTTCCACGATGTGCATGTCACGGTACGATACTGATTACAATATTTTGTAGATACTAACAAAACTATGATTATCCCCTGTGCCTTCTTTAGGGAAATTTGTGTATCTGAAGGTACATTTATCATGACAACTTTGGCTGTGGTTGTTTGATTGCCATGAAAACTTACACGGACATGTGATTTCCGTACATTCCGATCGGACCAATTTTGGTGACATGAGAAGTTTTGTAGACACTCAACATGTTTCGGACATTTGTGTTTCCATTGACTTCCTTTATAAACTCATTTTTTTACCACTACTCTATAAATCAAGGTGAAAACATTTTTTGGTGCATGTTAAACTTTTTCTGGAGCAAACCCAATGACAATTTATCTCAAACACACCCATTGTGACTTTTTCTTTTCTTTTTCACTTTATTCAAAAACAAAAAATGTCCCAAAGTCAATGGAATTATCACTTTTTTTTTCTTTTCAAATTGGCAGTAGGTGGTATGTTGCAAAAACTCGCACCTGAAGAGTTAATAAATTATAATAATTTATAATCCCGATATGTAATTTTGAAGAGAACCCATTCACACACACACACACACACACACAAAATCTTTGAAAAATATGAATGTTTTGACGATTTTCTGGCAGTTTAAAAATTTAAAAACACAAATTGTCTCAAACACTCCCAGTGTACACATATTTTCAACAAGGCACAAGGGTTATACAACTTTTTTTCCTTTAAAATCCCTTTGGTTGGTTTACAAGGTCTTTGGTTCTGACATACACCAAGCTTTAAAAGTGATTAATAAGTTAATTCATCGTGTAAATTGGACTAAAACAGAGCAAAGCATTATGGTCTTTGAAGTTCCCTCTGTTTCTTTTAGCTATTGTTGCACCGTAACAATGAGTTTAAGCAGAGTGCCTTGTCATTTGATAGATTTTGTACTTTTTTGGTCTTGGTTTGTGCCCATTCTGTATACACTTGGTTTGGTCTTCTTTTAGCAGTGTTGGGAAGGTTACTTTTAAAATATATTCCCCAGATTACAGATTACATACCCCAAAATGTAGTTTGTAACGTAATCCATTAAATTACTTAAAGTGAGTAATGTAATCTGAATACTTTGGATTACTTGATATTGTCATGCTTTTTAAAACTACATGGATGTAGCAAACATATCCTGCATTTAGTTCGTTCTCTTCAAATTGTCTGTTGAGCCCAAGTCTCCATGAACAGACAACTGTTTGCTGTAGAGAAGCAAAGACAAGGAAATCTGAACATGAGATATTTTGTTTTGTCTGCTAAAAGACAATAAAAAGCCCAGACTTTACATAAGCATATAAAAAATATTGATAGAGAAATTATTTCTATATGAGATCACTGCTGCTTTCAATTATATCCACCCTACTGTTAGTTTAGTCCTGGTTTTAGACCTCGTTTAGTCCTTGTTTAGACCTGGTTTAGACCTAATTTAGTCCTGGTTTTAGTCCTGGTTTAGTCCTGGTTTAGACCTGGTTTAGTCCTGGTTTAGTCCTGGTTTAGTCCTGGTTTAGTTCCTGGTTTTAGTCCTGGTTTAGTCCTGCCTTAGTCCTGGTTTAGTCCTGGTTTAGTCCTGCTTTAGTCCTGCTTTAGTCCTGGTTTAGTTCTGGTTTTAGTCCTGGTTTAGACCTGCTTTAGTCCTGGTGTAGTCCTGGTTTACGTCCTGCTTTAGTCCTGGTTTAGTCCTGCTTTAGTCCTGCTTTAGTCCTGGTTTTAGTATTAGTTTAGTCCTGCCTTAGTCCTGGTTTAGTCCTGCTTTAGTCCTGCTTTAGTCCTGGATTTAGTCCTGGTTTAGTCCTGGTTTTAGTTCTGGATTTAATCCTGGTTTAGACCTAATTTAGTCCTGGTGTAATCCTGGTTTTAGTCTTGCTTTAGTCCTGGTTTAGTTCTGGTTTTAGTCTTGGTTTTAGTCCTAGTTTAATCCTGGTTTAGCCCAAAATATGAAAACAGGAAAGCACCTCCGTGTAATCCATTTATTTCAACAAAGTAACTGTAATCCAATTACCACTCATGGAAACAGTAACTGTAACCGAATACAATTACTCATAATTTGTACTCTGATTACATAATGCCAGTACATGTAATCCTGTTACTCCCCAACACTGTCTTTTAGTCCTGGTTTAGTCCTATTTTAGTAGTTTATGGAAGTGTAAATTGATCTACACCAGGGTTAGTAGAAGACCACATGGTAGTATTAAAAAAACTACCGTTATTTTGTGTTGAAAATACAATATTCTTTTGTAAATTCAAACTTGCGTATTGTTGTAGGGCTGTATAGTTGTAAGACTAATCGGAATTGAATCGAAGTCGCTGTGTGAATGGAAGCAATTAGCAAATCACCAAGGCTGCAATTTCTGGAAGTACCATAATTTCCTTCACAAACAACAAAACCTCCTGAGCTGTTAAGCAAAAAAACACTAAGCCTGTACTTTAGGTCTGTACAAACATGTTCTGAAGTCAGATTCTTGTTTCATATTTGAGTCTTTTTGGCAATTCTTTGGGAAAGGTTTAAAATTAACTTTGAACGGAATCCTATTATTGCAGGAAAGCTCAAATCTAGAATTGAAGACTAGTTTGATTGAGAATTTCCACACTTAGCGATTTATGAATGTTTTGAATCCTTGTCTATAAAAACAAGCTGTGGGATGTTCGAGTTTACTTAAAAATAGCAAAGATAAACACCCAACTGACTAAGATCTGAAGCTTGTCAAGGCTAGCAGTTATATGGGCGAATTTGGAGTAGAGTTCCATATTTGGAATTCCGACAGCGAGTATCATAGCAACCAAAGAGCCAATCCGGAGCGAGGCTGTTGAAGATAACGCCCCCTTTGGTTTGGCAGGGAGCGGGCACTTAGCAATGCTGTCAATCAAACCTGTTACCAATGCTATCAGGAGCGACCGCAGGGAAAGAAGGCGACAGATATTTTTTTTAATGTTCATATTTTGTTTTATGAAAATTGCAAAAGAAAAATGCCAGAATCATGTTCGTATTAAACATTTAAAGACCAAAATGAGGAGTCTGACAGCAGCAGTGGTAGTGGTTTTACAATACAAAGTGACTTGGAACGATGGAGCAGAAGAGCGTTCATACACAATTTTATTTGGAATGCGACCGAGGGTTAGCTGTGTCCATTTATTAGGGCTGGAACGGTACATGTATTTGTGCCGAACCGTTTTGGTACAGGACGTTCGGTTCAGTGCAGGGCTGTGCACGAGTGAGTTTATATTCCACCACTACATGTGCAGCTACACACAAGACTCGGCTCTTAAATATTCATGAAGGAACTCGTCCGTGATTGGGGCAGTTTTTCTCCGCAGCACTTTATAGTTAGGGCAGCCGCCTTGACACATGGGGGACAAAGTTGGTGTGGGGAGGCCTCCGAACCACAGGAATCAACACAAAACTAAGGTCCTCACTTTCGACTTTCGCCGGCACAGAATCTCTAGCGAAAGGGTGTTTTCAGCCAATGGGGAAGTTGTAACTGCAGCAGATCTGCACATACTATAGACCAGGGGTGTCAAACATACGGCCCGGGAGGCAAATGAAGACTTGCCTCTTTCCAAACGCTCTTAAAGGACGATCGTTTTGACTGTTGACCGTGACACCCTCATTAGAAAAATGTCCAAAATGAGAAAAGTGTACCCCGAGTGCAGGATTTTCCAAGAAAAACTGACTTATTCCTATTTACATACAAGTTCATGTTAAAACATTGTGTTGAAATTGCATTTTTCTTAAAGTTTCAGGTTGTTCATAATAAAAAAAGATTTCTGTAACAGATTTGTGTTTCTCTGCACAAATATTTGAAATTATTGCCATTTTTGAGGTACATATGCCATGAGTTTTCTGATCCGGCCCCGTTGAGATCAAAGTAGGTTGGATACGGCCCCCGGACCAAAATGAGTTTGACACCCCTGCTGTAGACAATGTGGACAAGTTGTTTTTTCTGGCCAAAAATATGAAGACTGAGTAAAACTTGATGCTGGAAGTGTTAGTGCTGTGCTTTACTTTTTGAAAAGTTTTGTTTACTGTTTACAAGGAATTTATTATTATTTTTTATAACATTTCATACATTTGTTGCTCATTTGAGAATATTTTATGTAAATTATTAGTATTTCCAAGCAGCACTTTGCATTTATCTTATTTTCCCGTTTGTACAATGTTAAAACAAATTGTTGGTTTAATAAAAACACAAATAAACAACAAGTAAATGGTTTTGCATTTTGTTCTTATAATGTACCAAAAAAAGACTCGATTGAAGACTCACCTCTTCTCCCTGCATTTAGTACGAGCGAGTCAGGTTATCTTGGTGTTTTTATTGTAGTTTTCAAATGTTTTCTGTATATATGTATATGTAACCATGATTTTTGTACCGTTACCATTTATACAATCTATGGTAAAACCTTTGAACACTCTGCAACCTGAAACTATACAGATACACAAAGCTAATGTTCACAACACAATATACAGCTATTCTGTTTGGTGCAGGCTCTCAGAAGCTGCAGCCAAATCATTTATAAACTAATGTACCAAATTACACTTGTGCTGAGTTCACTCACTGATACTCTTGGTAAGTGTGGGAATTACCAGAGGTTGAGACAGCACACAGAAAAACAATGAAATCTTAGACTCAGGAATGAATGAGGTCGGTTGCTCATAGCTGGTGTTAAGCTGTGTTTAAAGACTTGTATTAAGTTTCAACCAGGAAACTCCACGAACCCAAAGAGCTTTGAAATGTGCACTGTCAAAAAGTCAACATTTCAGAGCAACACGAGAACTACACACCCAAGTCCAAATATTACAAAATTGTGCGTTTGTATATTGCTAAAAGTGCCCATATTACACTATTTTATGATCTGCTCACAAACAGACTGCAGTTGTGTTTTGTTTCATTCACACATGTTTAACACACAAACCCAGCACATTTAGGCTGAGTTCTTCTATCAGACTGAAACACTGTTCTTGTGACATCATGTGTTGATACAGGAAGTGCTCTACTATGTTTTAAAGGGCCCATCTGATGCAAAATAACTCTTTTCACATTGTATCTTCTGCACATAAACAAGCACAATTTGGGTTTTGGAACATCCATTACACAATAGTTATGAAATCTTACTGATTTCTTGGAGAAAGTCACAGACCAGGAACTATGAAAGACCGACTATTGCTCCTCCCCCCGCCCGTCCTGAGAAAGCACAGGCTCCGCCCTCCAAACGTGACGTAGGCTCTGAGTGAGCCGCCCTTCCTCCGCCCATCTCAGGGAGGCAGACATGCACCCTGATAGTGGTAGGAATAAACTTTTATTCATCATGGAGATACAGCGCGTTCAGCCACATGTGTTGGACCCGGAATCGTACGAGAACTTTGAGATGCACGAAGCTCAAGCACCACGTCGACATCAGCTGAACATTACTGATTGGTAAAGTATTAATAAACATTAGTAGATAAACTTATTATATCGTGTTCACTGCAGTATAGAACAATGAGCTTATGCTGTCGTTTATGTTTAGGTGTTCATGTGGGAATTGTCAGCTGATGTGGGGAGGAGGGGGGGCGGAGGTGGGGGAGCGGGGAGGGGTCAAACGTGTCATAGGTGTATCTGCCGCGTCATCGTTGTAGCAGCTTTAGTTCGTTGTCACGTGGGAGGGTGGCAGAAATACATTGCACTTTGTTAAAAAAAACACAGAATCAATCTAAAAACCACTGCGGCGACATATCCAAGGCCCACACATCACTCTTAGAAGGTAGAAAGCTCTGAAAAATTGATTTTGCATGAGATGGGCCCTTTAAATTCCATGCTCCATCACTAGAATCATTTGGATGATTTCAGCCCGTTACGTAGTCCTACGATATTACATGGATAGTAACAACAGACTTAGGGCATCATTTTATTCTAGTGAGTTGTCTTCAAGGCTTCTGCATGATAACAAAATGGCAAATACACCTTACACCTCAGTCATTACGACCACTGATGTATAGTGGGAGCCTGTACAGATTATGACGACCTCATTTGAACTAAGGTTATTATAGGATTCAAGTTTGCCCAATTCTGTCTCCCCCTCCCTTAGAGCCTACTTCACATTTGGAGGGCGGAGCCTGTGCTTTCTCAGGACGGGCGGGGAGATGAGCAATAGTCGGCCTTTCATAGTTCCTGGTCTGTAACTGCCTCCAAGAAATCAGTAAGATTTCATAACTATTGTGTAATAGATGTTCCAAAACCCCAACTGTGCATCTATATGTGCAGAAGATACAATGTGTAAAGTGTTACTTTGCATGAGATGGGCCCTTTAAATATGTGACATGTTAGCAGTTAATACCCCGTCCCTCGTTAATAAGTGCTCTTTTTTTCTTCTTCTCCATCTGCTCAACTGATAAATAATGAAAGAGGTGAGCTGGGTTTTGATCTCAGGTCTGATCACGTGAGCTGTGGTGCAGGTGCATTCCTAAAATCAGCCCGAGGTGTGAGACGTGTGAGGAACGATCACGCCAGGGTACATACACACATACACTGTTCATATACATTCTTCTGTGTGCTTCCTTTCTCCGTTCTGAACACGAACGCTGCAGCATTTTTTTAAATATTATGATCTGATTTTAAGTTTATTTTTAGATAGTAGGATTCTGTTCAAAGTTCACATTTTGAAAGGTCCTAAAATGTTCTTATCTCCTCAAAAACAGACCTGGTGTTGTGTTTTGTTTCATTCACACATGTATGGTACTGTGGCCTATGTATTGAGGTATGTATCATATCCTGGCCTATGTATCAAGGTACATATCATATTGTGGCCTATGTATCAAGGTATGTATCATATCGAGGCTTTTGTATCGAGGTATGTATAGTATCGTGGCCTATGTTATCAAGGTATGTATTGTATGTGCCTATGTATCAAGGTATATGTATCGAGGTATGTATCATATCGTGGCTTTTGTATCGAGGTATGTATTATATTGTGGCCTATGTATTAAGGTATGCATCGTATCGTGGCCTATGTATCGAGGTATGTATCATATCATGGCTTTTGTATCGAGGTATTATTATATTGTGGCCTATGTATCAAGGTATGTGTCGTATCGTGGTCTATGTTATCGAGGTATGTATCGCATCATGGTCTATGTATCAAGGTATGTATCATATCGTGACCTATGTATTGAGGTGCATATCATATCGTGGCCTATGTATCGAGGTATGTATCATATCGTGGCCTATGTATCGAGGTATGTATCGCATCATGGTCTATGTATCAAGGTATGTATCGTATCGTGGCCTATGTATCGAGGTATGTATCATATCGTGGCCTATGTATCGAGGTATGTATCGCATCATGGTCTATGTATCAAGGTATGTATCGTATCGTGACCTATGTATTGAGGTGCATATCATATCGTGGCGTATGTATCGAGGTATGTATCGTATCATGGCTTATTTATCAAGGTATGTATCATATCGTGGCCTATGTATCAAGGTATGTATCGCATCGTGGCCTATGTATCGAGGTACGTATCATATCGAGGCTTTTGTATCGAGGTATGTATCGCATCATGGTCTATGTATCAAGGTATGTATCGTATCGTGACCTATGTATTGAGGTGCATATCATATCGTGGCCTATGTATCGAGGTATGTATGATATCGTGGCCTATGTATCAAGGTATGTATCGCATCGTGGCCTATGTATCGAGGTACGTATCACATCGTGGCCTATGTGTCAAGGTATATATCGCATCATGGCCTATGTATTGAGGTATGTATCGCATCGTGACCTATGTATCGAGGTATGTATCATATCGTGGCTTTTCTGTCGAGGTATGCATTATATTGTGGCCTATGTATCAAGGTATGTATCGTATCGTGGCCTATGTATCGAGGTATGTATCATATCGTGGCTTTTGTATTAAGGTATGTATCATATCGTGGCTTTTGTATCGAGGTATGTATCATATTGTGGCCTTTGTATCGACGTATGTATCACATCATGGCCTATGTATCGAGGTATGTATCGTATCAGTTAACAGCACAAATCATCTCACCTGTTGTAGTTCCAACTAAATCAGCTCATACTGATCAGATTGTGTTAAAAATAAAGCTCAGATTAAAGTCTAACAGCCTCAGATAGAGCAGTGCTTACAGCTACGAAGTATATATACTCTGTACTGTACTGTGAAGCAGAGGCTGAGACCCTCCCCCAAAGAACATCCAAGGAAAAACCAACAATTCCCTTTGATCCCACAACACACTGGTCCAGGTTTCTGTCCACACTGAGAAATTAAAAATAGAACCTCCGCTCACAATAGCCCACCTCAAGAAATAACACACTTAAGTGGTGACTTTTAAAGGGTACATATTACGCTATTTTCTGATCTATGTTATAATGTAGTTTCCTCATCACAAACACACCTGGAGTTGTGTTTTGTTTCATTCACACATGTTAATATTAATTGCTGGATGTATACTGCGATATTTTGGATGGTTTCTCTCAAAACTACGACCAAATCATAAGGTTTCAAAGTTCACAGCTCATGATTCCTGTTTTCAAGAGGAGACAGGTTTGATTTTCTTGTGACCTACAATTGTTGATCAGGAGCTGGTCATGAGGTATTAATCGGTTTTCATTACCACTTGTATACTACACGAAGCACGACACACGATTAAGCCAAAAGTCGGCTCAAAAAGGGTCAAAAATTGCACAGTGTACTCCAGGAATCTGTGTATCATTCGTTCATTCGTTTTTCAATATAAAACCAAAAGTAAGAAAATGTAAAAACAACTATTTTCTTCATTATTTGTCTCCAAAACCAAACGGATAATGATTAGTTTTTTCAGTTTTCGATTTTGTGTTTGAGATGCGCCTGCGTAGTCTGACGGGTGATCAGCACTGAGTCCAGGACCAGACTGGGACCAGACCAGGATCAGACCGGTACTGAGACTGGGACTGGGTTCGGGACCAGACTGGGACCAGACTGGGACCGAGACTGGGACCAGACCAGAACTGAGACCAGGACTGAGACCAGGACCAGACCAGGACTGAGACTGGGCCCAGACCAGAAATGAGACCAGAACTGAGATCAGGACTGAGACCGGGACCAGTCCTGTTCCAGTCCCAGAATCATTATCCATTATTCGTTTGTTCATTTTAGTTTTGGAGACAAATAAATAAGAAAAAAGTTGTTTTTTTGTTTTTCTTATTTTTGGTTTTATATTGAAAAACAAATGAATGAAAGATACACGGATTTCCCGGCTTAACACACAAACCCTGCATATTTAGGTTGACTTTTTCTCTCAAACAGAAAACAGTCCATTTGATCTTGTGATATCATGTGGTGATACAGGAAGTGCTCCACTTTGTTTTTAAACTCCGTACCTCTCCACAGATCTGACCTGTTATGATGGTGCCACTTATTAGACTTGATGGAGATGGATAAGTCAGACTTTGGAACATTACAGTCAAAGCAATAACATCCATGGAGATATGCAGGTGGAGGATCCAAATGATTTTAAAGCAGACCTAAAGCAGACAGAGTTTTTAACCATGTCATAGATGTTTCCTTCTCATTTACACATTTCAAGTTGTATTTAGAGCTGCAGTCTCCAACCTTTTTCTTCCGGTGAGCTACCGTTACAAAAAGAAAATGCCAAAGAGCTTCTACTTTTAGTGATCACAAGTATCACTGCCTGTGGGTTTGGTGGTCGGTGTTGTGGTGAGGCCAATATTGAACAAAGACTTGATTTAACAGGCACACATGTCCCTAAGGTTGTAATGGAAGAGAAACAATAGTCCGATACACCAAACATAATAATACACTTCAAGCTCGGATGTGACGGCAAATCCGAGGTCCAAGTAGGGCTGTCGCAATAACTGCAAAAATTAATCACCGCAGTACTGAGGCCCACCATGCACCGCGGTGGGCCTCTTAGTACTGCAATCACCGCACGTGACCAATGTGACCCGACCCAGAGTCCTGGACGGCTCCACCTGTTCCCACCTGTGCCCGTGATAACCCAGGACTAACCCAGGACTAACCAAGGGCTAATCCAGGACCGTCTGATGACCGCAGGTGAAAGGACCGCAGCAGCTCCGTGCCGCGCGGAGTTAAGTGCGGCCATCGCCCGATCGTGCTTTGCAGACACCTGCTCCGCGTGCTTGTGCTAAGGGCTCCCTCTCTTAAGTCCGCGGGTACCTGACCTGGAGCAGGACTCTGACCCGACCTGGAGCAAGACTGTGACCCGAGCTGCCACAGTGAGAGCTGGAGAGATGCGGCACTTGTTCCAAAGCCAAATGTTACTTCTTCCGCTACACACGCTGTATCCACACGACAACCAAGGTACATGTGCATCTACGCAACAAGCACATCATCAGAGAGAGTTTTCCTGTGCAGCTGGAAATATTCTAACTCTGGGGGATGTGGGATGGGGGAGGGGGTGCGATATCACTGCATACCATGCTGTTGAGCCACTATACCACACCACAGGAGAAATTCCCTAACCGCAACAGCCCTAGGTCCAAGTGAGAGTTGGAAGATAATCAAACACAGGGTTAGTTTTAGATGAATAATGTGATTTAAAATGTGCAAATTACAACATAAAGATCCACGGGGGTTATAGATTATAACTATAGAGCAGACACAAGCACAGTAGGTCTTCTTGTCGTGATTCAAGTCAAGCAGAACACTTATTTATAATTTCCTTCAACATCCAAACTGAACGACAGCACCGCCTTGAAGCTATACTCAGGGCCGATAATCTCTCACAGCATGACGTCTCATTGTGCTGCCCGCTCTTTTGTACGCTCCCTTCAGCAGAACACACTTGTTAGGCTGTGGTCAGTGCAGCAATCATTGGCTCATCAGACTGTGCCTCTGCTCCTGTCACTCACACCTCTTCCTCCCTCCCTCTTTCTGGTGGTTCCCCTCTGGCCCAGATCTCATGGCTCAGTGCCAGTCTCCGGGCAGGACTCCCACCTGGTCCCACAGTAAAGCACAGGATCATATGGGCCCAAGAGCTCACACAACAACCTGCAAAAACAACATACATCCTGCAGCATGTATTTACTCTACTGACATGTCGCCACAGTTCAAGAACTAAGCCCTGATACTGGTAACGCTTAAAACAGTAATGGCACATGAGTTAAATGAACCATGTGTAAGATTTTGATTTTAAATTGCATAAACATGACCAGAAAAGAAGAAAAGATTCAAACATGTTGAAACTAAATAAAGAGCTTACTGATAACAACTGTAATGCAGATTCATTCCTGTTTACAAAACAATCATTGGACATAATGAATAAGTTGTTTATATCATAATTGGATCATCCGGACAACCAAAACACCCAATCAGAAAGCAGAATGAGCCTCATGTAAATCTCACAGTGAAGTTTCCGTGCTGAAATCCAGTTGGTTTAAATCTGTAGTGTTTGTGTCTGCTATACAGCTTTATTCTAGTAGTATCTAACTGTGAACTATTATGTTACCATTTGCATAATATTTAAATGACTGTGGGTGGTGTCCAATGGGAGCTGATGTCCCCGTAAACGTCATCATAACAAAAAGTCTTGAGGTTGTTGCCCCTCCGATGGATAGCAGTAGATTCACATTAGCATTAGTATTTTTTTTCATTTGTACCAAAATGACTACACAACACTGCTGAATCCTGCATGTATCACAGATTAAGAAAGTAAAATTGGAGAACAAAGTAAGTACGTCACAGTGGATGTATGCTGATGGCAGTTACAACTAGGGTTGTCCCAATCCAATCATGTGATCGGAAATTGGTGCAGATCACGTGACTGCAGACTCAATCCGGACTCAGACATTATCCGATTTTGTATCGGATAAATAATATACGTATATAACACACAACACACACAGGACACACAGCCCACAGCTAATAAAATTTAAGTTTTGGACATTTGATTTTTCACAAGTTCAGCCCAAATACTACACATTGAAATCAATACAATCTGATCCCCCCATAGATCCTGGATCTTATTCTTTGCTCTTAGTTCAATTCATAATGTTTTACAGAAGTATCGGATCAGGACTAGGTATCGGCAGATATTCAAAATCAAATGACTCAGTCTCGGAATCGGGGGCAAAAAAATGTGATCGGGACATCCCTAGTTACAACAGGGGTTTTGAAAATAAGCAATTAAAGATGACTCAAAGACACACGAATCACTCCAAATACAACTTTGAGAAAGTAAATGAGAAGAAGAAACATGTAACATTGTTAAAAGCTCTGAAAAGTCGATTTTACACAATGGGTCTGATTTAAACCTAAAATGCCTCGCTCTGATCTGAAGAGTCACTCCCTAAACCCCAACACCTGCACCAACCATGAACCAAAGCCTCTGATACAATATTCTGTCCATTTACTGAGAAGAATAGAGACAGATAACAGATCCAGGTTTACTCAGGTTCAGTTGTGATTGTAATACCTTTTTAATATGTCAGTGTGTGGACTACATCCAGTTCACTGAACATGAGTTCATGATGAAAAGTGTGTAACTGTGATGAATGCAGGTTCTTCATTAGTGAGCTCAGAGTGTGACTCAGTGTTCCTCAGTGTTCCTCAGAGAATTACACTCACAGTGTTCATGTGTGAATCACTATGAAGTCATCTGAATACCTCATAAACTCATCATGTGTTAATGCTTTAAGTCATTTGTTTTTGACACTGTATTATTCATTTAAGATAAGAGGGAACAAGGCCTATTAACGAACATTTAGACAAACATAAAGATACCAGAGCTAGAATAGAGTCTGTGCTAAGGTATGGAAGAGTCAGCTGGTTTGGAAACACGACTCTCAAATATAAATGTCACATCCTTAGACTGGTCAAACTGTCTGTAAAATCATGGACAGTGAAACAGACTCTGAAGACCATCAGATCATCTCCTGTCCTCAACACACAATCTGAGTTCCTGCTTCTGGGAAGAGGTACAGGGTTCTCTTATGTAAAAGTAACAGGTATAAAAACTGCTCCATAAAATGTATTAAGAACAAGGACTGACTGTGCAGGTGTCAAGTCTGAGTGATTCTATATTGTCCAGTTCTACAAGTTTTTCTTTTGTCATTTGTCACATCTGTTTGTTAAAGATACTGACCACTGCTTCAAGATGAACTTCTTCATGAGGAGATGATATAAACCTAAACCCAAACCCAAACCTAAACCCAAACTCAAACCCAAATCTAAATCTAAACCCAAACCCAAACCTAAAAGCAGCATAATACTTCTGTAGCCGGAGCTGGTATCGTGGCAGAGCAGCTCCTCCCTCCTGATTCAGGCGTTCCATTCCTTCTTTTCATCATGTCTGCTCAGGGCCATTCTCAGACGGACATGTCATCCCCTCATCCACTCGTCCCCTCATCCCTTCATCCAGCTGGATCAGGACAGACCCCAGTGAGGGCCAGGGCCAACTGAAACTGCAGCAATCTTTTTTAATCACGACCCCCAAACACAAAAAATAGACTTCCCATGATAGAGCAGATTTAAATCAGACCAACTCTGCAAAATCGAGCTTTTAACCATGTTATAGTTGTTCCCCCTTCTCATTTATTCACCTGAAGTTGTATTTGGAGTGATTTGTGCCTGTTGGAATAATATTAAATATCTTATTTTCAAGATGCCATTTTGCCATTTTGCTGCATCAACTTCTATTTTAACACCCCCCCTGCTCTCTACTTATTTAATTCACCAATACAATTTTTGGATTCTGATTTCAGACAGGATTTAATTAGCCTGATTCATCAGCCTCAGACCTCGCAGCATTAGGATTCATTCGCTTGGCGGTAGGCTGGTACTTTTTTATTCAACCAATCGCTGCTATTTGGTCATGACATATGTAATCTGCCAAATCCTGTAGGAAGAAGGACAATAACATCTTTCCTCTTGATAAAATTCACCAAACATTCTTTTTGTTTCAACTTTAAATCCTTGACTTCGTCTACATCCATCTCGACCGCTTTGTTTACTGTTGCAACGAGTTTGACGTCATGGCTTCACAGCTCTTCACTGATTGGTCAGTGCGCGATATACAACTTCCGGGGTTCTTGCAAACCATCTAGTGTATTCTGATTCCTGACCTAGTCGCTGAAGAGAAATGAAATTGAGCAGAGGCACTAGGTGGCGCCTGACTAGGATTTGGAAGCATCACGTAGTCATTTTGGTATAAAAAAATAAATAAAAATAAAAGTGCTACTCACTAGTGTCATCTGCAGCTATCCATCGAACAACTTCACAGCTCTTTGTTGCGATGGTGTTTCAGTTCTTATTGGGAACCACAGTTTCCTAACACAAAAGTTGCACTTGTTTCTTTTATTAAGTCATTTTGGATGAATTTTGTGATTTAAAATGTGCACATTATAACTTTATAATCCACACGTGTCATAAATTATCACTATAGAGCGGACACAAAAACAATATGCCTGCTTTATGTCTAATGTTTCTTGACATATGCCTAGACAACAAATGATATCTACATTCAGCACTGCATTTGAAGGGTGTCCAGCCTTCTTTAAGACCATTGCATACACTGTCATATTCCTTTTATAATCTGGCAACCCCAATGAAATCTTCACAACCCAACTCCAAGATCAGAACCACTGAACTACAGACATGCCCTGTACATCTATTACTCATCTAAAATGGGAATCGCTTGAAACTGGCAAAAGCTCAAAACATGTCAGCACCTGTATGATCTGATATAAAGTATATGACCCAAACTGCACTCATAAAACTGCAACTGCAAAATGTCAGGGAACAGTGAAATTATCTGTACAAATCAAAAATGCATTCAAATTAGAAAGACAAACGTCACATCAGTAGCCAGGAGCAGAGAGGCAGATCTTCGGTGAGAGGTTGTCTGTGTTGAGCGTTTGAGAAGAGGATCGTGTCACTCTCAACATGAGCAGCTCTTTGACAGTGCTACACCAAAACAGCCGGGCTCATTTTACTGACGGATCAGAGCCAGACTGAGGAGTTAACACAGCAAATAGTGCAAAGGAGTGTGCCAAAAGTCTGACTGATGCAACGCAGATAAACATGACATGTGACTTACTGTTGTAGTTCTCAAAATGGCATACAGTAAGATGGTTTAGATGTAACTTTTCTGGTCTAGGGCCCGCCACCTATGGACACAAGCATAGCAAGATCAAGTCAGCTCTGTGGAAAGGCAACCCCACTCACTACAAGAATACATGAAGAACAAGAATACCAGTATTTCGTTATTACTGTATTCATTATTTTACCACAAGGACAGTAATGAGATTCAATTAAATGGGCAGCTCACAGGGAGCCTAATAAATCAATAACACAATAAACAAAACATGTTTTACAGTACTTTTTTCATCTGTACCAAAATGACAACGCAGTGCTGCAGAATCCTACATGTTTCACTGAAAGAAGAAACAAGAAAATACAACTGAAGAACTAAGTAAGTATACTTGACCAAAAAAGAAACACAAGTTCTATTTATATAGCATTTTAATATATATAATTATAAAAACAATGTTGAAAAAAGCTGGAAAAATGTAATAGCTGCAATAGCTGGGTTTCACGTGACGTCACAGGGCTACGTTTGTCAGAGCACAAAATCAGATGGAGGGCAGGAAGTGAACTGACTGGAGGAAAATGCCGATGTGTTGTGTAGTTTACGGCTGTGCCAATCGTTCTAACCGAGAGAAGGAAAAGCGATTTTTTTTAGAGTACCGAATATAGTCGTCCACAAAGGTCAGAAATGGGAAAAGCTGACAGAACAACGCCGTAAAAAGTGGATTACAAACCTGTTTGCGGTCGGGAGGAGCAAAATTCGCTAATGCTCGTGTCTGCAGTGAACACTTCGACAAAGGTTTGTTACAAAGATAAATTGTTTTTTGTGGTTTACCTAAACTTAAAGGAATCATTAACGACTAACGACTAACGGCTAACGACGTTTGTTGACATTAAATAGTTCAGATAGAGGTCACTGCCGATACACTGCAGTTTTTCCCAGAACAGTCTATACACATAAAATAAGAGAAACACTCACCCCGGCGAAGACCAAACCATAATCATCATTTAGGCGTTTTGCACTAAGGTTGAGGACCCATCCACTGACAAAAAAAGTTCTATGCCTCCAAACTTTTGTACTTTGCCTTCATCTGTTGTCTGGTGTAGAACGATGTCTGAAGAGCTAAATAGTTTGTGATCTCCTCTGCCTCGATTGTCGGCAAATCTTTTACTTCGGTTGAAAATTCTCTCATTTTCAATAAGATCAGGGTCACGCCCAATATATTTGTCGACTAACTGCTCGTACTTTTGCCTTGTTACTGGCTCTAAATCCTTACAATAAGAACTCTTCTCCATATCTGTGTTCTCCAGAGCTTTGTGTTTGTCGTGTTTGTCTTCACTTCCTGCCCTCCACCTGAAATTCGCGCATCATTGTGATCATATGACTGAAAACCTCCTATACAAGCCAGGACCCTCCTTCTCATGGACTGTACCAGGTGTCGAATACTGAATTGTGGCACCCTTCTCCATTCTTCCACCAGTGCCGCGCGTTGTGATGCGTGGTCTGCCGCTACGCAGTCTGCTGTACCTGTATCCGTGTACCAAGTCCTCAGAGTCCTCTCGTGCGCATGGAGAGCTGCAACCACTTCTTGGATACGCATCCCCGCATCCAGCATACCGATAGCACGACCCCTCTCCAAATCAGACAACAATGACATGACGTGGATTCCAAGCTCCAAAACTTGGTTTTCTGATGCAAAAGTCCACTAAGAGTGATTCCTGACAACTTTTGTGTGCAGTATTGTTGTCCAAGCCATTGACTGGAATCAGTCAAGCGTAGCAAATCTCTACTGATGTCCAGAGATCGTGTTCCTTCTTTGATTACAGTAAGAGGCCCAACATGTACAGTTAGGGGCAATTTTGAATCACCACAATAATAACAAAAACTTGCGTTTCTTTTTTGGCCAAGTACACGTAAATCAGTGTGTGTTTGCTTTACGGGTGGTGCCGCTTTGTAGTTTACCGAAGTCATGCAGGGAGGCCCGAGTGGATTCATGTATAGGGCGCTCTGGATTGTGGGGTGTGCAGTTGTTTTTTTATGTGGTTAGAGGCTTGTGAGCGTGCCCTATGGTGCGGAAAATACAGTACTTCAGGATTTTATCTGACATATTTCAATGAAATACATAGTTAAGAGCTTCCTAAAAGTGATTCTGAATGATTTTTGAACAAATTCTGTAGCTAAGTTTCTTGTGTTGTGCTGCTTACAAATTATGTTCATGGCAGCAGGTAAGGGGATAATGAATATTTCTTCCCAAATCAACAATTACAGATGCTAAAGGGCATGGGGAACAAGAAAAATTGTCTTGAAAAAGTATTTAAAATATGATTTCATAAACTTCTGTGAGCAAATGAGGATTATATTGATATTACAGACTGAAAGAACGCGTGCCGCTTCGGGAAGATCAACAAATTGACGTAAACAAGGCCCGACATTTGGTCTCGCCATATTCACATTTCATTTATTATGATATAGAAGACATGAGATGATTTGCAAAATGGCATCTTGAAAATAAGGTGAGTAAATGGTGAGAAAAAAAACAACAAAAAACTATGGAATGAATAAAGAGAACTGCAGCAGGACCTCCGTCTTAATGTTCCAGCCATTAACTGACAGGTTCATTAAGAGAAAACCCGAGTCAGTGGAAACTATATATGACAAGAAGTGAAAGTATGTGACCACAAAACAGATCATATCACACACAACATGACACACACTCACACACTCACTACGTTACACACACAGATACACACACACGAGTTTAATTTTACTAATGAGATCACAGACAGGGAGGGAAGTGTGCTTAGAGACGAGTGGAAGGGGAGAGAGGACGGACGGACGGGGAAAGAGGGAGAGGGACTGGGGGGAGAGACAGCAAGAGGAGAAAGAGATGAGGGAGAGGAGAGGGTAGGGAGAGAGAAGGAGGACTTGAGGGAAGAGAGGGGGTGAAAGAGATGAGGGAGAGAAGAGGTAGGGGAGAGAGAGGGAGCATTGAAAGAGATGGGGAGAGGAGAGAGAAGGCAGAGAGAGAGGAGGGTGGGAGAGAGGGGAGAGGAGAGAGAGGGCAGAGAGAGGGAGGACTTCGGGGAGAGATGGTGAGAGGAAAAAGATGGGAAAGGAGAGGGCAGAGAGAGAAGGAGGATTTGAGGAGAGAGAGAGCGGTGCAAGAGATGGGGGAGAGGAGAGAGAGGGCAGAGAGAGCAGAGAGAGAGAGAGAGAGATAAGGATTGAGGGAAGAGAGGGGAGAATGAAAGGGTTGAGAGGGAGAGAGAGCAGAGAGAGGGAAGAAGGCAAGAGAAAGAAAGGGGAGAGAGAGAGGAGATAGGAGATGAGAGAGAAGAGAGAGAAAGGGGAGAAAGAGAGAGAGGAGACAGGAGGGTGGGAGAGAAAGAAGAGAGCAGTGTTGGGAGTAACGTGTTATAAAAGTAATGAAAACTGTAATGCATTGCTTTTTGCTGTAACGCAGTAATGTGACATTACAGGGAACAAACTGTAATATTTTACTCAGTACAAACTTCAGTACGTTACAATGCTTTTTAAACCTGGATTGAAGTGGGGGGTTTTTCTTCATACAAATTCGCTAAAATCACCGCGATATCAGCAGCAACGAAACACCAGAGACGCGCCCGTGTAAACCGTCAGGTAAACGCGAGCGAAAGGACCGACGCAGAACTCCACGCTCCACGGGGAGAAGTGCAGCTGACGCCCGATCACGCCTTGCACACATCCTGCTCCATGGGCTCGAGGTTGTCTCAGGAGCGGTCCTAGATTCCAAGTTCTAGTCCAAGATTAGTCCTGGTTTAGTTCTCTGTTCAGCTCTGGTTTAGTCCTTGTTTCAGTCCTGGTTTAGTCCTGGTTTAGTCCTGGTTTAGACCTAGTTTAGACCTAGTTTAGTCCTGGTTTAGTCCTGGTTTAGTTCTCTGTTCAGCTCTGGTTTAGTCCTGGTTTAGTCCTCGTTTCAGTCCTGGTTTAGTCCTGGTTTAGTTCTCTGTTCAGCTCTGGTTTAGTCCTGGTTTAGTCCTCGTTTCAGTCCTGGTTTAGTCCTGGTTCAGTACATATATAGCGTAAAAGTTCAGCATCTTCGCAGTTATTTTGATCAGAGTAACTCAAAAGTAATGCAATAGTAATATAATGCCTTACATTTAAATGCAGTAATATTGTAATGTAACAAATTACTTTGAAATGACAGTAACAAGTCATAAATAACACATTACAGTTTTGACGTAACTTACCCAACAGCGGAAGAGAGAAGATGAGAGAGAAGACAGAGAAAGAGGAGAAAGAGAGAGGAGAATGGAGGGTGGGAGAGAAAGAAGAGAGATAAAGAGAGAGAGATAAAGAGAGAGAGGAACGGCGATAGAGAAGTGTGAGCTGCAGTTGACAGTAACAGGAGCTTGTTCCAAAATAAGACGACTTTGCACATTTAAAAGGAGCTGATTCTTTGAGTGAAAGGACCAGAGCCGAGTCATGCCGGGTCAGGACCAGAGCCGAGTCATGCCGGGTCAGGACCAGAGCCGAGTCATGCCGGGTCAGGACCAGAGCCGAGTCATGCCGGGTCAGGACCAGAGCTCACATGTGGTCTCTCTGTAACTCTGTGAAAAGGCATTAGCTTCGTCTCTTTCACTTCACGCTGCTTAATCTGCTCCCAGTTCTCCCTCGTCCCCTCCTCCTCCCTATCTATTTTTCTCTCTCTCTATACATGCATCATGAATTTCGGACTTCCGGTCATTGTGCAATGCATACTGGGAAGGATTTTCCGAAAAAGTGAGCATTGAACTGCCATGTTTGTTTTCCCCAGTGGGATGTGTCTATTGACAAAGCCAGTCTTTTCAAGTCTTTTGAACCATATCACTTTTGTTTCTGGTTCTGATATTGTCATATTTTAGTTTTGGGATTTGGACATCGTAATTGTGTGGTTGTTGGATCCTAACAGTGGAAAACGGCTCAAGAAATTTGTTTGGAACTCCATAAATGCAAAAGGGAATCAGATGTGTGTGACTGCAAACCTCCGTTCAAACTGTTTCCCTTCCCAATGGAACTGAAAAATAGTGAAAGGTGAAGACGATGGGCAGTACTGATCCACAGGAAGGACCAAAAAGGAAACCTTTGACTGCCTAAATCATCTCGAGTTTGCAGTGAACATTTTGTATGTGGAGCGACAACAAAGCAGGATCCCGTTTGTTAAGCGAGAGGTGCAGAAGACAAACAGACTGAGCTGCACTTTCTTGTTCTTGTGGTTTTACAGCAACATTAAGTCTTGGTCTCTTTGCAGTGGAAGGTGTTTCTTGGTGAACAGCTGGTGCCTTTCGCTTTGGCGTTGACTTTTTATATTCGTAACCAAGGTGGAGCAAGGGATCAGGATTTTGCTTTGTTGTCGCTCCACATACAAAATGTTTGCTGCAAACTCGAGATGATTTAGGCAGTCAAAGGTTTCCTTTTTGGTCCTTCCTGTGGATCAGTACTGCCCATCGTCTTCACCTTTCACTATTTTTCAATTCTGTTGGGAAGGGAAACAGTTTGAACAGAGGTTTGCAGTCACACACATCTGATTCACTTTTGCATTTATGGAATTCGCAAACAAGTTTCTCGATCCGTTAGGATCCAACAACCACACAATTACGATGTCCGAATCCCAAAACTAAAATATGACAATATCAGAACCAGAAACAAAGGTGATATGGTTCAAAAGACTAGAAAAGATCGGCTTTGTCAATAGACGCATCCCACTGGGAAAACAAACATGGAGGTTTGATGCTCACTTTTTCGGAAAGTCCTTCCCAGTATGAATTGCGCAATGACAGGAAGTCCGAAATTCATGATGCGTCTATTCACTTTCTACTGAAAAATCATCGCCCCTCATCAGACTCCTCAATTTGAAGTAAAAATAAATTTTAACCCACTCTACGTGATCCTGGTGTTTTTATTCACTATTTTGTCCATAAATCAGTTCCTAATATGGAACATGGCTCCAAATTTGCTTCGCTTACAGGTGACGTCACACTCCCTTAGTCCACTTCTTTAAACAGTCTATGATCAGTATTGGGTCAAGACGTATTTTGTTCAAAAATGTGGCAAAAAAGATCAAGTACAGAGTGATCAGTTTCACTTTTCCCCATAAAACAAAATGAAAAATCTCCAAAAATATCCAGCGAACTCAGAACCCAAACCTCAACCACATCTGAAACTCTGTTGGCTTTAGTCTGTTAGACTTAGACAAACTTTATTGAGCGACAAGGGAAATGATTTGGACACAGGAGCTCACACGTCACAATATCATATAATAACAAAGAGCAAAAAATATAAACGGTAATAAAACATCCTAAATAAGAAGAAAAAAGCTTTATGCAAGAGGTCATAGACACGTCACGTTTAGATGAAAAATGGGCAAAAAATGGGTTTATAAAAACAGGCAGAGATAAGCGACATTTCACATCGGGGTGGAACCGGTGAGTCACGGTGACCCAGTTTAAAAAGACAAAATGGAGGAAGGTCTCAGAAGGAGTCAGAAAAAGCAGTTATTAAGAGCAGGAACTCCACACCCAGGATTCAACAACTCATCTGCATCTCATAAGAAACACGTCTGCTACAAGACGCAAGAAAAGACTCATTTATGTATGAAATGTTTTATACTTTAGACGTTATATTACAAAACGTTACTCACTTGATAATTATTATGTTTCTTATTGGCAAAAATATATAATAATAATATAACTAAATATATAATGTATAGCAAAGAGGGAGTTCATAATTAATTCAGTTGTCTGTCCACTGTTTAAACATCCAATATTACATTAAATGGGCTCTTGTGAACTTTAAGCCGTGTTATACTGTCATTTTCTTCTCAAAAACAGACCTGGAGTTGTGTTTTGTTTCATTCACACATAATACTTTATTATTTAAAGTGACCAGATGTCCCTGTTTATCCGGGACAGTCCCCACGTTGAGCCCTGTGTCCCCTGTCCCAACCCATTTATCCAAAACCAGTGATTTGTCCCAGTTTTACACAAGAAATGTCCCAGGTGTTCCAGAAAATCTGCTTAAAAATGACCAAAACACAAAGAAAATGTGACTATACTAACTCATGTTCATCATGAATTTTCTCTGCATAACAATTTTCCTTAATTACGCACTTGTTTCACAATTTTATCATTACCAACCACCATAAACCTGGGGATGTCCCAGGTTTTTATTTTGAAAATCATGTAATTACACAGACCAAGCTGTATAATGTGCCATTTATTTGAGAAATAAGTGCACTTAGCACGGCTTTTTCAATTGTTACGAACACAGACGCTCAGAGCATCGACCATTATGACTCACTACACTCTTTGGCATAGATTGGGCCAATCAAAATGGATGAAGCGCATGAGTTTGGCAGAAAACAAAGTTCCTATTGGACACTAGTTTTTCCTACATCACCACGCAGTGTGTGTGACGTAGGATCATGACGGAAATATGCTGCAAGTCCCAGATTTTCAAGGAAAAAAGAGCAAGTTTCTGTCTTTTATGGTTGTAAAGTTATGCACATTTGTATTCCCAGATATCATATATGATACCGTCGGTCAGGAAGGGTTAACACAAAACCAAACTCCAGGTCTGTTTGTGGTCATGAAACAACATTATAACACAGATCAGAAAATAACATAAAAAATTAATGCAACTTAGCATTGCTATGTGTCCGCTCCCTGCTAAACTAATGGGAAGGGGCGTTACCTTCAACAGTCTCACTCTGGATTGGCTGTTTGGTTGCTGCTTGGTTGGTTCTCATGGTCGGAATTCCAAATATGGAATTCAGCTCCAACACTGCCCCTATAACTGCTGGCCTCGATGAGATTTATTTGGCTTAAGCTGAACGCTGTGGGTGACGTCATATTCACTTAGTCCACTTCTTCATACAGTCTGTGGGTAAACTGTGGCACATTACAGGGAGACAAAAAACATGCATCGCCATGGAGCATTAAAGAGAAAAACTGACACAGTGCACCTTTTAAGACGACTTTTAGCCAACAGAGCTGCGAGCGCCTGCGGTAAACAACAGTAACAGTGTGTCCACTTCAACCTGACACTATGAGGCTATTTCAGGATCCAGGGTGAGACCAGGAGAGGTGCAGGGGTCAAAACCCGGCTCACAGCACACACCAACGCAACACCATTCACACATGTCAGGACGCCAGCAGCACTACGACCTCATCACTGCCACAGCCAATCACAGAGCAGCACCGGAACTCAAATAGTTGTGAAAGTACATCATGGAGAATGTGAGGTTACAGCCTTATATGGAGCTGCAAATAGTGTTAGAGGAAAAGACAGGAAAGGGCAGAAGGCTTCATGTGATGGTCAGAAGACACAAGGTCAAAATCTGGAGATGGGTCCCAGTAGAGCATGGAAACCCGACCAACGTCCGAGGGGGGTTCGGACAAATATTAAGAACTTATGTTGGGGCTCAGGTCGGACTCGGGCACATCAGTGCGTTAGCTGTTTCCTGTCTACAGTAAAATGACTCACTTTGAGAAGCTAAGGTGTTCAAAAGATCAGAGCACTGCACTTCTAGCTTTGATTAGGGACAGGCATGCAATAACATTTTCTTAATCAATCATTGGGAAAATTAATTATCAATTTTCACTTAATCATTAACATTTTTATATTAGAATTATCATCATTAGTATTGCTATGACTAATCTGCACAAATAAACTCAACTTTACAACATATAAACATAATCACTCTAGATCCACATCAGCCCGTTTGACATTATAATGTGTTTCACTAGCTAGGACCACGCCAACAATGACAACAACAAAGAAGTTTATTGATAATGTATGAAGCAAGGCAGAGATGGCTGGGTTGAGACTATGGGTGGGGGCTACGTCTCAAACTGCAATTGGCCCAGCCGGAACGGGACCCCCCATTGTAGGGCTCTTATGACTGAAAGACAAAATAGGGGATGGGAGGGTGGGGTCGAGTTCAGCCGAGACAAACGGGGATGATAGGAAAGGCTGCTACATACAGGCTTCTGGGAAATTAGAGGCGTGGTTGAGGTGAGTTGTGGTTCTCTGGTGAGAGGAGAGGACGGCTGAGGCGTGGTCCTGCTCCTGAATCTCAGTTAATCATATTAACTACATTTAATGCAGCTTTGACACATTTGTTTACATTTTACAGAAACGAAACTTAAAACCACATGACTCATTTGCATAAACTAATTTGTGCTCTGAAAAAAACAGCTCTTTCCTTGTGGCTGATGTGGTTCAGCTTCTGTCGAACTAAATGACACGACTCAGTGGAATATGAGTGTTCTCTCTGTGACAGAGGAATGTTGATGATGATGATGGTGAGTGTGTTGTGTGTGTGTGTGTCGCATTGGTTCATGTTTTCAGAGATCAGACGTGTGCAGGTTTAGAGCAGATCTTTATTTAACATCATTTCACTCACTTTATTTAAGTTGGTCACTTTATTTATTTTGGTTTCTGTTGTGAGGAAAGACTGAAAAGTGTTTGTCTTTTGGACACATGTGCAGTCAACTTTATGTTGCAGTAACCGGGATACTGCGTGTACATGCACCATGACAAAACCGGGATAATCAAAAAACCTGATCATACTCAGGACACTGATGTGCTGTAAACACACTCACTAAGTGGAACAGAATCTCCAAGGAGTCAGAGCCCAAACGTGGAACTGTGAGGCACAACTCCAGTGTTTGTGTCAGACGCAGCCTCGTCTCCTTACACTACACACAGCAACATACATTCAGTCTGTTGATTAAAAACGAACGTGATCAACAGAATTCTTGATGATCAATTATCGATTAGTCAACTAATCATGCCCATCACTAGTTTAGATACAAGTCAAAACTGTGTTATTATTATTATTTGTGAAATGTGGTGCAAAACTTCAGATACATGATTTTTAAAGCATAAAAGACTGAAGTCAGTATTGTAAATGTGCAGCTCCACCTCGATGTAAACAGACACGTGAACTTCTTTTTCCTTTATACTTTTAAATAACACCTCAAACTGGATTAACAGCGCTGTTTTGTGAACTGGATGTCATTATTTGCAGAGGACAATTTCTATGTATAATATGGATGAAAGTCTTTATTATTACTCTCATTATTTTCATTATATCCTGAGTTTGTTTTTTGCGTCTCTGTGTCCGTTAGAAACCACAAACAATATCTTACGCGTGACATTAGGAGTATGAAAACAGTGTGATTTTAACTGTGTCGGGTTCGGACGGGGTTTGGACACAAATATCTTAATGCCTATCGGGCTTGGGTCAGATTCGATCACTGCTCTGTTGGACACAGGCTGGGGTCGGACAGAAAAATTTAGAACGATCCACACTCTAGTCCCCAGACGCTGCACTTTGGAGACGCTGAAGGACAGGTCGAATACAGTGGACCGATTTGCTCACAGGGACAATAAAGTGTTCATTAATCAGACGCCTACCCCGCAACTATGGATCTTAGGTGGGGTACATCCTGGACAGAAGACAATGGCCAAACACCAGGTCTGTATATAAAAATAACTATTACGCTTGTTACTTTTTACTCTGTGTTAAAGAGTAGCATTAGAGCCCAAGGAAGTACGTTTTCATTGACACCTCATTTAACTCTTCTTGTACACACCAGCACAGTGGCAACGTTTACATGATTAATTATTCTGAATAAAATAGTTTGGAATTAAAATATTCTCCTTCGAGTTTACATGGAGATAAGAATTGTGAATTGAGGTTAACATGGAAAACACGTTAAATCGCCTCAGCGTCTGGGGGTGGGGAAGGGTTCTGATTGAACAGGGACACCAACGTATTTATGTCGACCAGAAGAAAACTCACACTTCAGCTGCTACGGGCTTTTTTGTGATCTCGGTTTGTCGTTACGCCACGGACACAAACATGATCCAAACTTTTTTCGCAGTCGCAGTGCAGGAGCTGGAGAATTCTCTCATCACGCTTTACGTCTGTCAGCTGAGGAGGAGGAGGGAAGAGTGTCGGAGAAGGGAGGAAGAAGACAAACGGAGTCAACGGCTGCTCTACCTCAGCCCACTCCCGCATCCCGCTCACAAATCCAAAGAGACGTGGATGAAAGTCCGAAACCAGGACTGGTGGAGCGTCAGAAGGTCGACCCAACGAGCATGCACTGAACGACTGGAATTATTTTTAAGAAGAATAAACGTTTACATGATCGAGGAATGAATTAATTCGGCTTTAGAATCAATTCAGAATAAACCACCCACTTACTCATCGTTCACATTAGGAATTAAGTGTTTACATAGTCTTTTTTAAGAGTAAATTATCTTTATCTATTAAGGCTCTCATGTAAACGTGATAAGTGTTTCCCTGATGGAACTCGGCCAAGCTCAGCCTCAGGTCACAGAGTCCACATGAGGCCAGTGTGCGGAGGGCGGGGCCGTTTGCTCAGGGCCAATATGCTCAGCGCTGAATGGCAGTGTGTTCAATGAGCTGTACAATAGACCTGTACAATAGACCTGTTTTGGGTCATTCAACAAGAGACACAAGAGGAAATGTCGTCATCTTATCTGCTGAAAGGACGAGTTATGCTGAGAATGACCAATAAAGGCATTATTAAGAGACATTTACCAGCGGGACTCAGGTGATCAGGCTGTTTCTATTGCTAAATGGTCGCCGCACTTTTCCATCTTCAAGGCACTGAAAGCTCTTTACAACAAGGAACCACTCACCCATTCACACACCAGTGTACACAGAAACTGGGGGCGAGGTGGGTTAACTGTGAGGGACACAACAACAGCGTTCATCTGTGGGAGCTGAAATAAATCAAGCCGACAACCTGTGCGTCAGTGGATGTGACCCACACTCAACCAAATATGTTAATGTCGAGAGCGGGATTTGATCTACCAACTGAGCTACTGCTGCCCGCAGTGACGATAGTTGTAGTAATAGATGGAGTTTTAGGTAATAATTTTCATAGTTCTATAGTTAGGGCTGCACATCAGAAATCAAAACTGGGATGACGCAATTATCAAATGACAAAAGTCCCAGTTATTTGTTTTATAGAGTCCTCTACAAAAAAAAAAAAATACAAAAATGCATTATAGAAAATATAATACCTGTATGTGTTTAGATCTCTACAAACTTCTCAAACTTTTCACATCAAGTACCACCATCTGGCTTTCCGAGTAACCACCAGATCTAAACCAGGTCTGTAACAGGACTATTCCAGGTCAAAATCTAGGACTAAACCAGGTCTGAAAGTGGACTACATCATTTCCTGAAGGAGCTCCACAGATTCAGAAACACTGTAGTTGATAAGTTCATATATCTCAGATGTGAATGCTCCTGGAGTTATTTACAATTTGCACTCAGAACACAACATTTTAACATTTTATTTTGGTGGCTGAAATAGTAGTAGTAGTAGTAGTAGGTCATTTTCAGATTGTAGAATACAGGTGTCTGTGATTGTTGACAGAATCCAGTATTCATCATGAGTGAAAATATACAGTAATTTCCAGACTATTGAGCGCACCTGAATATAAGCCGCATCAACTAAGTTTTAAAAGAAAAAAAAAGTACATATATGAGGTCGTCTGCTTTTATCGCCTCTGAAAACGTTTGTTGTCTTTTTGCATTGAGTCAGTTCGACACACCGCTGCCGCCAAATTCTCACTATCGACTCATTGATGCCGAGCTCATGTGCAGCAGCTCCATTTGCTTCTTCCACAGCCACATCAATCACCTTTAACTTAAAAGCTGCATCATCTGCATCTGTTTTCCATGAGGAGGGTGTGTGTATGAAGCGTAAAATAACTGCACAAAATACAATCGATCGAGCGTCTTCCTCAGCGCATCACCTCTGTTTCTCCCAGGCTTTACTGCGCATGTCTCCTGCAAGAGCCGCTGTCCTGTCTGGTATCATGTCAGTGTTTTGTAAGATTTCAGCAGATTTCAGACTCTCCAGCGGTCAGGTATAAGTGAATGTCCGGCGACTGAAGTCTGAGGCATTTCTTCTCGTCATTTACGCACTCACCGGCATTTATTGCATTAAGATCTAGCCCCCTCATTCACGTTCATTTAGAATCATAACTTATTTTATCTCTTACATGTTGATAAACTGTTTTAGTGCAGACAGCGCTCACTAACAACTTCATGTTATCCGCACAGACAGCGGTGCTTTCTGTGCTCAGGCTGCTTGCATACACTGTGTTGATAAAAATAATCCATCAACATATTCGCCACATCGCTGTATAAGTCGCAGGGTTCAAAGTGTGAGAAAAAAGTAGCATCTTATAGTCCAGAAATTACAGTATATATACATATATATGAATGACAAATATACAATATCCACCTCTTTTCCCAATTTACTTGTATACATTTTAAACTGTTGAAAGTTTGAAGTACTGTTGCAGTAGTGGTGTACTATGTAACTTTTCTGGTCAAGGGTCTGCCACTTCCTTATCTCCACAGCGATGTTCTTGCTTTGACTGGAATGAAAACCTCTCGCATTCCTTTCATTACAGACGTCACCTGCTCAGGAGGTGGTAGTAGTAGTCGTAGTAGGAGTAAAATTTCCCACACAGCTCCAGCTCTGACACTATGAATCACCAGGACCATTACGTGAGTGAAATATACTGTGGTGAAAAGCAGAACTCCGCTGATCTGACCTGTAACTCGGCATAGAGACGCCACATGCTTGTCTCCATGGCGATAGAAATGTTAAAGACAAAACAATAACATGTCTAACAGGTGGAGGAAAACTTACATACTAGATCTATATAAAAATCTTAAGCAGTTTTTGTATTAGTAGATGCACTAGTAGTTAAAAGAGTAATTGCAGTAGTAGGGAGTATTTCCCACAGCCTCCAGACTCCACAGCTGTACCTCTGACACTCTGAATCAGCAGGAGCATTAGGTCAGTGAAATATAGTGAAGTGTGAGCGGTGTGAGCAGAGACACACACTTTAAATCACACGCTCCACTGACAGGACAAAGTTCAACAGGATTTGGCTTTGGGCCCAATCATTATGGTCAGTGTCACAGTTAAAAGGACTCATCTGGACGAACAGCCGTGAGCAGGGAAAATACACGGGGAAATATGCGAGAAATAAGGAATCATGGAGTTATAATGAGCTGGAATTAGGGTTTTGAAAAGAAAATGCATACATCAATACCCAGATCTAAGTATAATAATATATAAGAAATAGTAAAAAACATTTTGGTATAGTTTTAAAATGGTCTTTATCTGTATCAAAACTAGTAAGACCACACCGCCACAAGGTTGACTGTTATTGCTCTGCAGGGAATGTTCCACATTATGGCGTTAAACGTATCTAGGGACGCACCTAAATCAATGTGTCATTTGGTCATTTGTTTTTCAAAATAAAACCAAAAATAAGAAAATGAAAAAAAAAAAAAAAAAAACAGAAAAAACCCCAAACTATTTTCTTTATTATTTGTCTCTAAAACCAAAATGAAAAAAGGAATAACAATTCGTTTTTTCAGTTTTTGATTTTGTGTTTAAATGAATAATAAAAAAAAAACGGATAACGGCAGAACCGGGACTGAACTGGGACTAAACCAGGTCTAAACCAGTCTTTGTCCTGGTCTGGTTTAAATCCTATATATACATAGACCTCGACGCAGATCCATAAATCAATAACGACGACTGCAGTGTGAAATGAGTCAACGCAGAACTATAATTCTAGCCAGGCTGGTGCCACCTAGTGCCTCCGCTCAATTTCATTTCCTCCAGTGACTAGGTCAAGAATCAGAATACACTAGACGGTTTGCAAGAACCCCGGAAGTTGTAGACCGTGCACCGACCAATCAGCTGTGAGCTGTGAAGCCATGACTCGTCACGTCTGTCTGGGTCCCTTTTGTGGAACAGCACAACAGTAAACAAATCGGTCGAGATGGATGTAGATGAAGACAGACATTCTGTGTTGGCAACGATTCCCCACATCAAGGATTTTCACTCTGTTTTATTTGCTGTTGTGCCAGTGTGGTATAGGATTTTGACCCCGCGGTGAAGTGACCCCGGGGTCAACATACCATATAGTATTTTGACCCCGGAGTCAGAATCCTATTATGGTATGTTGACCCCCCCTAAAGAATATTGACCCCCCCATGAAAGTCTATATTTTATTAATAAAGAACTTGAATTCTATAGAAAAACTTTGAATATTAATACTATATCTGCAAATTAAAACATGTTGACATTTTAAAAGTGTTTTTTGAAGAACTCAGATGCATTTTTTTATGTTGATTATAACTTTTGAATGTTAAAAATGACTTAGTTGTTTAAACACATATTTTACTGAAAATGAGATAAGTAGTTATTAATGAGTTAGATAATCAAAGTGATGTATAATGATTTGGAATCTTGTTAAAATAAACAGGGCTGATCAGTTGAGTAGTTAAACAGGGGATATGAGAAGATTTAATAACACAACATTCCTAAATTCAAGGTCATTATCTTTACAAACCATTGACTAAATTGACATTATGATTAAGGATTATCTGAACATAGCAAACTAAAAACCATAACAATGTAAAATACAATATAAAAAGTGACAAGATTGCTATGTATATGCAATTTGAAGAATACGTTACATTTACACAAAATACCAAGTCGTTCCCCATCAAAACATTCCTTAAAATACCTTAAAAGAAAGTGAATATGTAGCAATATATAATAAAAGTAAATGACTTGAGAAATAATGATCATATAAGTAACTACTAAAGAAAAAAGTAAGGCAGTATGTTGTGCAGTATATAGCAGTATGCTGACCCAGTATGTTGGGTCAGCACACTGTGGGGGTCAAAATACTATCTCACACTGACAATTATTTGGACACCACTGAGCCTTCTTGCACATTACATACATCATGACCAAATAGCAGCGATTGGTTAAATTAAAAAAAAAGTACTCGCCTTAAGTCGAGAGAACGAATCCTAATGCTGCAAGGTCAGACAGTTTCTACGAAATGCAACCAGCTGATGAATCAGGCTACTAAAATGTGGCCTTCACTGTGTAACTTGAGAGATAAGCAGGCTATTGGGATAGATATGTTTAATGCTGTACTGTGGAACATTCCAGGAGAAGTTACATAGTGCACATGTTATAAAAAATTAGAGCATTCCTTCCAGTCTATAAGTATAAACACTACTGAAGTAAAAACTAGAGTTGAGGGTTAAATCCCCTGCACAGATTTGTTTTGTTAGATCAGGCTCATGTCCTTGGCTCCATTAGTGAGTCATTACCGAGAGGGTCAGTAAAGCCTGTTCCTCTCACATGGTGAAGGTCAGAAGCTGAGCTCATATCTTATCAGAGCTGCATGTTTGTGCTAATTGTCTGTGTTTACAGCAGCCACGCTCCTCAAAAGGTCACAGCAAAATCATTTCAGCGCAACTTCAAATCTGTGAACTCCACTCAAGGACCTCTGCAGCTGCGGCCAAGAGACGAACCAAAACAAACACACAGGCTTTAGTCATTTATGTGGAGAAAATACAGTGTGTGGTTCAGCACAAAAGACTGTTTATTCTCAAACAGACTGAAGTGCTCAAATGCTAATTGTTTGTTAACCTTGAAAAATACAAATTGGTTTTACAGTGTTAATAAGGTTAGAAAAGAAGGGACTTTCAACAGGGTTTAGCCAATCACAACAACACTGAAAGAAAATATGGTACATCATTAAAACAGTATAGTTGTGACATGAAGGTGCATTGTGTAACTTTTCTGGTGGAGGGCCCGTCAAATACTTTCTATCTTCATGGAGACCAGACCAAGTTACAGGTCAGATCTGTGGAGAGGTGACCCCGCTCTCAGTCAGAGTGTCTGTTTTTCTAGGTGTTTTTGAGCTATAAATCCACCTGTAATTGAATAAATGCGAGGTAAAGCTGTTCACTGAGTGTGTAAACATGCACATCATTATCCCGGTTATTACATATATCCCGGTTATGTCAGTATTCAGGATACTGCGTTTACATGCACGCTGAGAAACCGGGACACTCATGTCCCTGTGTACATGATCAAATGGAGTATCCCGGTTTCTTGACATAATTTAACAAATGTGCAAGCGCAAAAATGAACTTAAATCAATTTAATAAACCAGGAAAAATGCATTCCCCCGGAGGAGCTGGAGGACGTGTCTGGGGTGAAGGAAGTCTGGGAGTCCCTGCTTAGGCTGCTGCCCCCGCGACCCGGCCCCGGATAAGCGGACGGAAAAAAATGGATGGATGGATGGAAAAATACAAACCATGAGCTCCTTTAGCGGAGGAAGCTCGGGAGGTTTAACCAGCGTGAGGAGCTATGAGATATCCCACAATCCACTGCACACATCCAACCCAACAGATTCTTCATTCAAATCTTCTGCATAAATAAACTCAAATTTACAACATATAAACCAGGGGTGTCCAAACTTTTTTCATCAAGGGCCACATATCTAAACACAGATGAAGCAGAGGGCTGATCGAGGACCGCAGACTGGTGCTCAATACAATGAATAATTGAAATATGTGCATGTTTAAACATGTTAGAATGAGCCATCAGTCTTTATTCATGCTAAGATCCTTAAAACCACACATTAAATATTCAATATTTGCTTTATCAAGGTAGATTTTCAAAAAAATTGCAGTAAAAAGTAAACTTTTAATTGATGCAAGATAATTTGGGCCAATTCACCTGGAAGCCTTAGGGCCAAGAAAAATTTCTCTGAGGGCCGCATTTGGCCCCCGGACCATAGTTTGGACATGCCTGATATAAACCATGACCACTATAGAGCCACATCAGCCCGTTTGATCATATAATTCAGCTTTGATCACATTTGTTTACGTTTTACAGAAACAAAACTTAAAACCGCATGGCTAATTAGCATAAACTGTTAGAGGCGATAAAAACAGCTCGCTCTTTGTGCCGCTGATGCGATCAGCTTCTGTCGGACTAAAGGACACGACTCAGTGGATTATGGGTGTTCTTTTTGTGACAGAGGAGGTGCTGATGATGGTGAGTCTGTTCTGTGTGTGTATCGTAGAGGAGATAGTTCATGTTTTAGCTTTTCAGAGATCATACAAGTGCAGACTGTACGTGTCCAGGTTTAGTGCAGCGTCTTTATTTTACAGTGATTTCACTCATGTATAGTCACTTTATTTATGTTGGTCACTTTATTTTTGTTGGTCACTTTATTTACGTTGGTCACTTTATCTATTTTGGTCACTTTATTTACGTCGCTACTGTTGCTGTGAAAAGACGGGAAAGTGTTGGACGCATGTTGGACGCATGTGCACTCAACTTTATGTTGCAGTAACCGGGATACTGTGTATACATGTAACAGTATCTCGTTTAATATTGGAATATACCAGGAATACTGAAACCGGGTTACTGTGTTTACATGCACCATGAAGAAATCAGGATACTCAAAAAACCCGATCATAACCGGGATACTGATGTAAACACACTCACTGTCACACTGTGGAATATTCCAGAGAGCAGAGCAATGACATCTCCGTAGCAACTGGCAGGTGACAGACCCCCAACCAATAAGTTACACAGTGCACCTTTAATATATAGCACCATACTATATTACTTATACATACTTATATTATGCAAAATTGACTCTTGTGAGCTTTAAGTCATGCTATAATATTGTTACCTCATCAAAAACAAACCTGGAGTTGTGTTTTTGTTTTTTTGTTTTTTACACATTCACTCTGTTCCACCTTGTGATGTCATGAAGCGGTAATTTTCATGTTTACCTCTAGTTCAGTAGAGATGGCCAATTCCTGGGCTGAAATCATCCAAATAATTCCAGTGAAGGTCACAAAGTGGAACAACGTGTTTTCTGTTTTAGAAAAGAACTCAGCCTGAACAGTGTATGCAGGGTTTGTGTGTTAAACATGTGTGAATGAAAAAAAACAACTCCAAGTCTGTTTGTGATGAGGAAACAACATAATAACATAGGTCATTTGAAGTACTTTTTGACACCGTATCATTGGCGTTTCATGTTCTCCAGTTTTTGAAAGGGCTTATTGTGATATAACATTGTAGTTTTCTTGCCAACTAGGGCAGTGCAGTTTCTCTGTCAGTGTAAGCATGTCATTTGGAGCAGTTTTTGGACAGTGGCGGAGTAAACAGTACTATTTTTGTGTTAGATGAGATGTATTCAAAGTCTGTTTATATACATACAATTAAGAAAGACCATATAGGCCTGTCAAGATAACACACTTTTGTATATTTCAGGGGTCAGGGGTGGTAGAAGTATTCAAGTTTGTTCCTTAAGTAAAAGTACAGATACAGGAGCCAAAAAAAAAAAAAAAAAAACTCAAGTAAATGTATAAATGTTCAACAGAAACAAACTGAACTGGGTCTTTTTTTTCTGTTTTTATTTGTATTTGTATTTGTGTTTGCTCAAACTCTGAAAGAACTATGAAAATGAAACCTTCAACTTTTTTAGCAGGTCTCACACAATGATAAAAAATACTTTTACCGTATTTTCCGCACCACTGGGTGTGCTCTTAAGCCTCCAACCCCATCAAAAAACAACTGTGCGCCCCACAATCCAGAGCGCCCTATACACGAATCCACTCGAGTGTCCCAGCACGACTTCAGTAAACTACAAAGCCACAAACACACACGGAGCAGACAGCGACCACGTAGCCAAAAACACCCACAGCCACACTCATCACTCCACGCCGACGAGGAACGGAACGGAGGAACGAACCGAAAAAGCGAGTGCAATGTGCCACTTCTAGACACAACTGAACAACTGAGTCACTGCGAACACGCCGACAATCCAGCGGTCCCAGACAGCACCTCCCTACACTAGGGCTGGGTATCATTAAGGAGTTGCCGATACGATACATATCTCGATACAGTGCACTTTCGATTCAATATGATATATTTCAAATCAATTCGATATGGCTCAATAAAAAAATAAAGGCTAAATCATGGCTGTGATACTAAAAGTCTTTGTTAAATCACTTCTTGTGCAAAGTTCATATGAAACACAAACATTTTAATCCTCAAAACAGTAAAAATGTCAAATGTGTCGCATAAATGAGCTTCCTTTCACTCCACAAGCAACAAAACTGTAGCACTGTAACAAAATAATTTAGTAAAACACGCAAAAATACTGAAATATCGATACAGTAGCCCACAATATCGATACTGTATCATCACATTAAATGATACGATATATCGATATTCCGATATTTTTGCACACCCCTACCCTACACGCCACAACTGAACAAAGCCCAGAGTCACTGTGAACGCGCCAAACAAAGTCCCACTGACCCATCGTGGTTTGGTTTTTCAAGATTTTTACCTTGACTAAAAGAGCGGATAAAATAATGGGTGTGGCCCTGAGCTCACTGCAGCAAACTTTTGAGGAGACTGTTAGGAAACTCGGCAGGAAGGTGATCAGTGACCCAACCCATGTTCTTCACAGTCAGTTTGAGCTGATGCAGTCAGGCAGAAGGTACAGCGTCCCAAACTGTAAACTGAATAGATTCAAACATTCTTCTGTGCCATTAGCTGTTAATCTGCTAAACTTAGACAGTGCAGTTAAAAAATAAATGTAAAAGGCTTAGGAAGTGTGCAATCAAAACTGCACATAGGTTTAGGAAGTGTGCAATCAAAACTGCACATAGGTTTAGGGAATGTGCAATTATTAATAAAATACAAGAATGCAAAGGGCTTGTTTGTAAAGAATAATGTAGAGGTCCTGTTGGTGCATCACTCGTGGTCATACTTGGTCTCGTATCTGTTTTTGTTCGATGGTGTTTGTTTATGTGGTGCTCTGTGTTGTGTTGTTCTGTTTTTTGATAAAGCATGTTACCCCCTGTCCCAAGACAAATTTCTCCCATGGGAGACAATAAAGGATTATCTTAAATTATCTTATCTAACTGTTGTGTTTTGTTTAAAGTCCGGTGCGGTTTATTTGTGAAAAAAGTTCGAAAATAGACCAGTCTATGACAATACGCCTTATAATTCAGAGTGTGGAAAATACGGTACATTTCAGTTCTGCTCAAAATGTAGTGTAGTAGAATGTACAGATACTTGCACTCAGATGCAGTGAAATGGAAGTAAAAAAGTATCCATGTTAAATATGCACTTCACTACTTTTCTGGTGGAGGCTCCATCACCTGTTCGTCTCCATGGAGATGTTACTGCTTTGCCTGGAATATTCCATGGTATAGGGCTGTGCAAAAATATTGAAATATTGATATATCGTATCATTTAATGTAATGATACAGTATCAATATTGTGGGCTGCTGTATCGATATATTGCGTATCGAGTATTTTTGGTGTATTTTACTAAATTATTTTGTTACAGGGTTACAGTTTTGTTGTTTGTTTAGTGGAAGGAAACTCATTCACACAGCAAAAAGGTTCATTAAAATGAAAATTAAGAACATTTGACTTTATTTCAGTCGACTCTACCAATGGAATAAGCGACATTCAATTTCATTTCTTATTTTAAGGGTTGTTGTTTTTCTTTTTTTAAGTGTAGCAAGTTGTATCTTCAGATTTTAAGTACAAAAAAATATATTCTGCTGATAGATAATTTAACTTGTCAAGTGGAATTTACTCAAATTATTCTAAAATTTTCTTAATTCAAGTCATCTTAACTTGACTAGATTTTATTTTTTGCTGTGCATGCGACACATTTGACATTTTCACTGTTTTGATGATTAAAATGTTTTTGTTTCATATTCACTTTGCACAAGACATGATTTAACAAAGACTTTTAGTGTCACAGCCATGATTTAGCGATTGTTTTTATTGAACCGTCTCGAATCGGTTTGAAATATATCGTATCGAATTGAAAGTGCACTGTATCGAGATATGTATCGTATCGTGGCCTAGGTATCGAGGTATGTATCATATCTGCAACTTCTTCATGATACCCAGCCCTACCATGGTATGACATTAAACACATCTACCTAACATTTATTCACCGGGTGTTTCTATGACTCAAAAATACAATAAATGCCTTTAAAATTATGATTTGAGTTTGTAATAAATAACAAAAAAATTATGAAAGGAAATGATGATGGTGAAAATAATATTAGTTTAAGTATAGGGACACAAAAATTAATTTAAAGGAAAGGAATTTGAATCATGAATTAGCCGCAATCTGTCAATGTAAGGGGCCTAGTGGTGTGTTTATGTTGTACTACCATGTTACTTTTGTTTAATTTAGCCAAATTTGTGTCGGTGTGTGTGGTCGGGGGGAAATGAGGGTTTTTTTTTGTTTTGTATTTGTTGTGGGTGTTGTTTTATGTTTTTGTCTTTTGTTTTGTGCTGATTATTGTAATTGTTAAATGTTGATTGTTGTTGGGTTTTTTTTACTCTTACAGTAGTCCTTAATAAAAAAATAAAAAAATAAAAAAAAGGAAGAAGTATAAACATGGACTTTACAGACTAGTGCCCTGCTCTTGTATAAAGAAACAGATGTATGGCATTTTCAGGGGGAAAAAAAAAAAAAAAGACCAGCAAGTGACGGACCCTCCACCAGAAGAGTAACGAAACACACCTTTAAAATGTACTTGAGTAAAGTACAGATACCTAAAATTTGTACTGAATAGTGTTGTAGTACAGTACTTAACTACTATTACTTGTTTTTGTTCCATGAGTGTTTCCAGTCCTTGTACAGTCACTTTTTCAGATGAGCTGTCAGGCCCTGGAGCAAACCCAGTTGGTGGATCACATGTCTACACCAGGACGAGGAGGAGGATGAAGATGATGTTATGATGATGATGAAGTGTGATCACTAATGAACAGAGTCGTCACACTGTGAGCCTGACGCCAGAAGACTCAGTGTTTGTGTAATAACACTCCGGAGCTCAGGGAAAGGTGCTGCTCCTAAAATAGTGTTCCAATCTCAGCTCATAAAACAGAGACAGGATTACACGATGGAGACTGTAGCTCTTCTCACTGTTCACCGCTTCACAGATCAGGGCCAAAACTCCAGCACTTTACAAAGATCGCTGCATCTGAACAAGGTCAGATAGGCAGGGCTCATTAGTCAATCAGAAAAGCGCAAGGTTTGTCAGAATCAAAACAGTTTACTGTGGTTAAAAAGCCCATCTCATGCAAAATTAACTTTTCAGAGCTTTCTACCTTCTAAGAGTGATGTGTGGGCCTTGTATATGTTGCCAAAGTGTTTTTTAGATTGATTTGGCGTTTTTTTTTAACAAATTGCAGCGTATTTCTGCCACCCTCCCACGTGACAACGAACTAAAGCTGCTACAACGATGACGCAGTAGCTACACCTATGATGCCTTTGACGTAGCAGAAAGCGCTTCGCACCCGCCCCCCTCCCCGCAGTGTATTGTTCTACACTGCAGTGTACACAATATAATAAGTTGATCTACTAGTGTTTATTAATACTTTACCAATCAGTAATGTTCAGCTGATGTCGACATGGTGCTTGAGCTTCGTGCACCTCAACGTCCTCGTCCGATTCCAGGTCCAACACATAAGGCTGAACGCGCTGTATCGCCATGATGAATAAAAGTTTCCTACCACTATCAGGGTGCACGTCTGTCTCCCCCTCCCTCCCTGAGATGGGCTACTTTTTCATCCGCAACTGCATCGCAAAACTTATCATCCGCCTGCTATCCATTTGCAACCACAGTTTTTGACCAGTTTTCAAAACCGTACCCGCCCGCCATCCGCTCGGTCTCCTCCCAGTTGCTCCGAGTTCAGAGTTTTTTATTTGAGTAGTGAAACCGCCACCCGCCAGAATTTTATAAAAATATTATTTTTCGTCACGTCATCTGCCCGACCCGCGGTTTAGCTGCGGAGTCCGTGGCTGTAACCGCCATCCATGCATCTCTAACGGGTGGGGGGATGAGCAATAGTTGGCCCTTCATAGTTCCTGGTCTGTGACTGCCTCCAAGAAATCAGTAAGATTTCATAACTAGAGCCCGACCGATATATCGGCTGGCCGATATTATCGGCTAATATGGGCACTTGGAGACATATCGGCTATCGGCCGATATGCTTGCTGATATGGGCCGATATTTCACGTGGGCATGTTATACCTCGTTATAAAGCTTAGACTCTCTACATTCTGTTCATTTAATCCAATTTACAGACAGATAAATGTCCTAATATGTGGCTCCGCATCAGTATTTATCTGCGGTGTAATTTGTCTGTGTCTGTGTCCGTACTGTCCCTGAACACACCACCGGAGTGACGTCACTTCACTCGCGTGTGTTTACACCCGCAGCCGTGCGCAACACTGAGATTATATTCTTTTTCGGACAATCGGTTTGAGTCTGGATTAAAAGGACATTTATTAGTGCAGACTTGTGATGTGAGGAGGAGCCTGTGTGAGCGGTGAGTGTTGGAAATACATCGACTTTGAAGCTAGTTTAGGTTTTGTTAGCAGTTAGCTGCTGTAGCTCCCACACATAAACAGGCTGTTTTCTATTGGTCTATTGTAAAGTGACTACATTGGCCGTATATTTGTTACTGGACCTGCATTGATATGTAAATGAGCTGTGAATAGACATGTGAATGATCCACATTTATGCATATAATTAACTACCGCGGTGCACAGCATTTACGGCTAAAGGCTAATAGCGATAGTTTACTAGCTAGGAGTTATGGGTCGGTCGCGATCGAAGCGGCTCTTAGAGCGAACAACAGGAGCATGTTTCTTATTGGGAGCCGTGTTTTCTCTTTTTCTCACTTTTTCTCTTCATGCCGCATGTAGACCCGTAGTTTGACAGCAGCAAGCAGCTGAAAACGAAACTTTCAGAAATCTGCGTGTGCATAGGATAAAAAAAAAGTGCATATTTGGCTGCAGTTCAGCATAAAATGAATAAACCAGGACTAAACTTGGGCTCGAGTGCAGGAGAGAGATAGAAACCGAGTCCCGACACTCAGTCCTGGTTCAGTTCTGGTTTAGTCCTGCTTGCAACAAAACAATCTTCAAGAGTCGCTTGGGAGCCGAAAGAGCCAGCTGCTTTAGTGAGCCGAGCCAAAAGAGCCGGTTCTCCCAAAAAAAAAAAAAAAAAAACTGGAATCCCCATCACTAGCAGTGACAGTAACAGTAGCTAGAATGTGATGCAAAAATGCCATTAGGCCTAATCTACTGTATGTAAATATGATGTAAAGAGTCAGAATAACAATAAATGTTGCCTAAATAAACCCAATTTAGAATCCACTAGAGCCAAACCTAAGTTTTTTAATCAATTCAAGATTTACAGTGAATTTTTACATCACTAAATATATCGGTGATTATATCGGCTATCGGCAGCTCCAACTCCCATTATATCGGTTTCATATTGGCCACAACAAAATCCATATCGGTCGGGCTCTATTCATAACTACAGTGTAATGGATGTTCCAAAACCCAAATTGTGCTTGTTTATGTGCAGAAGATACAATGTGAAAAGAGTTATTTTGCATGAGATGGGCCCCTCAAAGGGCTGTTATTGCTATTTATACGATATTCCCTGATATCGTATAAGCCCTGTCATGGGCTTATAAAACACAAACACAACACAATCGGCCAGTGCCAGACGTGTTACAAACACAAACACTTTACTCAGAAATAATGACAACTTATAAATATTAGAAATTAACAAACATTTCATCTTGTAATCATCATTACATCAGAACATATCACTGCACTGGGAACAATTTATCAAACAAAAGATTCTTAATTCATCATAAAAAGAACAATACAACAAAAAATTAGCTACAATTTATACAGTTATAGTTATAATGTTTCCAAAAACAGACTTGAAGTTGTGTTATTTCATTCATATATTTTTAACACAAATCCTGTATAGTTTTTCTCTCAAACAGAAAATACTCACGTTTTGATGTCATGTGGTAATATAGGAAGTGGTCCACTGTGTTTTTAAACTCCGTGAACCTTCTAGAACATACACTTGAATGATTTTGAATTTCAGCCTTGGTTGCCCATCTCCACTAACCTGATTCATCAGCCAGTTTTACTTTGTTTCACTTCGTACAAACCGTCTGACCTCGCAGCCTTAGATTTCATTCGCTCTACAGTAGGTGAGTACTTTTTATCATTTAACCAATCACTGCTATTTGGTCGTGACTTGTGATGTATGTAATGCACCGCTGACAGGGCTAACTGGTATATTCAGCTTTTCCCAAATCCCGTAAAAAGAAGGGCAATGTATTTCCCCTTCATATACTTCACCAAACATTCTCTTTATTCCGGCTTTAAATCCTCGATCTCGGGAATCGTTGACAACACTGAATATAAGACTCTTTGCTGATTGGCTGGTGCCTGAACTCACACTTCGGGAGTTTTTGCGAACCGTCTATTGTATTTTGATTCCTGAACTAGTCGCTGGAGAGAAATGAAATTGAGCGGAGGCACTAGGTGGCACCAGCCTGGCTACATCTCCACTGAGCAAATGGTAAAAAGGTGGATAAGAGCATTTTGAGTTTTGGAAATGCAGGCAGACTGATAATAAAGAGTTACTCAAACATTTGTGAATGAAACAAAACACAACTCCAGGTCTGTTTTTGAGGAGGTAACAGCATTTTGAAGCTCACAACAGTCAATTTTGCGTAATATAGAAACTTTAAAAGCTATAAGAATTCAATTTCGCATGCAGTGAGTTACATTTACTTCCAGATCTTCCACGCACTGTCATACTAGTTCAAAGTGCACCGCTCACCCTCTGGGGTCGCACCTGTCGCCCAGCGTGACCCGCAGCTCAGGTCAGAGGTCAAAGGAGAGAGATCGCCACATGACCCTGCCTCCCTCTGCATTTTTGGAACTAAATCTAGTATTATTTATGAAGGAGCACGCCTCGGTTCACTCTGTTGACACTGAACTGTGATAGAGATATTAGCCATGACAGCTAGACTCTGATACATTCATCAGATAGAGACATATCTGAGCTGATTACAACACGATAACGCGCCACGGAAATGAATAAATGCATTAGTTTATTTTGGGAAGGTTATGCTCGTTATGTTTTTGAAGTAGATTCTCAAAGACTTGTCTGATGCTTCTACTTCAAAACACAAACGTCATAAGCACAAACGGTATTCAAATCCTGCATTTACATTTAACGGCTCAGAGACAGATCGGGGGCAATCTTTTCTTTTGGCATTTTTTTGTGTGTTTTAAATAATAGTGTGCTGTTTAGAACTGGTCAACAAAAAATTATAATTCTTCATACTACATACACAGCCCTCATGCTATTTTTAATGTTTAGTATTTAATCTTAGGGTGCGTTCGATTATCTATCGGTCTCCCACTCAGATCTCGGATATGACGTTATTATGTTTCGCGCAGTTTCGAGTGTCTGACTTGAATAAAAGCAAAGCCAACCGGAAAGCTGTTACTGTTTATCTTCTGTTAGCCACTCGAGGGATGTTTAGCAAAGAAGTCTGTGTTCAATATTGGCCTCACCACAACACTAGTGTCTCAGTACTCGACACCGGTCTTGATCTCAAGACTGGCCTCAAGAACTCGACCGTGTTTGGACTCGGTCTTGAGGTCTGACACTTGACGAGTGATAAAATGGAGACAGATTTATAAAAACATTGATATGTATGTGCCAAAATAACTGTAAAATACAAATAAATGTCAAAAATTACAAAGATGGTCTGGATTTGGTCTTGATGGGCCGTGGTCTCGGTCTTGTCTCAGTCTTGGTCTTTGAAAGTCTTGGTCTTGTCTCGGTCTCGACCCTCTGAGGTCTTGGTCTTGTCCTGGTCACGGGACCCTGTGGTCTCGGACTGGTCTTGGTCTCGATTAGTGCGGTCTTGACTACAACACTACACAACCCCGACCACCATAGATGCATCACGAATTTCGGACATCCGGTCATTGCACAATGCATACTAGGAAGGATTTTCCGAAAAAGTGAGCATCAAACCGCCATGTTTGTTTTCCCAGTGGGATGCGTCTATTGACAAAGCCGATCTTTTTCAAGTCTTTTGAACCATATCGCTGTTGTTTCTTGTTCTGATATTGTCATATTTTATTTTTCAGATTCGGACATTGTAATTGTGTGGTTGTTGAATGTCTTAACAGTATAAAACAGATCGGGATATGGGCTTCGGAAGTTGGCGAACTTTAAAACTGCATTTATGGAGTTGGCAAACAAATTTCTCGAGCTGTTTTCCACTGTTAGGACAGTTACTGATCCAACAATCACACAATTACGATGTCTGAATCCCCAAACTAAAATATGACAATATCAGAACCAGAAACAAAAGTGATACGGTTCAAAAGACTAGAAAAGACTGGCTTTGTTAATAGACGCATCCCACTGGGAAAACAAACATGGCGGTTTGATGCTCACTTGTTTGGAAAATTTCACAATGCATACTGAGAAATCCTTCCCAGTATGCATTGCACAATGACCAGAAGTCCAAAATTTGTGATGCATGTATACCCATAGGCAGTGATACAGACGCAGTAAGGTACTGCAGTAATACGAAAATGAAATTGTCATTTGGTGGTTTAAATTGTCATTTAAACCACCAAAGCTCCAAACACAATGAGAACAGTTCATACTTAAAAGTGACACTGGGCACAGTCGTCCTGGATTCTGTCTCAGAATTTGCTCAGATCTCCTCCGAGTTGTTCTGAGTTCCAAGTTCCACCATCTGAGGAAAAGGGGCGTGTCAATGCATTTCGCTAGGCAACGCCCTCGGACCTCGAGTCGGATGGATAATCGAACGCACCATTAGTACTAATATTTTGCAGCTGATGTCATCAACATTTCATGGGGGTGTGATACTAACTGTCGGTTCTGCTCTGTCTGAGGTTTGGTTAAGACTTTAATCTGAGCTTTATTTTAACACAATCTGACCATGAAGAGGTTTAGCATCATCTCTCCTCTGAAATGTTTTGACTTGAATATTCCACAGTAAGGCATTATCTTATCTATGTAGCATTTATTTCATTATGTATCTTGAAAAAACTTGCATTCATTAATTACTAAAGTCAAGCAGGCTACTTTCCAACAGAAAACTCGAAAATAGAAAGGCAGGCTGAGGGTGTTCTTCATGTATTTCTATGGTGGAATGTTTCTGTAGTTACTATGGTGACACAATACACACATTAGTGAGCACAACAAAAATACAAAATGGATTTAAACAGCACATTTTCAGGAAAATGCTCTTTCTAAATGTGTTAAAATAAAGCTCACAAGCCTCAGACCAAGCAGTACTTACATTCAGCATGTTGATAACATCAGCTGCAAAGTACCAAGGTTCAAGTCCTCCAAGTTCAAAACACGAACTGCACATCCCTTTCATCAAATCTCAGTCTCAGATCTCAACGAAACACTGGGTTCCTGTTACCAGAGACAAAAATGCACGGTATGTCCATGTTTTGGGAATTTGGGAAATGCTCTGCAAATGTTTGTCCCCATCAGGCATCCGTACAGACCTTATCGAGCAAACATCTGTAAAACAAATCACTCCAACAGAAACAACACTAAATCTGTCTCTTTACACTATAAACAGGTGAAAGTATCCTGTGACTGTAGCGGGCTTTGTTGACACTGTGGGCTCCCCGCTGCTGTCAAAACAAACGCAAAAAGAGCAAGTGAGGTTCTAACTTCATCTCAAGTCAGAACGTTTCTATTGTATTCTGTGGAGAGAAGTGTACGCCACAAAATTACTACTACTACGTTAAAATAAGAACTTCTATGCTGTGGTTCAGGGATGTGCCCATGATTAGGGGCGGTGATACGGTGATGAAAGCGAACTGTGAAATGCTAAATGGTCACCTTCCACCCTCCAATTTCCAACTTCACTCAAAGCACTTTACATCAGGAAACCGCTCATCCATTCATACACACATTCACACATCAATGTATGCAAACATTGGGAGCGAGGTGGGTTAAGTGTCTTGCCCAATGACACAACAGCATTCATCTATAGGAGCTAAAATCACCAACCTGTGTCAGTGGCTCTGACCGCTCAAGCAATTACCATATTTTTCAGACGATACATTGCACTTTTTTTCATGGTTTGGATGGTCCTGTGACTTATATTCCAGTGCGACTTACAGCCGCGAGAGGGCGATTTAGTCTTGTGTTTCAGTATCTGCTGCTCCTGTTCCTCCTGTACCACTGTCACTTCACTCTACTGCACATGTCTCCTGCAGAAAGAGCCTCTGTCCTGTCTGTATCATGTCAGTCGATCGCACCATTACTTTTGTACCACTGAACAATTTAACATTTAAACAAACTTATAAAGGCGACTGAGAAGACTGAAAACAAAAACAAAAAAGAAAATCATATTTTGCAGATTACAAACTGCAACTAGTGAAATATGCAGTGGAAAACGGTAATCGAGCAGCAGAAAGAAAGTTTAGAGTGAGCAAGAAACTTGTGACACTGGGAGGATGCACCATGCAAATTTCCTGAAGTCACTGGATGGATGGACAAAGCCTGGACTTCAGTGACACCGAAACCATCCTGTCAGGATTCAGAAAGACCGGAATAATTCTAACTGGAACTGATGCTCTGTTTGACGACAGCTACACAGAAGAGGAGTGGCGCTCAGTTTACCTCTGGAGGTCACTGAGTTGCTCAGAAGTGACACCGAGGATGAAAAATTCTATGGTTTTAGTGATTTGGAGTGAGATGGAGAGTTTGGTAAACTTGTTCTGTTGTTTATGTTATAGTTTATCTGAAGAACTGTTCATATGTGACGTTAACAGTCTGTTGTTCTCTGTTCTATTGTTACTACAACTTGACTTTCAACATGTGTGACTTATATATGTTTTTTCTTCTTCATTATGCATTTTTGGCTTGTGCGACTTATAGTCCGAAAAATACGGTATGTTTATGTCGAGAGTGACCAACACACAAATGACCAACACTCCACCAACTGAGCTACTCTCATCACTGTGATCTCTTCTCTGTGATGATTTGTTATTTTGGTGTGTAACTGAATGTAATGCAGCAGTCTGTCCAAACATACACACTGGATTGACAGTCAAGTGTTTATTTGTGTATTTGTTATGGTAAACCTCATTAGCTTCCACTGTGCTGGTTCCTGGAGTTCTCATTAAAATGCATCAAACAGTACACGATAATCGCAGGGTTTCAGATGACTCACCCACTGCACCAGACTATACAGGGACAGATAATACTCCCTACAACTGTACAACAACTCACCCACTGCACCAGACTATACAGGGACAGATAATACTCCCTACAACTGTACAACAACTCACCCACTGCACCAGACTATACAGGGACAGATAATACTCCCTACAACTGTACAACAACTCACCCACTGCACCAGACTATACAGGGACAGATAATACTCCCTACAACTGTACAACAACTCACCCACTGCACCAGACTATACAGGGACAGATAATACTCCCTACAACTGTACAACAACTACACAACCCAACTGCACCAGACTATAACAGGGACAGATAATACTCCCTACAACTGTACAACAACTCACCCACTGGACCAGACTACAGGGACAGATAATACTCCCTACAACTGTACAACAACTCACCCACTGGACCAAACTACAGAGGGACAAATAATACTCCCTACAACTGATTTTCAAAGGATTGCTCTTTTTTTTAATGCTTTTTTTTTTTCTTTTCAAATAATGAATTCCTAACCTTTCCCACTCACAAAGTTCATAATTCTCAAATTTAGAAAAGAAGACAAATGTTTTCACGCCCTGGTGGAAACTTACACTGGCTTATGAGAAACACAAGCCCTCCTCTTTAAACATGAGCTGTGAGAACGCTCTGCTGCTTATCTCAGTGTCAGAGCGTCTACGGGGAGGTTTAGCGCTGCCTCAAAATTCTTCCATTTTTAAAACTCTTTTTGTTTCTCGGTTCAGCATTAGAAGCTCATCATTAAACATTAAGCTCCACAGAACTGCAGAGTGAAACGTTTTCAATATTTTATCCTACGGCTTCTGCTTTTCATACAAATACTTGAGAAATAAACAGCTACAGCTACATCTAACTCCATGTGGACTCTAAATAATGTACAGATCATATATGTAAGATGGAATATGCAACCCTGTATATGTTTATTTTTACTGCTTCAAACTAGGGCTGCGTGATATGAGAAAAACCAAAGTCATAATATGGTAGAAAGTAAAGAGATAGACTGATATGAGCCCGGTCAAGCAGAAGTAAACAGCAAGGCCAAAAATTCAAGTTAATGCATCTGATATAAGTTTGTATCTAGTTTATGAAACTGTTGACCTTTTTTCTGTACCATTTTTGGTTCTAAAGTTCCATACGTTTTAAACAGACCATGTATGAAACATGGAACAAAAATTATTTCCCAAATTTCAAAGACCTGCAAATCATGTAAATAAATGGATGTATTTCATCATATCTTGTGTTATTTGATCTTTGAACTGTTGATGAAGGTACATGAGTTTAAAAATAAAAAAAAAAAGTATTTAAAATGATAAAAATTAGCTTGGAAGGACTGACATATTTTATAGAAATAATTTCCTTTCATTTTGAAGTAATATTGAAGTATTCGGAAGAAAAAAGCTGACAAATTATGCAAAATCATGCACCTTCTACTTGCTTGCCTGTGGCTGTCCTGCCACAAGTAGTGACATATGCAGTTGAAAACAGTTACCAAGCAGCAGAAAAAAAGTTTGGAGTGAGTGAAAAACTTGTGAGAGACTGGACGAAAAGAGGAGGAAACTCTAACTGCAATGAAGAAAACAAAAAAAGCTAATCGCAGGCTAAAAGCTGGATTTAGCTAGAGTTGGTGGAGTTGCTCAGAAGTGACATGAAGTGAGGATGAAGAATTGAGTGGATTTAGTGATTTGGAGTGAGATGGAGAGTTTGGTAAACTTGTTCTGTTCTGTTGTTTATGTTATAGTTTATCTGAAGAACTGTTCATATGTGACGTTAACAGTCTGTTGTTCTCTCTTCTATTGTTATTACTAGAACTTGACTTTCAAAATCGAATGTTGGTTCCTGGTCTCTGATTTTATAAAACTAAATTTCACCCCAAATATGCGACTTACTGTATAGTCAGGTGCTATGTTTTTTTCTTCGTCATAATGCATTTTTTGGCTGGTGCAGCTTGTACTCCGGAGCGACTTATAGTCCGGAAAATACGGTACATACTTACGGCAAAACTTACCAAAATCTATCCTATATATTCTCCCAAAACTCAGGAAAAACCCATGGAAAAACCCACATAGGTCGATCTCTATAGAAAGCTCAAAAAAAAAAAAAAAAAATCGATTCCGCGTAACAATTTTTCTCTAACAAAGACAAAACCAAAACCAACTCAAGTCTTAACTTAAGTAGGACTTCAAACAGGAAATCATGAATATAATCTGTCTTTGTGTCCATTTGAATAAAATCAACAGTAAACCAAAGTGGAATTGAGAACTTTGTGGAACAGACTCAAGACTCAATACTTACTCCGATACAACTCTGATAGTAAAAAAACTCTTCATGTATCTAGTTTTAGTTTCGATTAGTATCTGATTTTCGATACTTCTGACAAGCTTACTCCATACAGCTGCATCCTTCTCCACATATTTCATACTTTGAGAACAGCAGGTCGGAGGTTCAAACCCCGCTCGACCCTGTGCATATGTCATTGTGTCATCCAGCAAGACACTTAACCCAGAGCAGCTGTACAGTATATCTTACCATTACCACAACTACTAAGCCGTCAGGATCGTACACCTGTCAAAGCAACATTCAGACTATTTGTAAAGCGGTTTTCCTGTATCTTATAGTAAAAATAATACACAAAGTTTGATAAAAGGCGAGATAAAAAGTACTGAAAGAGAGCAAAAACACTACGTTCACTGGAGGAAGAACTGAAGAGGACAGTGAGTACAAAGATTTATCAAGTTACTACAACTACAGTGTAAAAGTACTTCTTTCTTTATCATCAATTTCTGATAAATAATCAAGAATTGCGTATTTTATAAAAGACAATAAGGCTGAGTGAAGTTCAGACACCGTTACAACAGATTTAAAACAAAAATTGAAAAAGATTGTTGCCAGTAGAGCTGAGTAGCATTAAGAAGTTGTCGATACGATACATACCTCGATACATAGGCCACGATATGATACGCTTTTCAGTACAATGAGCTTAAAATTTGATATGATATATTTCACATCGATTTGATACAGTTCAGTTAAATCATGGCTGTGATACTGAAACTCTACTAAGTTAATTTGAAAAACACAATTTTACTCATCGAAATAGTGAAAATGTCAACACTTTTGTACCGTATTTTTTGGATTATAAGTCACAGTTTTTTCATGTTTTGGGTGGTCCTGCGACTTACACTCCGGTGCAACATATATAATAACATTTTCAGACTGAGAGCTACGAGAGGCTGTAGTTTCGTGTATCAATTTTCTGTGCATGTCTCCTGCAGAAAAAGCCACTGTCCTGCTGCAAGTAGTGAAATATGCAGCAGAAAACCGTAATCGAGCGGCAGAAAGAAAGTTTGGAGTGAGCAAGAAACTTGTGAGGGACTGGTGGAAAGCGGGAATGGAGAACACAACTTCAACCGAGAAGGTGCACCGTGTAACTTTCCTGGAAGTCAATGGATGATAAGGCATGGACTCCAGTGATAACCGAAGTTTCGCGGAGTTGCTCAGAAGTGACACCAAGGATGAAGAATTCAATGGATTCAATGGATTTAGTGATTTGGAGTGAGATCGAGAAGTTTGTTAAACTTATGTTCTGTTGTTTATGCTATAGTTATCTGAATAACTTAATATGTTACGTTAACATATTAACGCCTATTCAGTCTGTTGTTCTTTATTCTCTTGTTATTACTAGAACTTGCCTTTCAACATGAAATGTCAGTTCCTTGTCACTGATTTTATAAAATAAATTTCCCCCAAAAAGTGTGACTTATAGTCCGGTGTGACTTGTATATGTTTTTTTCTTCTTCATTATGCATTTTTTGGCTGGTGCGTCTTATATTCCAGAGCCACTTATAGCCTGAAAAATCTGGTAGCTCTTACACAAAATAATTTAGTAAAAATTACTCTTGGCGATATATCAATACAACAGCCCATGATATCGATACTGTAGCATCACATTGAACGAGATGATATGTCGATATTTCAATATTTTTGCACACCTTTAGTTGTCAGTTTCAATGATTTGCAGCACTACTACTCAGTTAAATCTGATATGCAAAATACAAGTCAAGATCTAGTCTGGAGCACTGCATCTTGGCAAAACACTTCACACACATTGCCGACTCCAGGAAGGGCATCTGGCACAAAAACACTGCCAAGCAACAGTTATAAATATTACATGCATTTTGTTCTCCATCAGACGATTTGCATTTTAATACCACAAGTGAGACTTTACTTAAAGGTGCAGTGGAAGGTCCACCAGCTGCTTGTTTCCATGGTGATGTTATTGCTTTTCCAGGAATATTCCACATTATCTTAGTATCTCCATCGAGGAACTTATAACACAACTACCAGGCCAAGTTACAAGTAAAATCGATGGAGAGGTAAATCTGTTCACAGCAAGAACATATCTTTTCCATTCATGTATTTATTTTTGCTATAGAAAAAGCTGGAATTGAATAATTGCTTTGCCAAGAATGTTTAACTTTAACATGACCAAACACAAAGAAAACGTGACTATACTGACTCATGTTCGTCATGAATGGGCCTAGTGCAGAACCATTTTCCTTAATTACTCACTCGTTTCACAATTTTATTACAACAACCAAACCAAACCAAGCCGAAGGTGCCCCAGTTTTTGTTTTTGAAAATCTAGTCACCCTATACTAAGACTGTGCAGTTAGGGATGTAACGATATCCAAATCTCACAATACGACATTTTCATGATCTGCATCTCATGGTACGATATTTATTATGATATTTGTAGAGGTGAACAAAACGGTGAATATGTAACTTACTTCTTTAAAAAATACTGATACTGTTAATAATGGTGCTGTTGTAATATGAAGAAGATTTAAGATTTAAAAGTGTTATTAATGTTAAGTTTCTAATGACAGCACCAAAGGATCATGGTCTATGTAGTTCCCTGTTTTTTTAGCTATTGCTGCACCATAACAAAGAGACTTGAAGTTTCGATATATTTTGACAGTCCACGATATTATTGTGCGAATTCTGATGACACAATATCACGATATTTTGGTTATTGTTACATCCCTATGTGCAATTAATCAAATTTTGACCACGATTTCGATTTGTGTGTCAAACGATTTCCAAACTCATTTAATCGAGTTGAAACAATAAAGCTTAACAAAGTTTATTTTGGGATATTTTTTATATAAAATAAGTATATTTAATATTTTTTTAAATATAAAGATTGTAGAACAGCTGGATATAGAGTTTATTTTGGACACATTTATGTTTTTTCTGTCTTGTTTCATGTCCAAAGTATATTTTATTCATTTTATGTTTTATACATCGCAAAACTGCTCTAAAGGTTCATATCTGTAACCTATATTTATTTTCAGTTTGAAAGTTTTTTGTAAATTATCAGTAAAAGTTTTTGAGAAAGAGAAATGCTGATTGTGTAACTAAAAAATAATTGTTTGAATAATCGTGATTTCAGTATTGACCAAAATAATCGTGATAATGATTTTTTCCGTACTCGAGCAGCTCTACCCTGTACATAGCGGATCTTTAACTCTGGTCGTCATTAGGGATGTAACGATATTCAAATGTCTCCGTTCGATATTATCACGATATGCAACTCACGGTACAATATTTATTGTGATATTTTGGAGTGGCAAATATAATTCTGTGTAGGACCCATTTTTGCTTTTAAAATACCATGACAAGATTTTGATGCGCATCTCAAGAATTCAAGTCAAAAACATATTTCTTCATGTTGTCTGCGCTGAAATGAATCATGGGATATGTAGTTCCCTATGGTTATAAGCTGTTCTAACTAAACAACAGTGCATTTAAGCAAAGGAACTTATAATTTCATATATTGTGACAGCTCTCGATATTATTGTGAGACTTCTGATGATACGATATCAAGATATTTTGGTAATTGTTAAATCCTTATGTGCAATTATTCGAATTTTGATTGCGATTTCGATTTGTGTGTCAAACGATTTCCAAACTCATTTAATCAAGTTGAAACGATAAAGCTTAACAAAGTTTATTTTGGTACGGTCAGAATCTCAAGAATTCAAGTCAAAAACATATTTCTTCATGTTGTCTGCGCTGAAATGAATCATGGGATATGTAGTTCCCTCTGTTTATTAACTGTTCCAACTAAACAACAACACATTTAAGCAAAGGAACTTAGAATTCGATATATTGTGACAGCTCTCGATATTATTGTGAGACTTCTGACGATACGATATCAAGATATTTCTGTTATTGTTACATCCCTATGTGCAATTAATCTAATTTTGATTGCGATTTAGATTTGTGTGTCAAACGATTTCCAAACTCATTTAATCGAGTTGAAACGATAAAGCTTAACAAAGTTTATTTTGGTACGGTCAGAATCTCAAAAATTCTAGTCAAAATCATATTTCTTCATGTTGTCTGCGCTGAAATGAATCATGGGATATGTAGTTCCCTCTGTTTATTAGCTGTTCCAACTATACAACAATGCGTTTAAGCAAAGGAACTTATAATTCGATTTTTTGTGACAGCTCTCGATATTATTGTGCGACTTCTCACGATACGATATCATGATATTGTCACGATATTTTAGTTATTGTTACATCCTTAGTAGTCATAGTCGCTGGTCTTTATTGATTTACTGTTTTATGACACTAGAATACAGTATGTGCCATGAGTGTGCCAGTTGCTCCAAATGATGCAGCAACTTTGTTATTACATAATCATTATCATTGCAGACTAATCACCACGTGCGTAAAGTAGGTTTACAGCTTCAAACCGTTAATTGCACAATAATTAAACACATGAAATAAGTTTGGAAACAACATAAATCTTGACCTACACCGCAGTTTGCATAGTTGTGTCAAAATGCGCCGCTCGCAGACTGCCAAAACCCAAACCGTGACAACGCGTTGAAAGGAAATCGCAACTTCTCAACGCGTGAAATTACCGCGTGGTGTGCGGCAACACAACTGTCATCTCGTGAGATTAGACAAGACCGTTTTTTTTTGGCACGTTTCTTTACGATATTCAGCGCTGAAATCCAACCCTTTACCTCGTGCCCCGCAGAAGAAGACCCCTGGTGGAGGTGGTGGTCTGCGCATTGGGAACGGACAGGCTAACAGCGCTAAGTCAAACGCCACCCAAAATGCAATGTAAACAGTGCGTAATGGCCACTCGCGGGACGCTTTTTGACGAGCTAAACCAACTTAAAACTACAACGTGACCAGATATGAACAGTCTGTGTGTACGAAGCGAGTTGTCCGTGTGTTTTTGGACCTTTTTTGAGCTTTGACAGTAGCGTGAACGTTGCAGCGTGAAGTCAGCTATGTCTTTCTCCAAAAATACAAACTTTAAAGGCTTGATCCACATTGTAAACGCTAAAATCGCGTTTTTAACCAGCTTAAATCTCAGCTGCAGGTTTCTCCAAACACAAGAAAGTTGCGAGCCACAGGAAAGAAGTAAGAAGTAAGGAGAGACTTCGGGTTAGGACACTTTCTGTTACAGAGATACAGACCCGTGGCGAACTTTACCGTACCTTTTCTGAGGTCTGCGTGCGCCCCTCGGTCAGCAGTCCACTTGGCAGCGCTCGGTTCCGTGGTAAAAATCGCGTAGTTTTGACGTAAATGACCAAAATTCCGCCGTCGTAGAGCTGAAGTGTTGGAGTGACACGGGTTTTTCTCGCTCTGCTCCTCTCTCTCTGTCCCTCTTTCTCTCTCTCTCTCTCTCTTTCTGCGTGTCTCCAGTCACAGGCAGCAGTTGCAGTTTTTTCCAGCTTGGTACGGGAGCGCGCGCAATGGGATTCGGGGCTGGACGAGAGCGGCGGGAGCGCGCACTCAGTAAGGATCACCAAAACTGAAGCACCTCCACGGACAAGCAGGGTGAGGAGAAGGTCTTTAAAGGTCCCATGTTACGCAAATGGACTTTTGTGAGCCATGTTATAATACTGTCATCTCCTCAAAAACAGACCTGGACTTGTGTTTTGTTTCATCACACATGTTTGAGTATATGTTTTATTATTAGTCTGTCTACATCTCCAAAGCTCAAAATGCTCTGTTCCACCTTGTGATGTCATGAAGCGGTACTTTTCAAGTTAACACCAACCTTTTACCTTTAGTTCAGTAGAGATTGTAAATTCCAGGGCTGAAATGATCCAAATGATTCTAGTGAATGTATATAGTAAGTCTTTATTTATATAGCGTTTTCATGGACATTTTCTATCCACAAAGACACTTTACAGAGCATTATTCAGCATTATTCATTCACTCTCTACCTGGTGATGGTAAGACACTGTTGTAGCCACAGCTGCCCTGGGGCACACTGACAGAAGCGCGGCTGCCATGCCACTCGGCGCCATCCGTCTCTCCGACCACCACCATCACTCACACACACACCACTTTCATACTAGACAATGTGGGTGAAGTGTCTTGCCTAAGGACACACAATGATTGAATTGATTGTATTTAACTGACCTTGACTATCAACTGTTCATGGAGACCTGGAGCATGTTTATGGTGTATGGTGTTTAAAAACACAGTGGACAGGGTTCCCATAGTAATGGAAATCCTGGACAAGTCATGGAATTTTGTAAATTCAATAAAAGTTCTGGAAAAGTCATGGAATACGGAATTAGTACATGCAACTACAGCGCTCTGTTAAGTTCTCATTAGGATATTACCGTATTTTTTTAACTATAAGTTGCTCCAGACTATAAGTCGCACCAGCTAAAAAAATGCATAATGAAGAAGAAAAAAACATAGATAAGTCACAGCGTACTATTAAGTCGCACTTTTTGGGGGGAAATTTATTGTATAACATCAGAGATCAGGAACCGACATTTCATGTTGAAAGTCAAGTTGTAGTAATAACAATAAAACAGAACAACAGACTGTTAACGTCACATATGAACAGTTCTTCAGATAAATATAACATAAACAACAGAACAGAACAAGTTTACCAAACTCTCCATCTCACTCCAAATCACTAAATCCACTGAATTCTTCATTTCAGATTCAGCATCAGTTCCAGTTAGAATTATTCTGGCCTTTCTGAATCCCGACTTTGTCAGTCCAATGACTTCTAGGAAAGTTATAAGGTGTTACATGTCTGTTTACCTCCAGAGGTCATGGAGTTGCTCTGAAGTGACACCGAGGATGAAGAATTGAATGGATTTAGTGATTTGGAGTGAGATGGAGAGTTTGGTAAACTTGTTCTGTTCTGTTGTTTATGTTATAGTTTATCTGAAGAACTGTTCATATGTGACGTTAACAGTCTGTTGTTCTCTCTTCTATTGTTATTACTAGAACTTGACTTTCAACAGGAAATGTCGGATCCTGGTCTCTGATTTTATAAAATAAATTTCCCCCCAAAAGTGCAACTTATAGACCAATACGATACAATATATATATATATATATATATATATATATATATATATATATATATATATATATATATATATATATATATATATATATATATATATATATATATATTATTTTTTTGTTCTTCACTATGCATTTTTTGGTTGGTGCGACTTATATTCTTATACTCCGATTTATAGTCCACAAAATACAGTAGTCATTTTTGTATTTCAATGCCCTTCTTAAAGCTGCCATCTTTAGATCGTATTCTCAGTTGTATTCTCACATGACACCACTAGATGTCATCTATGTTATTGCTGTATGATAATGGATCGTCTTTGGACTGACATCTACTGGGATGAAAAAGGAAAATAAACTTACAGATGGTAGCTTTAATCCAGTTAGTGGTTACATAGTGCACCTTTAAAGCTGATCTATTATGCAGTTGTCACTATCAATCAATGTTTCAGATCTATGTTCTAGTTGTTTCACCTCACCATTTACTCACCTGAAGCTCTGAAGTCCTTCTCCAATTTTATGGTGATACACGTAGGTTTGGCAACGTAGTGTAGTCATTTTGATACAGTTTTTTTTTTTAAATCCTCTGCTCACAACAACTCACCCTTATGTAACAGATAATACTCCCTACAACTGTACAACAACTCACCCTTATGTAACAGATAATACTCCCTACAACTGTACAACAACTCACCCTTATGTAACAGATAATACTCCCTACAACTGTACAACAACTCACCCTTATGTAACAGATAATACTCCCTACAACTATACAACAACTCACTCTTATGTAACAGATAATACTCCCTACAACTGTAGAACAACTCACCCTTATGTAACAGATAATACTCCCTACAACTATACAACAACTCACTCTTATGTAACAGATAATACTCCCTACAACTGTACAACTCACCCTTATGTAACAGATAATACTCCCTACAACTGTACACAACAACTCACCTTATGTAACAGATAATACTCCCTACAACTATACAACAACTCACCCTTATGTAACAGATAATACTCCCTACAACTGTACAACAACTCACCCTTATGGAACAGATAATACTCCCTACAACTGTACAACAACTCACCCTTATGGAACAGATAATACTCCCTACAAATGATCTCTGTTTTCTCTTCACTTGTTTTTTTTTTTTTTTTTTTTGTAAATGAGCAGGCGACTTCAGATTGTCAAATGTTGTTTTTCCAAACATAGTCTCCTCCAGTGCAGTGACAGAGCAGAGGTCAGAGCCAGGAGAGTCCAGGATGTGAGGAAAAAAAGGAAGAGGAGCAGGAAGCAGGAAGAGGAAGTGGAGTAGGACTAGGAAGTTGAAAAGGAGGAAGAAGAGGAGGTTGAAGAGGAAGAGAAGGAAGAGGAGTAGGAAAAGGAGGAAAAAGAGAAGGTTGAAGAGGAAGAAGAGGAGGAAGAGGGACAGACATGATGACTCCAGTTTTCCAGTGATGCTTTTTCCCTTCCACAGCTGAATAAATGTGAGTCATTTTACATTTGACTGGACAAAACACAACTCCACACACTGTACGTAAGAACAGAAGAGGATTAGAAGAAGGTTAAGGTCACGTATGAGTCAGGCTCTCGTGTGTTAGAGCCGCTGGACTGAATATTTACTTCCCTTATGCATTCTGAGCGTCCTAATTACTCAAAACAGTGAGTCAATAAGCACTTTTATTGCAGATTTTATTGCATTTTACAGGTGAAAGCAAATCAAAAATTGTTACAGTTGATTTAAGATAACATAAAAATACAATAATACATGTTGCATTAAACTTATCTATCGACAGCAGGAGAGTCACACTCAAATTCACAGAGGCCAAAATTAAAAACTAAGTTGTGGGCCAAAGAAAATATTTATTGAATATGTTTTATAATAGTTTTGCTTAAACATTGAATCCAGAACAAGCTGAATATAAAATAATAACAAAAATTTTAATAAATAATGTCTGTATATTCTATCTGTAGCCAGTGGGCAGCTCTAATATATATTTGATATGATCTCGCAGGCCAAATATAATTATATTGCGGGTCAAATTTGGCCCCCAGGCCTGAGTTTGACATGTCTGATCTACAGTGACAAGCTGGTGAAACCACAAAGCCAAGTTATAAGTAAGATCTGTGGAGAGGCAAGTCTGCTCACAATAGGAATTTGTGTTTTTTTGGAACAGTGTAGTTGAATAAATGCAAGACAGAACATTCTAGGCAACGCAATAACCTCTCTATATATGGAGACAGATACTCCTTAAATAATCGGTACAATATTGAATACATTTATATAGGTTGTTTTGAATCGGAGTACGTGGCACTGTGAAACCATGAACCATCAACATTCCCTGGGGTGTGATACTAACTGTCAGCACTGCTCTCTCTTTAATAACAGACCTGGAGTTGTGTTTTGTTTCATTCACGTGTTAGACTAACCCTTTACTATTAGTTTACATCTGAAAAGTGTTCAAAATGCTCTCTTCCACCTTATGATGTCATGAATTGACATTAGTTCACTAGAAATTGGAAATTCCACAGCTGAAATGATCCAAATCATCCTAGTGAAGATGTATGAAGTTTAAAAGCACAGTGGAGCTCTTCCTGTATTACCACATGACATCACAAGGTGGAACATTTTTCAGTTTGAAGAAAAACTCAGTCTAAATGTGCAGAGTTTGTGAGTTAAACATGTGTGAATGAAACAAAACACAACTCCAGGTCTGTTTGTGATGAGGAAAAATTAAAACATAGATCAGAAAATAGTGTAATATAGTCAGTGTTGGAGAGTAACAGATTACATGTACCAGAGTAATCAGAGTACAAATTATGAGTAACTGTATTCGGTTACAGTTACTGTTTCCATGAGTGGTAATTGGATTACAGTTACTTTGTTGAAATAAATGGATTACAGGGCGGTAATTTTCAGTTTTCACATTTTGGGCTAAACAAAGACTAAAACTAGAACTAAAACCAGAACTAAACTAAACCAGGACTAAAAACTAAAAACTAAAAAACTAAACTAGGACTAAAAACTAAAAAACTAAACTAGGAACTAAACTAAACTAAACTAAAAACTAAAACGACTAAACTAAACTAGAACTAAAACCAAAACTAAACTAGGACTAAACTAGAACTAAACTACGACTAAACCAGAACTAAAACCAAAACTAAACTAGGACTAAACTAGAACTAAACTAGGACTAAACCAGAACTAAAACCAAAACTAAAGTAGGACTAAACTAGAACTAAACTAGGACTAAACCAAGACTAAAAGCAGAACTAAACTAGGACTAAACCAGGACTAAAAGCAGAACTAAACTAGGACTAAACTAGAACTAAACCAGAACTAAAACCAAAACTAAACTAGGACTAAACCAGGACTAAAACCAGAACTAAACTAGGACTAAACCAGGACTAAAACCAGAACCAAACTAAAAAGCATGACAATATCAAGTAATCCAAAGTATTCAGATTACATTACTCACTTTAAGTAATTTATTGGATTCCGTTACAAACTACATTCTGGTGTATGTAATCTGTAATCTGTAGGGGATTACATTTTAAAAGTCACCTTCCCAACACTGTATATAGTATACCTTCAAAGTTACAATTTTAAACCAGAAAAATTACACAAAGAGCGAAATACAAACTGACTAAAACAAGAATCACATTTCAGAACATTCTTGCACACGAAGGGTCATTGCTACGCAGAATATATACATTAACTCGGAGTATATTTATAGAACATTCTTACAGTCTTTGCTCATTTTTGTCACCGATGTGTAAGATCCACTGTCACGGCCAAACAAGCTGCTTTTGTGTGCGCTCGTGGAGGAGGAGAAGAAGAAGCGCGAGGGCTGCGAGGAACTAGGTCAAATCATGAACCATTTTGTCAGTTATGCTTTGGTGCAGTAACGATGGATCTGTTTTAATGGCTTTTCAGTTTCCAGATCAATTGCAATGATTGGGGCCACGGTCTGCGTCCGTTGTAACCTCGTTAGGAGAAATAAGTTCGATGTAATTGGCGTTTTTCACAACAGGACAATGTACAGTATGAGGAGCGGCCATTAGGGTTAGTTTTTATTTTATTTGCAACATACAAGACGCGCACAGACGTAAGACAGAACAGGCAGTGTTGGGGAGTAACGGATTACATGTACTGGCATTATGTAATCAGAGTACAAATTATGAGTAACTGTATTCGGTTACTATCGGCCGATAGTCGAACCTCGGATTCAGGAGGAGCAGTGTGGTTTTCGTCCTGGCCGTGGAACACTGGACCAGCTCTACACTCTCCATCGGGTGCTCGAGGTTCATGGGAGTTTGCCCAACCAGTCCACATGTGTTTTGTGGATCTGGAGAAGGCATTCGACCGTGTCCCTCGTGGTGTCCTGTGGGGGGTGCACTGGGAGTATGGGGTCCGGGGCCCTTTGCTAAGGGCTGTCCGGTCCCTGTATGACCGGAGCAGGAGCTGTGTTCGCATTGCCGGCAGTAAGTCAGACCTGTTCTCGGTGCATGTTGGACTCCGCCAGGGCTGCCCTTTGTCACTGGTTCTGTTCATTGTATTTATGGACAGAATTTCTAGGCGCAGTCAGGGGCCGGAGGGGGTCCGGTTTGGGGACCACAGGATTTCATCTCTGCTGTTTGCGGACGATGTTGTCCTGTTGGCTTCATCGAACCAGGACCTGCAATGTGCACTGGGGCGGTTTGCAGCCGTGAAGCGGCTGGGATGAAGATCAGCTCTTCCAAGTCCGAGGCCATGGTTCTCGACCGGAAAAAGGTGGCTTGCCCTCTCCGGGTGGGTGGGGAGTCTTTGCCTCAAGTGGAGGAGTTCAAGTATCTCGGGGTCTTGTTCACGAGTGAGGGAAGGACGGAACGTGAGATTGACAGGCGGATCGGTGCAGCTTCGGCAGTGATGCGGTCGCTGTATCGGACCGTTGTGGTGAAGAGGAGCTGAGCCGAAAGGCGAAGCTCTCGATTTACCGGTCAGTCTTCGTTCCTACTCTCACCTATGGTCATGAGCTCTGGGTAGTGACCGAAAGGACGAGATCGTGGATACAAGCGCTCGAAATGAGTTTCCTCCGCAGGGTGGCTGGGCGCTCCCTTAGAGACAGGGTGAGGAGCTCAGTCACACGGGAGGAGCTCGGAGTAGAGCCGCTGCTCCTCCACGTCGAGAGGAGCCAGTTGAGGTGGCTCGGGCATCTGTTCCGGATGCCTCCTGGGCGCCTCCCTCGGGAGGTGTTCCGGGCATGTCCCGCCGGGAGGAGGCCCCGGGGAAGACCCAGGACACGCTGGAGGGACTATGTCTCTCGGCTGGCCTGGGAACGCCTCGGGGTCCCCCTGGAGGAGCTGGAGGACGTGTCTGGGGTGAAGGAAGTCTGGGAGTCCCTGCTTAGGCTGCTCCCCCCGCGACCCGGCCCCGGATAAGCGGACGAAAATGGATGGATGGATGGATGTATTCGGTTACAGTTACTGTTTCCATGAGTGGTGATTGGATTACAGTTACTTTGTTGAAATAAATGGATTACAAGGCAGTTCTTCCCTGTTTTCACATTTTTGGATAACCAGGAATAAACCAGGTCTAAAACCAGGACTAAACCAAGTCTAAAACCAGAACTAAACTAGGACTAAACTAGAACTAAACCAGGACTAAAACCAAAACTAAAGTAGGACTAAAACCAGGTCTAAACCAGGTCTATAATCAGGACTCAACCAGGATTAAATTAGGACTAAACCAAGTCTAAAACCAGGACTAAAGCAGGACTAAAACCAGGACTAAAGCAGAACTAAAAGCAGGATTAAACCAGGACTATTTCTTTAGTTGTGCAGTGTACCAGGTTTACTAATATTCCTCATCTCATCCCCATGGAATTATTTATAAAATACAAATTTATAAAACGTATTTGATGCGGCGTATATTCAGGTGCACTCAATAGTCCAGAATTTACGGTATATGTTTCCAACCAAAAATGTACTGTTTATATCTTATCTGTTTGTAATTTATGTGTCTTGTCTGTTTTTATGTGTGTATTTTATTTTTTTGTACTGACAGGTGTTGAAAACTGACACTTGTGCTAAAACATTCAAAGCACACATCTGGTTTGTCTAATACGATTGCGATGTCCTCAATAAACTTGAAAAAAATACTATTCTACGTCCATCTACTCATATTTTGTACTACTTTAAACACAAAGTAATGTTTTTTCTTGTTTAAACCTGCAGTCTTATAACGAATGACTCAGGACTTTCTGGAAACTTGAGTCATTCTGCCCCTAAAGAATCAAATCACTAGAACTTTCAGCTCGTGGAAAGAACTGGACCATCCTTTTTAAATCCTCAGTTATTTGGCGTCTTCTCTCCCCAATATCCTGTCAATAGCAGTATCACACGCGTTTGTAGAGAATTCATGAACAGATTTTTAGATTTGTATGGAGATCCATCTGCAGAAAGTGAAAAAGCCCGTTCCAGCTGCTCCAGGAGGATCTGCTTGGGCTGGTCTGGGAAGAACATTACTGGACACGGCTCAAAGTTCAAAGGCATTTCAAGGAAGTTTTTCTGTGTGTCTTTCTTCGGATGGAATGAAGTACGTCCTGTTTTGTGGTAATAATATTTGATAAAAGTTTGTTTAAAGGTGCAATGTGTAACTTTTCTGGTGGAGGAGATGTTGTTGCTTCGTCTGAAATGTCCCCAGGTTTGACTACCCCAAATTTAAGACCTTTTTAAGACCACTTACATGAAAATTAAGACCAACATCACACCCATTAAGTGGGCAAAAAACACCAGATCCCATTCTAATAATGACCAACCAACTGCAGTACTATATCTAGAATCTAAGAGCCACTTTGGACTAAACCTGCACTTCCCCATGATCCATCTAACGTCTTTCCCCACTCTAGTGATTGTTTACTCATTGCTGCCATGCCAGAAACCAAACTCTACATTAGATGTTCATTCATGTTATGTGATTTCACATTGTTGCTTTTTTCCCCTCCTTCCATTTAAAGAGGTTTGTCTTGTTGTAGAGTGAGTAGATCTCACTTCGGGGCCTCCCGTTCATTGGGGTTATGAGCACCTGGCAGTGTTGGGGAGTAACAGATTGATTATGTAACTCCGGTACATGTAGAGTACAAATTATGAGTACCTGTATTCAGTTACAGTTACTGTTTCAGTGAGTGGTAATTGGATTACAGTTACTTTGTTGAAATAAATGGATTACACGGCGGTATTTTCCTGTTTTCACATTTTGGGCTATACCCCCCTTTTTTTTTCTTCCCTCGTGGTAATTCCACTCAGTGCTGGACACTAAACCAGGACTAAACCAGGACTAAACCAGGACTTAACAGGACTAAACCAGGACTTAACAGGACTAAATCATGCTGCGAGGACCATGTCTCCTCCTCTTCTATCAATAATATTTTTAATATGGTTAAGTAAAGACTCTGCCTTTTTATTGTCTTTTAACAGACAAAACTTATGTGAAGATTTCCTCGTCTTTGTTTCTCTACAGCAAATCAAGTAATCCAAAGTATTCAGATTACATTACTCACCTTAAGTAACTTAATGGATTCCATTACAAACTACATTTTGGGGTGTGTAATCTGTAATCTGTAGGGGAATACATCTTAAAAGTCACCTTCCCAACACTGGCACCTGGGCTGGCAACCATTTTGTGTACTGTGGTCCAAAGCAAGAAAAATTATCTGACCAAGGCTTTTTGCCCAAAAGTTCCTCCCCTCACCTGTGGTCATGAGCTCTGAGTAATGACCGAAAGGACAAGATCACAGATACAAGCTGTCAAAATGAGTTTCCTTTGCAGGATGACTGGGCGCTCCCTTAGAGATAGGGTGAGGAGCTCAAAGTAGAGCTGCTGCTCCTCCACGTCGAGAGGAGCAGCTGAGGTGGCTCGGACATCTGTTCCAGATGCCTCTTGGGTGCCTCCCTAGGGCGTGGCCTGGAAACACCTCAGGGTCCCCCCTGGAGGAGCTCGAGGAAGTGTCCAGGGTGAAGGAAGTCTGGAGTCCCTGCTTAGACTGCTGCCCCTGTGACCCGGCCCCGGATAAAAGCGGACGAAAATGGATGGATGGATGGATGTATTCGGTTTAGATCTTAGTTTAGACCTGGTTTAGATCTAGTTTAGACCTGGTTTTAGCCCTGGTTTAGCCCTGGTTTAGACTTTGTTTAGTCCTGGTTTAGTCCTGGTTTAGACCTGGTTTTAGCCCTGGTTTAGCCCTGGTTTAGACCTGGTTTTAGACCTGGGTTTAGTCCTGGTTTAGACCTGGTTTAGTCCTGGTTTAGACCTGGTTTTAGACCCTGGTTTTAGCCCTGGTTTTATTCCTAGTTTAGACCTGGTTTAGATCTGGGTTCAGTCCTGGTTTAGACCTGGTTTAGTGTCGGCAATGAGTGGAATTACCCCAAAAAAAAAAAAAGGGATATAGCCCAAAATGTGAAAACAGGAAAATACCTCCATGTAATCCATTTATTTCAACAAAGTAACTGTAATCCAATTACCACTCACTGAAACAGTAACTGTAACTGAATACAGTTACTCATAATTTGTACTCTGATTACATAACTCTGGTACATGTAATCTGTTACTCCCAACACTGATACATAAATATATAAATCAGAAAATGGCGTAATATGGACCCTTTAACAATGACATGTTTTACTCTGACAAAAACACATTACTCTTATAAATATTTAAAGCTTTAACGCAGACTTTAAAAACTACATTGTGTTCTCGCTCATTCAATTGTATTTTGATTTGAAGTACATTAATTTAACATGGCAAATTCATTGTGCGGTGTATAATTTGACTCTCCATCCATCCGTCTAGGTGAGCATCAAAGCATTTCTCAGCTCATTAAACTAATTAGTAATGAGAGATGCACAACATTCTGATCCCTGGAGGAAGAGGCAATAAAACACAGCGGGTTATGTAACTCTATCTACAGGAAGGAGGATGCAGCGTTCGGTTTTCTGTAGGGTTTTGGCATCATCTGGTGGGGGAGAGGAACTTGTTGTAGTTTAAAGATGCACTGTGGAACTTTTCTGGTAGAAAGTGGGTCTTGTCTTCATGGAGATAGGATTGCATTGTGTTCTGAAGTATGGCATGAAAGGTCCTATATTACACAAAATGGATTATTTTTGTGGGCTTTAAGCCATGTTATTTCATGTTTTGATGCTGTAACCTCCTCAAAAATAAACCAGTCCTGTTGGAGAAAGTGTGGGACAGGGAGCGCCGGTCATTATCACATATTTTGGGAATGCCCAGAACTTTCCTGGTCTCAGGTTTGGAGCAGTATTGAAAAAGTTCTCTCTTTTACTTTACCACACAATTTTGAGACATTGTACCTTGGGATAAAGCCTGCCCATCTTATAGAACGTAAGAAAAAATATCTTTATAACATATTACTGGCTGCTGGGAAAAAAGTGTATTACAAAAAGATGGCTTAGTGATGAAGTTCCATGCATTGAGGACTGGATAAATGTTGTTCATACCATTTATGTAATGGAAAAAATTATATTTAATGAGACTTGACTCTGACAAATTTGACAATTACTGGAAAACTTGGAGAATGTTTGTTGCCCCGTTTAGATTTTAATTGAGTATGACTCGATGAAACCATTGTATTTTTATTTCTGAACGTGTATGTGTATGTATGTGCGTATATATATATATATTATATATATATATATATATATATATATATATTATATATATATATATATGTGTGTGTGTGATTATATATATGTGTACATGTGTATGTATGTATATATGCATATATATTATTTTGCTTATTTTGTTATTATTAGTTTTAATATTACCAAGCTTTTTTTTTGTTCAAGCTTGATAATTTCTATAATATATGTACAGTGACTTTGTTTACTTTTAGAAAAGGAGAATGGGGACTATAATTGACGTGCTGTGTCAATGTACGATATATTTTGTTCCTTTGTTTCCAATAAACTAATGGGAAAAATAAATAAATAAATAAACCAAGAGTTGTGTTGTCCATGTGCTCATCTTCTCTCGTCGAGACTATCACACCTCCCTCCTCTCCAGCGTCGACTCCAAATCCATCTCCCTCTTCCAACTGATTCAGAAGCAGCAGCTCGACTCCAGACATCAACACATGACCCTGTTTTACTTCTCTTCACTGGCTCCTGTGAGTTTTAGAATCGATTTGAAGATTTTACTGATCACTTTTAAAGCTCATTTAGGTCTCGCACCAAGTTACATTTCAGAATTTCTAAACCCGTACGAGCCTCCTGCAGCCGCAGATCCTCAGGCAGGTCCCTTTTGTTTTATGTTATTAGGTTCTTTATACAGACCGAGAGTTTGTTTTCAGACCTGACAGTTTCGATTGCTTACTAGCGATCTTCTTCAGAGTCACGTGATGTTGCTGTGACGTGTCCGGTCAGCTGATTTATGCAGGTTTTGGCGCTGTCCTCCCACCGGTGGAGGCAGGACGACAGAGCCATCTGCAGTGGAACGGAGCAAACATCACTGTGACAGAAGAAAACAAACATCGCTGCTGGATTAAAAAGGCAAACGAAATACGGAAACGTGTCCATGGGACTATGAACTGGGATGTGGGGGCTTTTGCACTCTCACATACCTGGAATACTGTCCTGAGGAAGTCGGACTGCAGATGCAAAACCTGTATAAATCAGTTAACCGGACACGTCACAGCAACATCATGTGACTCTGAGGAAGAGCGCTAGTGAGCAGCCTCGGAATATCGGAAGACCAAATGAATCTCATTGGACTAGGTCCCTGTGGCTGTTCCAAAGTCCAGGCTCCGGACGAAGGTGATGGGAGTCTTTTCAGTCCAGACGCTTCGACTTTGGATCGACCTACCTGAGGAGATAAGACTCACACCTTCAGAATCATCTTTTAAATCAGTGTTTCCCAAACTTTTGTTTCTGGGGACTCATATTTTAAAAGTCACAAAACTTTGTGACCCAAGTTAAGACATTATTCATAAATCACAAAATAAAGGTGGATTTGAGCATTATTGCACATTAATGAGGATATTTTATTGACTTTATTGACTGAGTGATCGTGTCTCTCTGAACAATTAGTATTACTCAAGTTTGAAACAATGAAAAACAGTCATTGAAGCAGCAATAAAAGGATCTATAAGTCGCCTATTTGGACATTGAATGTAGCCCATTTCATTTTCTTTTCAACATCCAATTGAATCAGTAATATTTGTTTGAATATCCCAAACTTTTTAAAGTACCTTTTTAAGACCACTTAAATGAAAATTAAGACAAAACATTACCCCTTATGTGGGGAAACACCAGATCCAATTCTAATAATGACCAACCAACTACGGTACTACATCTAGAATCTAAGAGCCACTGTGGATTAAGCCATTGCGAGCCATTGTGGAGTGAGCCATTGTGGCTCACTCAGAGCCTACGTCACGTTTGGAGGGTGGAGCCTGTGCTTTCTCAGGATGAGCAATAGTCGGTCTTTCATAGTTCCTGGTCTGTGACTGTCCAAGAAATCAGTAAGATTTCAGAACTATTGTGTAATGGATGTTCCAAACCCAAACTGTGCTTGTTTATGTGCAGAAGATACAATGTGAAAAAAGTTATTTTGCATGAGATGGGCTCTTTAAATGGTTTTAGCTTAATTATTTATTATAATTAATTGTATTTGCATCTTTGTCTGTTTTTGTGCTTTCATCTTGTAATTCTGGTTTATTAGTCGGTCTACATCTTCAAAGCTCAAAATGCTCTGTTCCACTTTGTGATGTCACGAAAAGGTATTTTTGAAGTGAACAGCTCCTTTTACCTCTTGTTCAGTAAAGATGAGCAATTCCAGGGCTCAAATCAGTCAAATGATTCTAGTGAAGGTGTATGGAGACTTCCTGTCTGCGTGTTTTCTGTTTAAGAGAAGAAGTAAATCTTGTGGAAACCAAGAGAGGTGTAAACGTTTTTATTGAACACAGAATTCACAGAGACTGAATGGCACAGGTCTGTCTGAGCGAACACAAACTTCGACAGGATTTCTGCACGTTTTGACACAGTAACATTTCAGAGAATGTTATAAAGGCGTTTGGAACAAGAAGACTGCAACAGAAGCGCGGGGCTGGCCTTTCTATGCATTTCAGTATTTAGGTACAACAACAGCAAACAGCTTCAAACAGTAAAAAATAAATAGGAAATGCAAAATCACCTTCATCTACTCGAGACAATAAAAGACAGGAACGACTGAGATGATGGTGGAACGAACGTGGTGGAACGTGGTGGAAGGAACGAATCAGCACGTTGTGAAAGTTTTGGATCCCAGTCTTCACCAGGTAGTGTAGAATTATCTGCAGAAACAAGAAATGGAATGGTAAAACAAAATCAAGACATCTCGAACTATTATTCAAAGTAAAAGAGTATCTATCTATAAATCTATTTACTAATTACCATATTTTCTGCACTATAGGGCGCACTTGAAAAGCCTTTTAAACGACTGCTTATAATCCAGAGCGCCTTATATATGAATTTATTCGTCTTCGTGCGACTTTAATAAACTACAAAGCCGCACCACTTGCAGCATTATGGCTCCCGTAGTCAGGAGCATCGCGGAGTAATACATACTGTGATTCCTTTTAATATCAAAATGCACCTGTCAAGAGACACGCTTACAATGCCCACTTTAACTTTATAACAGTGTTCAGTTTAAAGTGCGAGCTGTGTGGGAGCAGTGGATGAAGAGAAGGTGAACACACATTCACCAAGACAGAGAGACAGCGCCGAGCGACTTACGCCACGATCTGCCAACGGATCGTGGACGCCTGGGCTAAGGATCAGTATCAACTGTGGTCCGAGCTTTCACCAAGACCAGAATCATCACTGAACTGCCAGGGAACAGTAACAACACTGACTTGGATAATGACGAGAGGGATGCGGACGCGTTGGACGCTGGAATCGCCCAACTGTTTGAACAATTATGACTTATTGTGAATACTCTTAACAATTTAGCGTTACATTACAATTGAACCAAGTTGAGAGTTATTGTGAACGCATTAAATAAAGTTTGACTGACTTATCTAACTGTTGTGTTTTGTTTAATGTGCCTTAAAGTCCGGTGCAGTTTATATGTGAAAAAAGTTCAAAAATAGACCATTCAATGACAGTTTGCCTTATAATTCAGAGCACCCTATAGTGTGGAAAATACCATATTTACAAGAGGATACTGACATATCTTGCCTGACTTAATTCTTGTAATTCATGAGTAAATGTTTTTGGTTTTTTCCCCTTCCATGATTTATATTGTAAATGCAGTACTTTGAGCCACTTGCAAAATGTTGTATCCCTGCAAACTAAAAAGAAAAGGACTATTTGACTCAGTGGGAAGACAGCTGATTGGTTGTGTGATGGTGGTCTACTGTTCTCATTCTGAAAAATCTGTTCTACAGCTCTGTAGTTACCCAAATACTCATCCATGTGAATATCATAGACTTTAACTAGACAGTCAGCCTGCTATTTTCAATACATGCATCATGAATCTCGGACGTCCGGTCACTGCACAATGCATAATGGGAATGATTTTCCAAAAAAGTGAGCATCAAACAGCCACATTTGTTTTCCCAGTGGGATGTGTCTATTGACAAAGCCAGTCTTTTCTAGTCTTTTGAACCATATCACTTTTGTTTCTGGTTCTGATATTGTCATATTTTAGTTTTGGGATTTGGACATCATAATTGTGTGGTTGTTGGATCCTAACAGCGGAAAACAGCTCGAGAAATTTGTTTGTGAACTTCATAACTGCTAAAGGGAATCAGATGTGTGTGACTGCAAACCTCTGTTCAAACTGTTTCCCTTCCCAACGGAATTGAAAAATAGTTAAAAGTGAAGGTGATGGGCAGTATTGATCCACAGGAAGGACCAAAAAGGAAACCTTTAACTGCCTAAATCATCTTGAGTTTTCAGCGAACATTTTGTATGTGGAGCGCCATCAAAGTGAGATCCCGTTTGTTAAGCGAGAGGAGCAGTCGGAGAAGACAAACAGACTGAGCTCGCACTTCTTGTTCTTGTGGTTTTACAGCAACATCACGTCTTGGTCACTTTGTCGTGGAAAGTGTTTCTTAGTGAACAGCTGGTGCCTTTCGCTTTGGCGTTGACTTTTTAAATTCGTAACCAAGGTGGAGCGAGGGATCGGGATTTTGCTTTAATGGCGCTCCACATACAAAATGTTCACTGCAAACTTGAGATGATTTAGGCAGTCAAAGATTTCCGTTGGAAAGGGAAACAGTTTAAACGGAGGTTTGCAGTCACACACATCTGATTCCCTTTTGCAGTTATGGAGTTCGTAAACAAATTTCTCGAGCTGTTTTCCGCTGTTAGGATCCAACAACCACACAATTACGATGTCCAAATCCCAAAACTAAAATATGACAATATCAGAACCAGAAACAAAAGTGATATGGTTCAAAAGACTAGAAAAGATCGACTTTGTCAATAGACACATCCCACTGGGAAAACAAACATGGCGGTTTGATGCTACATTTTTTTGAAAATCCTTCCCAGTATGCATTGCGAGATGACCGGAAGTCAGAAATTCGTGGTGCATGTATTGGAAGTGATTCTGGCTCCAATTCACTTAGTATTGAAAACCTGTCGCCCGTCTCTCTGTAACTGCTGCTGTGAGCCTCATCATTTTGATCTTCAAATGTTCATTTAACCCGCTCTACATGATCCTGGGGTGTTAATTTTGCCATTTTGTCCATAAATCAAGATATGAACATTAGTAAAAGACCAATGAGCTGCCCTCTTTTGCTGAAGTTGGTCCTGTTAGTTAGCAGCAGGTTTGATTGACAGTGTGGGTAAGTGCCTGCTTTCTGCTATAAACCAGAGCAGTGTTACCTTCAACAGCCTTTCTCCTGATTGGCTACGCTACTTGTGGTTGGAATTCCAAATACGTTCCATATCCTCTCCTAGCTTCATTTGACTGGAGACAAACAATAAAAGTGTCACATCATAATCCCTTAGTCCACTTCTTTATATAATCTACTAGCGATGTGCCAAAGGGTCTGTGAGAGCTAGTGGCAAGTGCATAGATTTAAATACATACTTTGTCCTTTCATGGTCTGAAAATCAGGTACTCCTGGTGCTAACAAAAATCATTGTACCATTTCAACCGTTTTCTTCGACAAGTCAAACCTATTACTGTTTTTAATCTGAAAAAGTTTGGCTATTATAGATATTTCTGATTGAATTCTCTTTAATATTGTTCTTTTGAGGTGGCTGGGACAGCTATGGGCATTCTTTCATCTCTGTAAAGTCTTTTCAAAATTGAATCAAAATAGTTGCCTTTTGTAAATGTCTGCCCCGTAGTATCCACACGTGAACCTTGCTGAAAGACTTTAAACACAGTGGGAGATGTTTGGTTTATTGTTTAGTTTATTAGACTCTGTGGCCGTACTGACCTGTCCAGGCGGTTGACCACGTCCCTCACGGTGCCGATGAGGTGCTCGTGCTCCTGGGGGCTGCTCAGGATGATGCTGTGCAGCTTCTTCATGTACACGTCGATGGTGTCGAGAGTGGGGGTCTCTCCACTTCCTGAAAGTCACAAACACATGGGTTTAGGGTGTGGGCAGTGTGCAGGTTTTGGTTGTGGACGTATTGTTTTTCCAAACTATGTGTAAAACTCAAACCATTCGAAACTATCTGTGTGTGATGGTACTACTGGTTTAGGCAAAGAAAAGCCAAAAGAGATATAGATTTTTGTACATTGATAAGAATGGACGCAAATGTATCTGTGCAGCATTAAGACAAAAAAAAAAAGCATTTAGACAAAAAATCTGCATCTGCATGTCTGGATCTAATTATGAAGTGTTTTATTGTCCGATAATCAGGAAGTGCTCTTCTAGCATGCTAACTGATACTGTACCAACACAGTAAACTCTGTTCTGGTCTCTGAGAGTTGTGAAAAGTGATTATAAACTCATCGCTGTGGATAATTCGGATGGTTGGAATGCATACTGTAAGTGAACCGCTAACTGTTCAGTTTTTCATGTTTTTAAGACCGTAAAAATCAGGTCCAGATCTTGAGTTAGTCATGCCTACCGTAGCTGGAGGACCTTTACCTGTTGTGCATGTTTTGGGTTGATAATCAGGTATGTCAATTGTGTTAGATTGTTTCTTTTGGTCTACTGCACGAGTGAGTGATGTTATGACAGTTTATGAGGACTTGTAATGCCCCTCCTGACCTGGCAGTGGCACTGATGAGAAGCTGGACGTGAGCGCCTGTCTCAGCGTCTCCAGATGCTGCTGTAGAAGGCTGTTTCTTCCTCTCTCCTGCATCACGTCTCCCTCCAGTCGCTCCACAGCGCCCCTCATGCTCTCCACGTGCTTCTGCAGCGCAGCGTTACGCTCCTCGTACTCCATGTTGGTCTTACGCAGCTGCCGCAACTCAGCCTCCCGGGCTGTGCACAAGAAGAAATGGAGACATGTTATGTAAAATCTACTTTAAAGAACTTTTCACCATGTTTTAAAGGAGATCCCTCATCATGATCTTTTTCAGAGTTGACTTTTGCTTGATTTATCCATGTGTGAGTAATCCTGTATTGCCTTGCATTTGATGCTTAAAGGGACAGTCCAGAATTTTGGACATAGGACCTCTTTTTCTAGTGAGCTAGCCTGTTGGAGACACTTTTTAAAATAATCCATCCAGTCCTTGTATTTGCAGGTCGCTGGTGCTAGGCTAGTGCATGTCAATGGCCATAGTTATCCTGCCACTAAAAACAGTCTTACCCACTCCACAAAACACCCGAAACAAATCTATTATTACACCAGACTGTCCATGTGAATGTCTGTGTTGATAGAATAATTTTAGAAGTAAAACCACCTTGCATTTGAAGGATTTATGTCTGAGCAGCAGCAGCGAGTTGTACTTCCTGAACTTGGCAGCGGCGGACTGATATATGAGAACACAGTCCCTCAACATGTGACGATTCATGCGATGCAAGGTTAGTTTTATTTCAGACATTATTCTATCAACACAGACATTCACATTGACAGTCTGGTGTAATAATAGATTTGCTTCAGGTGTTTTGTGGAGTGGGTAAGTGTTTTTAGTGGCAGGATAACTATGGCCACTGACATGCACTAGTCTATCATCAGCAACCTCTGCAAATACAAGGACTGGATGGAATATTTCAAAAAGTGTCTCCACACGTCTCCAACACTCTGGTTAACTAGAAAATGAGGCCCTATGTCCAAAATTCTAAACTCTCCCTTTCCAAATTTGTAATTAGACAGGCCGACCCGATCATTTTATTCTCACAAGTCACCACAAGGTGCTATCTATGAGTGTGTATACATGCACATCAGTATCCCGGTTATTCGCCATATTCCGGTTATGTCAGTATTCAAGATACTGCGTTTACATGCGCGCTGAGAAACTGGGATACTCAGATCCCCGTTTAATCTTACAAATACGCAAGCACAAAATTTTACTTTATTTAATTTAATAAACCAGGAAAAATACAAACTATGAGCTCCTTTAGCATAGGAAGCTCGTGAAGTTCTAACCAGTGGTATGGAGCTATGAGGTATCCCACAATCCACTGCGCAGATCAAACCGAACACTGCAGCAGATTTTTTATTAAAATCTTCTGCATAAATAAACTCAACTTTACAACATATAAACCATAATCACATCAGCCCGTTTGATAATCGAATTCAGCTTTGCCATATTTGTTTACGTTTTACAGAAACAAAACTTAAAACGTCATGGCTCATTTACATAAACGCAGATAAAAACAGCTCGCTCCTTGTACCTTGATGCGGTTCAGCTTCTGTCAGACTAAAGGACACGCCTCAGTGGATTATATGTGTTTTTTCTGTGACAGAGGTGTTAATAATGGTGAGTGTTCTGTGTATATTGTAGGAGATGTTTCATGTTTAACTTTTTAGTGATCAAACGTGTACAGGTCGTACGAGTGCAGATTGTACATTTGCAGATTATACGTGTGCAGGTTTAGCGCAGCTCTTTATTTTAGTCATTTCACTCATGTTGGTCACTTTATTTATGTTGGTCACTTTATTTATGTTGGTCAATTTATTCATGCTGGTCACTTTATTTATGTCACTACTGTTGTGATGAAAAGACTGGAAAGTGTTTGGCTTTTGGACGCATGTGCACTCAATTTTATGTTGCAGTACTCGGGATACTGCGTATACATGCCACAGTATCCCGGTTACTATAGGAATATACCAGCTACAGTAACCTAATTTCTCATAACCGGGATACTGAAACTGGGATACTGCGTTTACATGCACCATGACGAAACCGGGATACTCAAAAAACCCGATCATGACCGGGATACTGATGTACATGTATATACACTCTATGTACCTGCAGTCTGACAGAGTCCAGCTTTGTCCTGACAGAAAAAAAGCAGAGCGCACAGGTGAGTCTGAACAAAGGCCAGGTGAGAGGACAGGTTTCACATCTGTCATCTGTTAAAATCAAATAACTTCAGAGCTCATCAAATTTCTGTTCTCACCTAACCTCACTCTGTCCACTGCTCTTTTCTTCCTCAATACATCCTGTTTCTATTAACAAGCTGTTTCAGATCAATAATGTGGTTTGCAATGAATAAAATGCAGTTTGAAAGCCCTCAGCCTGACGCAGGATTTAAAAAAAAAAAAGCACTTTTACCTTTGCTGTGGTTGAGGAACTCCTCTGTGAAGATTGGGATGTCAAACACAGTCCTGTCCTTCCCCTCAATGTCCTTCTGTTCAAACAAAATAAAACCATAAACAAACGTGATCATGACAAAACACCAAGTATATTTCCATAGTAAATTGTCAGGTACAGTGATTCACTACATGAGCAATAACACACTTTGCAACTCTTATAGACCCTCCGAGTGCCACAGTTCACCATCTGCCTCCTGTGTGTTGTGACTATTTTCATGTTCAGTATAAATGTGGAAGTTGTTAAAAATACATTTGCCTATAAAATGTTATGAACACCAGAAAAGTCGCATAATTCACATTTAATTACAAAGTTAGGTCATTAATTAAGTAGTCACAAAGCTGCATATTTTATAAAGGTTATTAAAAATGAAGTTATTATTATAAAGTGCTGCCAAATATGATTGTGTGTTGAGAATAAACGATGAAGAAACATTGAACCAGAGAGCCTGAGTGACAGTGCGTGCGGTCATCCATCTCTCTGCGTTGGTGGGCGGGTAATTGATTTTATACCTGCCCAAGGGGAAATCCAGATACAGTTTTAAAAATGAGCAGGCAGCAGGCTAATTTCATCTGCTGCTCAGCCCTGATATCAGAGAAGCCAACGCAATGGCTCACTATGTATTAGCTGTAAAATATGGGTACAACAGAGGCTTGGGTGGGCGCGCGCTTGTATATTGCCTCCTGTGAAGAAACCATCATCTGTTCTCATTTCTTGTGGTAATGAAATTTAGGCAGACGGATCCATTGGCACGGAGCTTAAAGGGAAAGCATTGGCACTTTAAAGCGGCAGTCACCCTGGCTGTAAACTAGAGCAGGCAGAGTCACGCACAAGGAAAGTCCAAGGTTATTGCTCAAAGTGTGATTAAAAGTGAATTATGTATCAATAAAGACAACAAAGATTAACAGCTTTAGTATCAGGCCAATATTTGTGCACGAGAGGGGGTGTAAAAAGGTAAGACAAATATACAGGGTGTCCCAAAAAATCTAACATCATTTTGCAAGCCATTAATTTTGGTACCGTATTTTTCGCACTATAGGGCGCACTTAAAAGCCTTTAATTTCATCAAAAAACAACTGCACGCTAGGGCTGGGCGATATGGATCAAAAATATATCTCGATATATTTTGCTACATCTCGATATACGATACATATCTCGATATATGTTCAAGAAAAAATAACCCCTTAAAAGTGAAAACTGCAAAAACAAATATGCCAAATTCCAAGTCTTTTTTTTTTAAATGAAGTGTAAGAGGTCGGCAGTTCATATAGGAACATTTAAGATTACAAAAAACCCTAATTACATAAATAAAACTGTAAAATAAAAGAAATAATAAATATTTCCTTCTTTTCATTCACAAATAAAACAACTCAACACAAGCTCATCTTTGCATTAACTCTGTTATCCAAACCAGAACCATAACCATGAGCTCCTTTAGTAGAGGAAGCTCAGGAGGTTCCTTATTTTAATAGATCCATGTTCCTATCCAGCAGTAAGGAGCTCTGAGGTTTCCCACAATCCACTGCAGATCAAACCCAATGTTTCCAAACACTATTGTACAAGTGACACTGCAGCAGATTATTAATTAAAATCTTCTGCATAAATAAACTTTACATTACTAAACTTTACAATATATAAAGCATAACGACTCTGGAGCCACATCAGCCAGTTTGAGATAATAATGTGTTTAATGCAGTTTTGCGCATGTGTGTTTACATTTTACAGAAACGAAACTTAAGCGCATGGCTCATTTGCATAAACAGCGCACTTCTCATGCAGCTCAGCTCGTTTAGCTTCTTTTGGACTAAAGGACGCGACTCGGTGGAATATGAGGATGTGCTGCTGGTGGCCTTGTCTGTAAATGGTGGAAAAGGTTCTTGAAAAAGAAAAGGTGCTTGAAGCTTTTCACTGGCACCAACTTTTGGCATTCACGGCGGTAGTGAGGAGTGAAGGAGACATGAGCGAACAAAATCAGGGAGGCGGGGGCGACGAGAGAGAAGGTAAACAAGCGAAGCGGCGAAATCAAAATTGAATATAAGCATTATATCGATAAATACGATATGTCAGAATTCATATCGAGTTTAAAAACTATCTCGATATATTTAAAATATCGAGATATTGCCCACCCCTACTGCACGCCTTATAATCCAGAGCGCCTTATATATGAATTTATTGGGGTGTCTTAGTACGACTTTAGTAAACTGCAAAGCCGCTCCACTTGCAGCATTACGGCTCCCGTAGTCAGGAGCATCGCGGAGAAATACATACTGTGATTCCTTTTAATATCAAAATGTACCTGTCCAGAGACACGCTTACAACGCCCACTTTAAACTCAAGGCTGTTATAAAGTGAAAGTGCGAGCTGGTGCAGGACTCTGACCCGAGCTGCCACAGTGAGAGCTGAAGAGATGCAGCAGTGCTTGTTCCAAAGCCAAATGTTACGTCTCCCACTCTACACACACTATATTCACATGACAACCAAGGTACATGTGCATCTGCAACAAGCGCATCATCGGAGAGAGTTTTCAGTGCCGCTGGAAATACTGTAACTCCAAGGGATGTGGGGTGGAGGAGGGGCATACCGCGCTGTTGAGCTGCTATACCGCACCACAGGAGAAATTCCCTAACCGCGACAGACCTAATGGTGACACAAAGCACACATGAGAAAACACAGACAAAAAGGTTTTAAGATGATCTGAAAACTCAGGAAAAAAACAAACAAAAAAACACATAAAATGGATTTAAACAACACAGATTCTGAAGCCTGTGAGCAACACGAGCGTTCATGGTCCTGTTTAGAGCAAGCGAGCTAGCATTAGCAACAGTTTTTCAGTTAATCACTCTCACCTTTTTGAAAACACTTAAATAGGACCATTAACGGTTGTATTGATCACAGCCTCCTGAAAATGTGCTGTTTACAACTGTTTTGTATTTTTTGTTGAGTTTTTCAGATGACTTTAAAACATTGACATTAAGTGCATTGTGTCACCATGGCAACTGCTGAATTCATTCCACCAGTAAGACATATGTAGAACCCCCCAGCGTGACATCAATGCAAAGTATCAATTGTATCAAATCAGGAGTAAAATGTAAAAAAAACATGTACATTATTGGAGATTATTGGATATTTAAGTTATTGTAACTGAAGAATGACAAACCTCATGAAGAGTCTCGTTAGGTGCCTGGTGTCCAACTTCTGGAAAAGAAAAAAAAGAAGTTTGTACCAAAGTTATCCTTGTTCTGCCACGTGCTTAAAGATGCACCATGGAACTTTTCTGTGTATGCCACTGACTGTTCGTGTGAGGCCTCAGTCGTCCAGATAAGATTCAAGGCAAAGGAGAAATTCAACTCTGTCAGCTGGACAAGTTTTTGAGTGAATACGTTTCTTTGCTCATCCAAGCTGCTTCTTCAGTTCTGGTCAGATGTTGGTGGACGCTGCTTTATATCTGTCTGCAGGGAGGAGCTAACTACACTGTAACTACTCTGAAACTAACACACCACTTAGTGCAGTTCAACAGAGTGTTAGTTTCAGAGGAGTTTCAGTGTAGTTAGCTCCTCCCTTCTGAAGATATAAGGAAGTGTCCACCAGCGTCTGACCAGAACTGAAAAACAACTTGGATGAGCAAAAAAATATTCACTCAAAAACTTTTGTCCAGTTGAGAGAATTCCCAACCAAACAAAGTCCCACTGACCCATCCAACTGTTGTGTTTCCTTTAAAGTCCAGTGCGGTTTATTTGTGAAAAAAGTTCAAAAATAGACCATTCTATGATAATCCAGAGTGCCTAATAGTGCGGAAAATACGGTAAGATTTGAGTAGAGATGATTTGTTTTTTAACCACAAAAACACCTGTAATTTTTAACCACAAAAACACCTGTAATTTAATAAATGCAAGATAGCTAGGTTTAAAGCCATACTGTGAAACCTCCCAGGCAACGCTAGACCCTACACCAGAAAAGTTACATGATGCATCTTTAAATAACAGTAGCGGTTCAGTGTACTGCAGTGCTGACCTCTGTGTCTCTTGCCCTTCTGTTTCTCCTGGACTTTCCTGGTGAAATGTTTGTAGGCCTCAGTCTTTTGATATTTCTCCAGTTCTCTCATGTAACGCTCTTTGTCCTTCTCTGCTTCATCCAAGTATCTCTGTAAAAAGAACACACAAATGATAAGGTTTTAAAACAGCTCACACTCTCGTCAAGATACAAGAATTACATTAAGAACACAGATTTCAATATTGTGAACAATGACAAAATACAATCTCAGGATCTCCCCAGGTTTGACTACCTCAAATTTAAGCTGTTTTTTAGGACCTTTTTAAGACCAGTTAAATGAAAATTAAGACCAACATCTCACGAATTATGTGGGCAAAAAACACCAGATCCAAAGCCAAGCAAATGGTGGCGCACTGAAACACTCTGCGCCTCTTTTTTGGACCCTCACCCACAGTTTGAGAATCTCTTCTTTAAGAGAACTTCCCCTGGCACTTTACAGAAAACTGTGAAAAAAGTGAAGAAAGTGTGTAGGATTTTAAAGCTGTTCTTTTTTCATTCTCATTTTCATTCTTTTTCATTCTCTTCACTGGTTTTGCAGTGGGATTTAGCCTGTGCACATTTACCAAACGCACATCTTGACAAATACAGATGCATTTTTGCACTTTTATAAGGCAAACTTCAGCTTCACGTTGTTTTTTTTCCTCCCTCCATTTAACATCACACTGCAGCCCGGTTGAGTTTACAAAAATATAGGTTAATGAGATTTAAGATCTTTGTGAAAAAATTAAGACTTGCACAACATAATTTAAGACTTTCTAAGGCCTCAATTTTGGAACATGAAATTTAAGACCTTTTTAAGACATTTAAGACCCCGTGGCTACCCTGAATCTGTAGCTGAAGATATTTTTGAATGAGCTCCGCCATGCTTTAGTTGTGTGATTGTTGTATTAAAGCTGCTCAAGTAATTTCTCTCTGAAAGGATAAATAAAGTTGTTTGAATTTCAGCTTGTGTTTACACTATGTTAATAATGTAGTTTCTTCATCAAAAGTTTTGTTTTGTTTCATTCACACATGTTAAATACACAAACCCTGCATATTTAGGCTGCGTTCTTCTCAACACACTCTGTTCCACCTTGTGATGTCATGTGGTAATACAGGATGGAGCCCTGGAATTTCCAATCTCTACTAAACTAAACGTAAAAGGAGCTGTTAACTTGAAAACTACCACATCATGACATCACAAGGTGGAACAAAGCATTTTGAGCTTTGGAGATGTAGGCAGACTAATAATAAGTTACTCAAACATGTGTGAATGAAAACAAAACAAAACGGATATACTTTTGAGGAGGTAACAGCATCTGCCACGTTTACATGAGCTTTAATTCCGAATAAAAATAACTGTATTCTGAATATAAATTAATATTGCTTTAAAAAGACCATGTAAACACAATTCTTAATGAAAATTATTATTTGGAATTAAACTTAATTCCGAAGTAAGTGGGTGATTTATTCAGATTTTAAAGCAGAATTAATGTATTCCTCGATCACGTAAGCGTTTACTCTTATAAAATAATTCCAGCTGTTCAGTGCGTGCTTGTTGAGTCGCCCTTCTGGCACGATCCAGACCGATACAGCTCCACTAGTCCTGGATTCAGACTTTGATCCACGTCTCTTTGGATTTGTGAGCGGGATGTGGGAGTGGGCTGAGGTAGAGCAGCCGTTGACTCAGTTTGTCTTCTTCCTCCCTTCTCCGACACTCTTCCCTTCTCCTCCTCAGCTGACAGACGTAAAGCGTGATGAGAGAATTCTCCAGCTGCTGCGAAATTACCATCGGAACGGCTGAGAAAGAAGTTTGTCTCATGTTTGTGTCCGTGGCGTAACGACAAACCGAGATGACAGAAAATCCGGTAGCAGCTGAAGTGTGTGTTTTCTTCTGGTCGGCGGGAATGCGTTGGTGTCTCTGTCCAATCAGAACCCTTCCCCACCCCCAGACGCGGAGCAGAATTAAATAAAGACGATTTAACGTTTTTCCATGTAAACCTCAATTCAAAAGTATTATTTCCATGTAAACTGGAACTATTCTGAACTATTTATTTCAAAACAATTAAATCGGAATTAACAAACATCATGTAAACGTGCTCATTATAACATGGCTTAAATATCACAAAAGTCAATTTTTGTGTAAAATAGAACCTTTCAACATTAATATCCACATCCTATAATCTGTTACGTTAGACCGACCTGCTTCTCGTCTGGTGGCAGCTTGCTCCACTCGTTGCCTAACATCCGAGTGATCTCTGGGAAGGGGACGTCTGGTCTCTCGGCTCGGAGCTGCTCCCGCCGGTCATTCATGAAGCGCACGTACCCGGTCAGAGGAGCTTTGGGGGCGTTACTGTCCTTCATCGGCTTCTTCCTCTTCCTCCCCTTGGTCCAGCTGCGCCTGGGCTTCTGAAACATGCATGCGTTTTGACATTTTAGGAAACAGTTCTGTGGGTTTTTGCTCTGCTGGGACGGGGTTGAAAAGTGGAAAAAGTGAAAAATGTGTCGTGTGATATTTTGGAGCTCGTGCGGCTGTCTCACCTCGTCTCCGTTTCTTTGAGAGTTGTTCTCGGCGTTGGTCCCGGGAGAGGCCGTCTGCTCATCCATGGTGACAAACTTCAAAAACTGTAACAACAAAGAAGGACAGATCCTATTAGAAACTGTAAAATAACTTCCACAAACTTATGTAGTGTGCCGAATTGTGTGCACTGATACTGTTAGAAATGGTCTGATTTAACTGTATACTGTAAAAGCAATTCTATTTAAGATTCAGGAAGAAAAAAATTTACTTAGCTTTGTCTATTTGACATTTTTTGAGGTTTAAAATGGGCAGAAAATGTATAAACTACTGTATTTTCCGCACTATAGGGGGCACTTAAAAGCCTTTCATTTCATCAAGAAACGACTGCGCGCCTTATAATCCATGATTATAATCTTATATATGAATTTATTGGGGTGTCTTAGTATGACTTAAGTAAACTAAGCTGCACCACTTGCAGCATTACGGCTCCCTTAGTCAGGAGCATCGTGGAGTAATACATACTATGATTCCTTTTAATATCAAAATGCACCTGTCAAGAGACACGCTTACAACACCGACTTTAATCTCAAGGCTGTTATAAAGTGAAAGTGCGAGCTGCGTGGGAGCAGTGGATGAGAGAAGGAGAACACACATTCACCAAGACAGAGAGACAGCGCCGAGCGACTTACGAGTGATCTGCCAACGGATCGTGGACGCCTGGGTTAAGGATCAGTATCAACTGTGGTCCGAGCTTTCACCAAGACCCGAATCATCACTGAACTGCCAGGTAAAAGTAACAACACTGACTCGGATAATGACGAGAGGGATGTGGATGTGCTGGACGCCGTAATCGCCCAACTGTTTGAACAATTATGAGTTATTGTGAATACGCGAACAATTTAGCATTTCAGACAGTATTTTTTTATGCGTTACAATTGAACAAAGTTGAGAGTTATTGTGAACACGTTAAATAAAGTTTAACTGACTTATCTAACTGTTGTGTTTAGTTTAATGCGCCTTATAGTCTGGTGCGGTTTATATGTGAAAAAAGTTTGAAAATAGACCATTCAATGACAGTGCACCTTATAATCCAGACCGCCTTATAGTGCGCAAAATACGGCAAGTCCAGAACTGTAGCAGATATACTATCATCAAGTTATAATTTTGATACAGGTAATATTGATGAATATGGAATGACAGATAAGCAAGCAGACAGATACTTTAAGAAACCCGAGGGAAATTCAAGTTTTCAGTTTTTTCTGCATCAAACTGTTGCAGTTAATGTTGCAACATTTTCACCACATATCTCAGTGACCTTTGTGTCTCAGGTCAGTTTAACAGGAGGACTGGACAGGAAAGGTCTGTAGATCTATGTCAGGACAGTTTGAGGAGAGTAAGAGCCAGAAGTGTCCCTCCTCTGTGTTCTGCAGCACCACAGCAGCCTCCAGGGGGCGCCAGGTGAACACAACAGGAAAGGCCATGTTCTTACTCCACTCTGGTGTTATGGTTGGTGATGAAATGGTCCATTCTCTCAAAGTTTTTCCTCTAAAGATCTTCTGCTACATTTGCTGCCACATATGGTGTAAAAAAAAAAAAAAAAAAACTCAACTCAACTGTCCATAGCCAGCTCCTTCACTAGACTCTTGTACAGTCTCCATTCATGATACAGGGAAAAAAACAGCTCATTTCACAAAATCCAACAGTCCCTTACTTGTGTCCTTTCAACTGCACGTGCTGCACTTCTTAGTTGGTTAAAATCCCATGACAGGATGATAAAAACTGAGTTAAAAAAAACAAAAAAGTTTCATAATCAGCTCAGCCACAATCAGATTTTTTTTACGGCACTTAGGCCTGAGACAATAATTACTAAATCAACTTAATGTTCAATATGAAAACTGGAACAATATATTTAGAGGCTTAATAATTATCATATGTACATTTTCCATGAATTAGAATTAGAAAATTTTGTTATTCTTGTTGTAGTACAGTCAGATTTGAGCTGCAGAACTAATTATCGGTTCATTCTACTATTTATTTGTTGCAGTTCATGCCTTTTAATGATACTGTCTATTTATTTAAAAATGGTTTACTGGAATTTCCCAGCTCTATTGTTATTCTGTCAGCGGTATAAAACAGTTTCAGTGTTATAATTGATAGCAGTATTTCTTTGTAGCAATATATCTTGCTTCAAAATGTGTTATCACGACAGCCTTATAGACGTATTCCTTTTTAGACCTCAGCGCTACTTCCTGAAATTTTCAACTTAACTTATTTTTTTTTATTACAACTATCATTAAAAAATTTGCAAACAGAAAAACAGGCCAAACTATCACCCTGACAACTGCAGAGAAAAGTCTGATGTACTTTTGACAATAGCTGTTGAGGGTGACTAACAATTATAACAGATGTGTCGGTGTTATTTGATCGTTTTTCCACAGACCCGGTTTTACTTCAGTACAATGGGGCTCAAGTTTTTCCAAGCACCTCCCGGTTCTGGATTAGCACCATTTGGCCAGTCATATTTCCTCTAATAGAAATGTCAGAGCTGCCATCAATCATCATCAGTCCGGTGAAAAACAATGCGGCCGCCACCACGCTCCAGCCGCAGATGTCAATGCCGTTTCGAAACTTGGGAACGGTTTTACTGCGGCTTCATAATTAGTGATAACACACGGCTGGAGCGTTTCACTTACGAAAATATTGACTACTACTGCAATTCAGTTTGGACCATTTCCGGCCTGAGCTTTTAATAGCGACAATAATATTTAGGCTTAACCCTTAACCTTTCGAAACAATGACTCCAGGAAGAGAGTTTGAAACAAGAAAAAGCACCGCCGGGTTACACTAACATTACAAATACGAACGTGGACTCAAAAATATACAGTGTTCACAGGGGTATTTTGATATGTTCGAGTGGTCCACATGAAACTCTATGGTTGAATGTTCAATCGTTACCATGGTGACACAATGCAGACACTGCCCAAAACTTTTTAAGTCTGAAAACTCATGAAAAAAATACAAAGTTGATTTAAACAGCACATTTTCAGGAGTCTGATCAATACGAGCGTTCATGATCCTGTTTAGGGAGTTTGATTTTTAACTAAAAGGTGAGACAGACAAACAGATACAACATTTCCACGGCGCGTCTCAGAGGGCTTTGTGTCTCAGCCAAATGTCTCAGTGCAGTTTAACAGGAGGACTGGTCAGGGAGGGTCTGCAGATCTGTGTCAGGGCAGTTTGGGGAGAGGAAAAACCGGCCTCCAGGGGGAGCCAGGTGAACACAATAGGTAATCTGCTTTGGTGTTTGGGTTAGTGATGAAATGATCTATTCCCTCAAAGTGTTTCCTTTGAAGATCGCCTGCCACATTTTCTGCCACACATGATGTAAAAAACCTGTAGCAACTCAAATGTCCATAGCATTGTCTCCATGAACACAGGAAAAACAAACAGCTCATTTCACAAAATCCAACATGTGACTTGTGTCTTGTGTCTTGTTAACTTGTGAACCACACGTGCTGCACTTCTTAGTTGGTTAAAATCCCATGACAGGATGTTAAAACCTGAGCTCAAAAAACAAAAAGTTTAAAAATTTGCTCAGCGTGAGTCAGCTAGGCACAAAAGCAGCCAAACACTCGGTTGTCGTGAGAGTGCCAAGGAGCTGTAAGAACACTACTTTGCGACATGCGTTAAAACTGCATAACGCATGGCTCCTCGTTGTTATAAATCAGCTCATCCCATCGCCAGAGAGTGTTGAAGACACTGGCGGCAAAGTGTCTATTATTATTTAAATCTAACTGGCCAAGTAAGAAAAACGAAAGCTCAAAGGCTGCTGCTCCATCACCAAATCTTCAACCAACAAGGTCGACAAAGGATAACCATTCTTCTATAAAGAATTGATCCTCAACTATCAAGGTAAAAAAGACAAAAGTTTTAAGAACAACGACGATGCATTAGTGAACTACTGAGCAAAACTACTGTTATGGTCCTAGAGATGTCTCACATTCGAACTGCACAAATCTATCTATGCTAATATCCACATCATGAAATTGATTTCAATTTTACTTGTAGAATCAGTCTGAGTTAACAAGTTACTTATGTTTTATTCATGGCCATATCGTTAGTTTTGCTCAGTAGTTCACTAATGCGTTGTCGTTGTTCTCCTTTAAGCTGTTGTCTTTCTTACCTTGACACCTTGATGTTTATCCTTTGTGAACCTTGTTGGCTGAAGATTTGGTGATGGGGCAGATTTACGAAGCTGGTGGAGAAAACACTAGACATTTACACACACATTTTGCCGTAGAAAACCTTTAATCGCAGATTCCGCAAACTTACAGCGCGCGACCATTTGTGAAAAATGTCTTTTACATACGAACTCTAACAACCTTTGCAAAATTAAATTCATCTTATGTGCCCTGTTTTGTTTTATTATTTCTTTCTATTTATTTGTTTTAACCTCACACTGTCAATGAATTATTATCCAACTTATGTTAAAAAAATAAATAAATAAACTTCTGGCAAAGGGTCTGCCACCTGCTTGTTTCCATGGAGACGCTGCTGCTATGCAATAACATCACCATGGAGACCAGCAGGTGGCATACCCTCCCGCAGAAAAGTTACAAAATGCACCTTTTTGTCATTTCTTCCACATATTTCAGTCAAACATCAGCACAACAACGCCCCCTACAGATCACAAACTCACATGACAGGAATTAGAATTTAATAGCCTTTATAATTAATTTATAAAAACACTGGACTCGTATTCATTATTATAATATATATATATATATATATATATATTTTTTTTTTTTACATTTAGCATATATTTAACGATACTATATTATATTATATTAGCTTCCCATATTAAGTTTTTTTTTTTTTTTTTTTTAATCACGTAAGATCGACGTTGAACAATGCAATAATCCTTTTAAAGATTATTTTGTTGTCGAAATACGTTGGTTTCCAATGCATCTGCAATAATCAGAAACACACAACGAGCAAATAAGCGTTTTTTGTTTTTTCCCTAGTGAATCTGTTAGCCTGATGTTACTAGTTAGCTTCATGATGCTAACCCAATGCTAGCACTTTCTTGCAAATGTGGGACTTATTTAGACCATAACTAAAGCTTCACGGACAATTTTAACACACACTGCATTAGAATAATAACGTAAAAATAAGTTAATAGCGATCAAACGTGCAAATGAAAGTGGATGCTAACGTTGCTGCTAGGTGCTACGGTACGAGCTGGATTTGTCACAATATAAGCGATCAAAACATTAAAAGTACATTTTGGCTGCGTTATCTAAATTAAACTGATAAAATATGACAACGGCGTGAGTTTGTGGTTGGTAGAATCGTATAAATGCATAATCAAGCCTAATAAACCTACCTTTGATGATGGAAGCGTGTCTTTTTCCCCGATCAAAACAAAGCAGCCCCGTGCAGCCCCTCCACAGATCTGACTTTTGCATGCGTCTTTCTGCAGCTTAACAGCGCGTACACCCTCAGTGCAAGGTCAGCTGTTATGGCTATGATTATAACGTTTAAAAAGACGGATTTGAGCCCAGAAAATTGGGGAAAAGTCAGAAAAACTTTAGTAAGAGTGGGGCTGTCTTTCTCGTGGTGGAGTAGAGAGCAGACGCGTTCATGCTTTAGGTTAGACTGTCCTCTACTGTTCAGGTGCATTACATTTCCATGAACAAAATAAAGTAAAAAAAAAATTAAAATTAAAATAATAATAATAATAATAATAATAATAATAATAATAATAATAATAATAATAATAATAATAATAATAATAATAATAATAATAATAGACCATTAAATCTATCCATTACACTTGAATATTAAAATATACTACTACATTGAATCATGTCATGTAAATATTGGCTGCACTAACTCAAATTTGTCTTTATCTTGCAGCTTTAATAACTTGGACTTAGATAAACTGTATTGATCCACAGGGGAAATTATTTGGACTTGCACATCACAATATAATATAGACACAAAGAATACAAAATATAAATGGTAATAATAAATTCTAAATCAGTAGCAAAAAAGAGCAAGCGACAGATGTCAAATAAGACATAATTATATAAATGTAAATGTACAAGTCAAAATAAAATAGAAAATAAGTATTAAAAAAAACAACTATATACAAGTGGTCATAGGAAAGCAGTGCAACAATGATATTATGATTGACAGGACATAGGGTTATCTGTTACATAAGGGTGAGTTGTTGTACAGTTGTAGGGAGTATTATCTGTTACATAAAGGTGAGTTGTTGTAAAGTTGTAGGGAGTATTATCTGTTACATAAAGGTGAGTTGTTGTAAAGTTGTAGGGAGTGTTATCTGTTACATAAGGATGAGTTAATGTACAGTTGTAGGGAGTATTATCTGCTACATAAGGGTGAGTTGTATAGTTGCAGGGAGATTTATCTGTTACATAAAGGTGCGTTGTTGTACAGTTGTAGGGAGTATTATGTCACATAAGGGTGAGTTGTTGTACAGTTGTAGGGAGTATTCTATCACATAAGGGTGAGTTGTTGTACAGTTGTAGGGAGTATTATTTGTTACATAAGGGTGAGTTGTTGTACAGTTGTAGGGAGTATTATTTGTTACATAAGGGTGAGTTGTTGTACAGTTGTAGGGAGTATTATCTGTCCCTCTATAATCTGGGGAAGTGGGTGAGCAGGAGGATCATTCGACGCCAAATCTCCAAATGCCCCCGCCCGACCATCTCACATTTGAGTGAAAAAAAATCTCCATGAAATCAGAGTAATTTCTCAGCTTATGAAAGTGCCTTCATAGTCCATGAATGCTCTGCATGTATGCAGACACCACATTTTCAAAAATTCATTTTGCAAAAATAAGGCAGAACACCATCACAAATTTTGGATACGTTAAAACCAGACATCTAGTCTTTCTAAAACAGTCAATTTTACGTTGGTGGGTGCTGTCATTTTTTTTTGGTATAACATAAAATGGTAAAGATGGCATCAAATCTATTTTTTTTTTATTTTTAACACTTAATATTTTGTAGAGCGTTCTTCACAGAGGGTCAATTTTAAAATACAAAGTACACAGTGGCATGTGTCTGACGGTGTATGTTCAATATCAAACCTCTGTCTTTGAAATTGCACTTTCCATAGTCCTTCAAAGATGCCCTCAGATTTGAGGAGGAGCATTTTTGAGCAAATTCCACCCCCCAGAAATCAGTGATAAACCAAAAGCACATGTGTAAAAGTCCAGATTCTACAAGTACATTTGACCTTAAATAGTTTTTTAGATACAACAATCTGAAAGTGGCTCCTCAGAAAACTGCTCAAAACAGGTCAGGGGGGTTGACAAAATATTTTTAATGACAAAACTAGAGTTGGGAGCTAAAATGTGGGACTTTTCCTATTGAAAAATGTGTGAACCTCCGAGAATTTTTTTTTTCCAGTCAAATCTGAGATGGTTGGGCGGAGGCATTTGGAGATTTGGCGTGGAATGACCCAGGAGTGTCCGTGATGGAGAGCAGTTTGTCCAGTGTCCTTGTGTCCTTCACTGTGACAATTTTATAGGTTTATAGGTTTAATTTGGTCAGTCATTACCAAAATGCCAACTAAACTCTACTTTACCAAACCAGAGACGTTCTACATGTTTAAAATGTGTTTTAAGGTGTAAACTAAAACATACAAAAATGTGTGAAAACTGTGGACTGGAGTTTGATCATTTGAGTGGTGTTGGTCTTTTCTCCACTCACACGCTGAACTTCAGGTAAAACCAAGACTGCATAAACCTCACCCAGAGCAGTGGCGCCATCTGCTGGAGAAGGTCAGGTTGCAACGTCACAAAGTTAACATACAACATCAGTGGTGTTAAGCCGTGTTCTTCTCTCAAACAGAAAACAGGCTGTTCCACCTTGTGATGTCATACAGGGGCCATGGAGATCCTGGAAACACACACAGTGACAGTGACAGAGTAGAAGCAACATACAGATAGAAGCCAAAGGAACTTCATTTTTTGGCAGCAACAATTAAACATAATAATAATAATAATAATAATAATAATAATAATAATAATAATAATAATAATGATAATAATAATAATAATAATAATAATAATAATAATAATAATAATAAGAAGAAGAAGAAGAAGAAGAAGAATACAGCAGTAATTCATCTTTTGTAGAGATGTGTTGCACAAATGTATGGCTCACACCTACACAAAAAATATGCAAACCATCTGTGCTTTGTTACCTCCGCCAAGGAGGTTATGTTTTTTGGCGTTTGTCTGTTTGTTTGTTTGTTTGTTTGTTTGTCTGTTAGCAACATAACTCAAAAAGTTATGGACCGATTTTGATGAAATTTTCAGGATTTGTTGGAAATGTGAAAAGGAAGAACTGATTTCATTTTGGGGGTGATCCGGAAGAAATCCTGGATTCTGGATCACTTTGAAATTTTAGTTAACATTGTGGTAAATGGGGCCAAAAATTTTGTTTCTCAATATCTCGGTTAATTATTGACCAAACCCCATGAAATTTGACTCAGGGATGGACAATGGGATCCTCTTTCATATTCCAAAGGCTGATCCGGATCTGATCCAGAAGACTGATTTTATCGCAATTTATATAAAAAATGGGGGTAGTCCTTGGCGGAGGTCTGCGCTCTCTGACTGCTTTTCTAGTTTGTGTTGTTTTGTGCTGCAAAAAGTTTCATTTGTGCTGCTTTAGTTTTGGAGATATTAACAATTCTTTTATAGGTCAAATGGGAGTCAGCCAACCCCGAGGAAGCTTCAAAATGCTTTAAAACGACACAAAATTGAGTTATTTATTTGTGCTTAGTTTGTGCTGCAAAAAGTTTTGTTTGTGCGATTATAGTTTTTAAAATATTAGCAGTTTTATTTTCAGCCGATGACGTCAACCAGCCCCTCAAAATGTTAAATAACTTCAAAACAAAAAGAAATTAGACTTACAAAAAAAAAAAAAAAAAAAAGTGAAATTTACTTAATTACTATATTGATATTTCTTATACCTCTTTGGTATTTCATAAACCAGTGATTCTTAACCATAGGGCTGGGGCCCAAAGTAGGATCATGACCACAAAGTAGGAAAAAAACTGAGGCACTCAAAAAGTACAAAATAATTAAAATTCTTTAATACCACATGGCAGATAAAGTTTAAAATACGCCAACGCGTTTCGGCCCTTTGGCCTTCATCAGGGCAAACTTGAGATGGTTATCACAGTGCAGATTTAAAGTAATAGGTGTAATAGGTAGGGTCGCGACCACCTCCTTGGGGGGCCCCACAATCAGTACAATCAGTACAATATAATGCATTTAATATGAGATAGGGCCCAAGGTTACTTTGTTCATAAAACGTCGGGCCCCGAGACTGAAAAGGTTAAGAACCCCTGTCATAAACAAAAATAGTCATATTTACATGAAAGTTGTATATCTATGAATATCTTTGTACAATGTAACAGTGGCGCAGTTTAAGTTTTCTTTTTCCATGTATGCTTCACCCTGGCATCCTGGCCGAAAATTATACAAAACGTTTGTATTTTTTTGTGCTGTGTTGTGCTTTTTTGTGCAGTGATATTTTATATAATGTAGTGTATCCCTCTGAATGAAAACTGACACTTGAACTGGTGATTTTTAGATTTAATGGCGATAAATCCTCCAAACTGCCATAAGAGCTAAAAAGAATACAAAATACAGGGTGTAAATATGCATACACAAAACTCAACGCAAGTTTGATTATTATTTACATTCATCTTGACAACATCAATCAACAAAGACAACAGCTAGAGACACAAAGTTATTCAAAAGAAATATTTAAATCAATAACATACAAAGCAAAAACTGGAGGTTTAAAATTTCAGAGTAAAATATTTCAGAGTTGTTTTTAACACAAAAAGTGTCATTTTAACTATTTGAAAGTTAAATGGGGGTTTGAGTTGGGGTTATTTGCCAGAGTTGATTTGACTGACGTTAATTCAACTTCCCCTAGTGTTAATTTGGCTCCTCCCACCCACCACTTAAAACTCCTGTGACAGAAGACCAGTTTGAACCAGTTTTGTACATAATTTCATCTTAAATTAACTAAAATAAAGTGTAAAAATTAAACACCTCTGTGTGTTGTTTAACTAAATCAGGATAACTCTACAAAATGTTATCTCTTTACTCTCAAAACATTATAACTCTTGATTTTGAGGTTAAACAGGAACTTTGGTCCAGTGTTACTTCATTCACATTTCCAAAAATGTTAAATTAACTCTAGAACAGATTGGACTCATATAAACTCTGAGAAAATGTTAAAATTGATTCTGTGAGTCAGTTTTAACACTCCACTTTTTGCTGTGTACCTTTGTGCCTCTTCAGAGGGGAAGCTAAACAGAGAAAATACCAAAAAATATATGTGTATACATTTGCTCCGTATAACATTTTTCCGTTCTCGATGTCAAGGTAATTCAACGAAAATAAACCTTTCAAAATAAAAGCACTAAACATAAATGCGTAAGTTAATGGTTATGGTTAATGTCACAAGAGATTTTAACCAAGACAAATTATACTCTAGGTTATTTACATATAATATACAGACTTTTCCACAGCCTGAGATTATTTATTTTGACTAGTTTTGTAGAGTTTTACTAAAGCTGCTCCCGTCAGCTGAGATGTCATATAATTCCTGCAAAAATCGTAATTAATAATTGTAGAAATATACTCGCACAAAAGAAAATTGTCACAGCACAAAACAGCACAAACAAAATCCAAACATATAATTTTCTGCCTGTTTTGAGGTTATGTAACATTTTGAGAGGCTGGATATCGGCCGAAAATGAAACTGTAAATATTTTAAGAACCATAATCGCACAAACAAAACTTTTTGCAGCACAAATCAGCACAAATGATTGACAGTTTTTTGGGGGTTAACTTCAGCCAGGCAGGGACAACAGCCTGTCCTCAGTGGTGCTCTAAAGCTACAGTATGTCACTTTTTGAGCAGGTAACAACATTATAACACGGCCAAAAGCTCATAAATAATGTAACGGTGACGAAGATACGTGTTGCTGCCCAAATGTCATCTAGGACCTGCACATATCCTCACAAATTAAGACAAAAAACAAATATCCAGCGAATCACCTTTGATAAAAATGTGAACGATTGCCTAAACAAGTAGATTTATATGATACAAATTCAATCGGAGTGAGATTTCTGAAGTAATTCCTCAGTATGACCTCAGTATAACCCGGTACACATTCATAAATTCATGATGCTGAAAAGACGAAAGAGGCAGAAATTTTGATACTGATGTAATGAAAAGTAATAAGGACTTGTCCCAGTGAAAGTTCATTAAAATGTCTCCATGTTTAGTTTAGGACTAAGAACAATCTACTGTTACTAAGTTATGTTTTGTTGGAGATTTGGTGATTGTGTTTTTAAAAGGTCCATATTACGCTACTTTCTGATTTATGCAGTGTTGGGAAGGTGACTTTTAAAACGTATTCCCCTACAGATTACAGATTACATATCCCAAAATGTAGTTTGTAACGTAATCCATTAAATTACTTAAAGTGAGTAATGTAATCTGAATACTTTGGATTACTTGATATTGTCATGCTTTTTAAAATGACATGAATGTAGCAACCACATCCTGAAAATTCTTGTTTGTTCTCTTCAAATTGTCTGTTGAGCCCAAGTCTCCTTGAATAAGCAACTGTTTGCTGTAGAGAAACAAAGACTAGGATCTTAACATAAGATGTTTTGTTTTATCTGCTAAAAGACAATAACAAGTTCAGTCTTTACTTAAACATATTAAAAAATATATATTATTGATAGAGAAATGATTTCTATATGAGATCACTGCTGCCTTAAATTATGTCTACCTACTGTTAAGTGTCATATTGTTTAGACCTGATTTAGTCTTAGTTTAATCCTGCTTTAGTCCTGCTATATTTCTGCTTTTAGTCCTGGTTTTAGTCCTGGTTTAGTCCTGGTTTTAGACCTGGTTTAGTCCTGCTTTAGTCTTGGTTTAGTCCTGGTTTTAGACCTGGTTTAGTCCTGCTTTAGTCTTGGTTTAGTCCTGGTTTTAGACCTGGTTTAGTCCTGCTTTAGTCTTGGTTTAGTCCTGGTTTAGCCCAAAATGTGAAAACAGGAAAATACCGCTGTGTAATCCATTTATTTCAACAAAGTAACTGTAATCCAATTACCACTCACTGAAACAGTAACTGTAACCGAATACAGTTACTCATAATTTGTACTTTGATTACGTAATCCCGGTAATGTAATCTGTTACTCCCCAACACTGGATTTATTGTCTGTTTCCTCATCACAAACAGGCTGAGTTCTTCTCTCAAACTGAAAATGCTCTGTTCCACCTTGTGATGTCACGTGGTAATACGAGAAATCAGAGGTGGGACCGAGTCGTCGTTTTGCGAGTCTCAAGTAAGTCTGAAGTCTTAGGCCTCAAGTCCAAGTCAAGTCCCAAATCAAAGACAGCAAATCCAAGCTGGATCTCGAGTCACTGGCCCATAAATCCGAGTCAAGTCCATGTCGTCTGCTTTGAGCTTCAAGTCATTTCAAGTCTCTAAACCAAAGTAGCTTAGATGTTTGCAATTTATATGACTTTTAAACTAAATGGTGCGTAAAAAGTCCTGGTACACTACTGATCAAAAGTTTGGGGTCACTTAGAAATTTCCTTATTTTTGAAAGAAAAGCACTGTTTTTTTTCAATGAAGTAACTTTAAACTAATCAGAAATACATTCTATACATTGCTAATGTGGTAAATGATTATTTTAGTTGCTAATGTCTGGTTTTTGATGCGATATCTACACAGGTGTATAGAGGCCCGTTTCCAGCAACTGTCACTCCAGTGTTCTAATGGTACAAGGTGTTTGCTCATTGCGTCAGAAGGGTAAAGGATGATTAGAAAACCCTTGTACAATCAAGTTAGAACAGGTGAAAACAGTTTAGCTGGTTAGAGAAGCTATAAAACTGACCTTTCTTTGAGCAGGTTGAGTATCTGGAGCATCACATTTGCAGGGTCAATTAAATGCTCAAAATGGCCAGAAAAAGAGAACTTTCATGTGAAACTCAACAGTCTATTTTTGTTCTTAGAAATTAAAGCTATTCCATGCAAGAAACTGCCAAGAAACTGAAGACAACGGTGTGTACTACTCCCTTCATAGAACAGCACAAAAAGGCTCTAAGCAGAGTAGAAAGAGAAGTGGGCAGCTTGACCGTACGGACGCAAAAAGTGTCCATCCAGTCAATCCAACTTGTGGGAGGGGATTCTTGAAGCGTGGGGAGAAATTTCTCCAGATGACCTCAACAAATGAACAGCTAGAATGCCAAAGGTCTGCAATGCTGTAATTGTTGCAAATTGAGGATTCTTTGTCGAAAGCAAAGTTTGAAGGAAAAAAAATATTATTTCAAATACACATCATTATTTCTAACCTTGTCAATGTCTTGACTATATTTTCTGTTCATTTTACAACTCATGGTGGTAAATAAAAGTGTGACTTTTCATGGAAAACACAAAATTGTCTTAGTGATCGCAAACTTTTGAACTGTAGTGTATATTTATATAAGAGTTGTAGAAATGCAAATTTTCCCTTTTTAAATGTCTAGACAAGATCTTAGTGTGAATCTTCATGGTCAGAATAGGAAGAATTCAGATTGAAAAGTGCTTAATAACAGTTATTTTGTCATGTAGTCTGCACTGAAATGGAAGGATCATGTTTTTTGTAGTTTCCTCCATTGTACTGTATTGTACTTTTAGATTACTGTAGTACATTTGAGGATACCATATCACAGTACTTCAGTTCCATCTAAAGCAGAGGTGTCAAACTCGTTTTGGTCCGGGGACTGTATCCAACCTACTTTGATCCCAAAGGGGTCGGATCAGAAAACTCATGGCATATAAACCCTAAAAAATAGCAATAACTTCAAATATTTGTGCAGAGAAACGCAAATCTATTACAGAAATCTTTTTGAATTTGAACTCTTTCTTTTACAAATTATAATATTATGAACAACCTGAAACTAAGAAAAATGCTATTTCAACACAATGTTTTAACTTGTATGCAAATAGAAATAAGTCAATTTTTCTTGGAAAATCCTGCACTCGGCTCCACTTTTGTCATGTTGGACATTTTTCTGATGAGGGTGTCACGGTCAACAGTCAAAACGATCGTCCTTTAAGAGCGTTTGGAAAGAGACAAGTCTTCATTTGTGCTGCTCTGGTGGGAGGGGCCACGTACAGAGACACTGGAGACGCTGCTATGCTAAGCAGTGCAGAAAATTACTAATACTTTAATAGAAAATATAATTAAAATATTTTAGTAGAAAATCAGCCATGGGCCACATTAAAGGTCTTGGAGGGCCGGATCTGGCCCCCGGGCCGCATGTTTGACACCCGTGGTCTAAAGTACCAAACAGAAGTGGGAGGGACATGTTCCAGTTTATTCCTGTAAAATTCAGCAACACATTTATCAACTGTAAAGAGAAAAGTATTTTCTAAAAACATATTTTTTTTTAAGAAGCATTAAGTCTTCTCAAGTCACTGACCTTAAAGTCCAAGTCAAGTTCCAAGTCTTAGTCCAATTTATCAAGTCAAGTCTCAAGTCCTAAAAATAGTGACTCAAGTCTGACTCGAGTCCAAGTCATGACCTGCAAGTCCCCATCTCTGTGTGAAACACTCCACTGTATTTAAACTCCACACACTTTCACCATCATCTGGATGGTTTCAGACCTGGAATCTCTACTGAAAAAAAAAAAAGGTTAAAGGTACTGATAACCAAACTGTGAACTTGAAAACTACCACCTCATGACATCACAAGGTTAAGTGTTACTCAAATGTGTAAATGAAACAAAACACAACTCCAGGTCTGTTTTTGAGGAGGTAACAACATCATAACCTGCCTTGAGTGTATGAACGCTTTTCATGACTTTTAGAGGTCAGAGGGGAATTTCTAGTCACTGTAATACAACTAGCAAGCTAACAGTGCACTTCCTTTTCAAAAGATGGTCATACAACATATCTGTATTGGGGTAAGACAAATTTTAATTTATAGGGATAAAAAAACAAACAGCACACAGAAAAAAAAACACACAGATCGTCATCACAAAGAATTTTACAAATCCAAACTCTTCTATGTTATGCCTCGGAAGTTGTCAACACATTTTGTCAGATATATTATTTTCAATTCGATCTAACCCACAGTCTTTCACTTTTGTAATTCTAAATATAAAATAAAGGATGAAAAACCTGCTCTTGTGACCAAAGGGGCAAAAGTGATTTTCTTAATTACAGCAACAACAAGTCTGGACTTTTAGATTTTAATATTAGTCCTTCAACACCTAATAAACATGTCACCACATCTGACCTGGGGTACACTAACAAAAATGAGAACACTGCACCCTCTGACCACCCAAAAATCATCATTCACACTTACACCACTTCATAGCCAAGGTGCGTAAAATGCCTTGCCCAGAGACACAACTGTATGCCCTGCCGTCCTCTGGGTTGTTGAACAGTAGCCAAGTGTCTGCTCTACTGTTTGTGTTTCTTCAGTGGGCTGCACAGCTCCTTCACCGGCCTGAGCACCAGAGGGGCGGAGTTTGTGCCTCTGTGGTTATTGCTGGGGCTAAAGAAAGGCAGCAGATTTTGAATGAAGACACAGCCGGTGAAGGAGTGAATGAGATCTGCAGTATGTGCATCATAGAAGTGGATCAGACCCTGGGCATAGTTCACAAACACTCCCAACTTGTCTGGAGCAGACTTGAGCAACAGTGGGTCCCCGGTACAGGCATAGAGCTTTCCCCCTCGCAGGCTGACGGTCCAGAAGCCGCTCAGAGGATGCAGAGTGACATTCTCCCGGCTCACACTCTCCAGCGCCACACCTATGTCCCACTCAGTTTTTCCTCTGACCTCCACCTCAAAGTAAAACTTTCCAGAAGAGAAACCTTGCTTCCCGAGAACTCCAGGAGAGTTGGAGAACCTCAGTGCAGTGTCGGGGTAATTCTTCCTCTTGTCTGTGTGATGGACCTGTTTGAGATCGTCAGACAGAGTGAGGTTAGCATTAGCTGTGTTTGGATCCAGGGTGATGTCCACTGCAAATTTCTGCACACTCTTAAATATGTTTCTATTTATTTTTGCATTGAGTTGCTCTTTCAACTCAGACAGAGCCTGGCCTGTTTCACTTTTACATGTTTCCAGCTTAAAGTTTACACTGTTCCAGTCCTTCACTTCAACAGGAGGCAGTGCAGTGCAGTTCTTTACAAAGTAGAAATGGTCTTCACAACTTAAAGAGCTTCTCCAGCTCAGAGCTCCTCTTCTCCAGTTCACTGATCTCCTGCTTCAGCTGTTGTTCCATGTTTTTGGCCTTACTCTCGGCCTGTTTCTGTTTTTCATGGACCTTCTCCATGAACTGCTTCTGCCGGCTCTGAACAGTCTCTATCAGAGCAGTGAAGGCCTGTTGACCTGCAGCCAACTCCTCCTCATAAACTCTACGACTCAGCTTTGCGCAGTCCTGGATCGCCTTGATCTTCCTGCACCTCTTTTCCACCCAGTCTTTGGTCTTATTCTGAGAAAGCTGTAGAGAAGACTTCTTCCTCTCACAAACATCCTTCAGAGAAACAATGGTATGGTTATTGTGCTCTAGAAGAGAACACATACTACAGATATAGCTCTGGTCAGTTTGACAGAAGTTCTTTATAGGCTGGCTATGTTTGGAGCAAACTCTGTCCTTCAGGTCGTGCACAGGTCCTATCAGCTTGTGTTTTTTTAACCCGGACACCACCTGGTGGGGCTCCAGGTGGCTCTGACAGTATGAGGCCACACAGTCGAGGCAGGACTTCAGAGCTTTGAGCTTTGGCTCAGGGCACACATCACAGGGCACGTCCTCTGGTCCGGCCTGGGCCTGGTGCATGCTTCGGATCTTACCCACCATCTCTGCCACCAGAGTGTTGGTCTTGAGACAGGGCCGGGAGGAGAACTTGTGCTTACACAGAGGACACACTGGAGGGTTCACATCCCAGTTCATTTTGATGCAGGTTTTGCAGAAGTTGTGTCCACATGGAGTGGTGACTGGGCTGTTGAACAGCTCTAAACAGATGGAGCAGCGGAAGTCATCCTCAGAACCAACGGCTGCCGCCATCATGAGCCCTGAAACACACACATCCACACTATTAGTTTTTTACATGGTTGTCTATTTGTTCATTATATTAAAGGGCAATGAGCAATTTAACAAGTGAGGCAAGATACAAATGTAATCAGGTTGTATGCACAGCTAGGCTCTTGTGTTTATCAGGAAAGTATCAAGGATATTTTCACACAATGCTTCAAGTTCCATCAAACCTTAAACCAGAAATAAAAGTACTTGGAGTAAATAATGACTGAACTAGATATTGGGTTACTGTAGACTGTGTACTGGGACACTTCATCCAAAACAATACTCTGATCAGAGACAGTTGAATGTTTTTGTGGAGCTTTAATGTTTTTCTTCTAGTTTTTGATTTGTCTGTTTATCTATCCTTTCATCTGTCCTTTCCATTCATCTGGTTATTTAAAGTATGAGCACATTTAAATCTTTAAATCATATTACTAACTGAAAATGACACTCATATAATCAGTCTATGTCATACACTCAGATGGAGGGCAAAAGCAAGTTTTTCCTATTACTGGGTTTCAGATGACATCACAACATTCTTCTGTATGTATGTATGTGGCCAATATGAATTAATACAGATGGGGGGCAGCTAAAATTATTATTGATGAAATGCAGATTTGTTTTGTAATACAGTGGGCCTGATATTGCCCCCAGTCTTTGGACTAGCACAAGCAATAAAGAGGGGGCGTGTCCAGGTGGGGCTGTACTTCGCTGCTGGAGGCTGGAGTGGGATGGTACAAGTACATATATAGTGACGGTATCTGAACCAATCTGTGACTGCTGTGGTGTTTAAAAGCACTGTCCATGTGGGTAATATCTGTAATCTTTGCCTCATTATCAGGCCTCAAAGAAGAGTGTGGAGAAAAGTTATAAATGTGACAATAAATGTGGGCGGCAGTAGCTCAGTTGGTAGAGCATTCACCCACTGATCTGAAGGATGGTGGTTTGAATCCAGCTCTCGACATAAACATCACAGGTTGAGCAGTCAGATCCACTGGCCCACAGGTTGGCTGGTGTGATTCCAGCCACAGATGAATGCTGCCATTGTGGCCTTGGGCAAGACACTTAACCCACCTTGCCCACAGTGTCTGCATACATGTGTATGAATGTGTGTGTGAATGTGTGAGTGGTTCCTTGCTGTAAAGCACTTTGAGTGCCTTGAAGGTGGAAAAGCGCTATAGAAAAATGTGACCATGTGACCAATAAAACAGCTCCAGAGACCCACGATGCAAGTACACACCAGCAGAGGCACCAGGAATATAGAATTTTGTGTGAGCCATGACAGAACTGACTGGGTTTGTGTCCCGAACGCTGTGAGCCCCTCTCATGCACATGCATTGCAGTAAGCCCATGCACACACGCACACATTAACCTTTTATAGTTTTCTGTTTTCCTCGTATTACAAAGCAGACTAGTGTCTATCTTTCTCGCTCCTGCTCCAGTCTGTCCTGCAGTCCTCTCCGACGGACTCACCTGAGGTACGAGTGTTCACTGCTGCTATCGCTGACTGCTCACATTCTCTTCTCACTGGTGTCCAGTGCATTTGGATGTCTCGTGGACTATGGAATATGTTTATTGTCATATAAATGTTTCTGATGTTACCGCTTTGTGCACAGATATGATACATGCGTCTGCTTCGCTGTCACAGCCCCGAGCTGTCAGTGAATGCACTGATCCCTGTCAAAGGCCAGTCGCGAGAATGTGAGGAAATCGACATCGCAGCATTAGGGCCGCAGACAGGGTAAGAAAACAAACTTTAGGACACCACTGTAAACGGCCTCATGTGAATGAGCAGCTTTTGTACAGATCCAGATCAAACCAAACTATAGAGCAGAGCTGAGCCAATACAGGGAACGGGCGAGGGGCTGTGCTCTGCTGCGGGAGGGCATCTGAACGGCTTCCACACAGCACACGACCATGTTATGAATGTTAAGCATTTATCATCCTAAAATATTTCCAAATAAAAGAAGCCTTGAGCATGTTACATGTTGTTTTTCAGTGGACTTGTTTAATATTTATTTTTACGATTCTGGCAATTCACTGAACGTGTCACACCTGCCCTCAGTCTGCTCCACTCCACCTGATATTCAGGCACAGCACACCTCTCGTTTAGAGCTCCACGCCCCACACTTGCACTAGTACTAAGACTGGGACAAGATCAGGCCCCGTGAATTTTTGGTCTAGTCAGTGAAAATTATGTTCAGCATTTGTACATTTATATTTTAGATATTTGATGGCAAAGTACAATGTAAACAACAGAAAAAAACAAAACAAAAAATGTCCCTTGCCCCTCATCTGAGTATATGACATTCATCTGAAAACTACCAATTGATTATAATGTACTTTACCAAGAAATATCAGAAAGGTAAATTCCCAAATCTGGAACCTGATCATTTACATTATTGATTAGACCCAAGACCTGCTGTATTAAAACAAAAATCTGCAGTTGAACAATGTTCATTTTAGCTGCCTCCATCTATATTAAACAATATTGTCCTATAAAATGCTGTGATGTCATCTGAAACCCAGCAATACTTACTGAATTGCTGGGTTTAAGGGCTCAAAACAGTAAAACATTGTTTCCATGTGTAAATGTAAATGTGTCATGTCATCTTCAGTCAGTGAACCTGTGTGCCGACTGACACTTTGCAGTGACCTCATGCTGGGTGTGTTCTACATGTATTAGTATCCAGAGGCGGTGCTACCATTAGGCAACAGTAGGGCCTAGGGCCCCTGAACTTAGAGGGGCCCCCAACCAATTGCCCTCAAAAAATTGCCCTCAGTGCCACTAATGGTGGAAGCCTCAGAGCAATTTGATTTTCTCTCAATATGACATTAAATGAGAGTATTTTACTTTTAAATAAGAAAACACCATCAAAATAGTATCATAGTATCAATAGTATTGTCAAATCTATTTTAACTGTCACAGCATTCCACCCATTCACATTAGAATGGACGAGTCAGCTTGACCCAGATTTGAACATAATCATAGTGTAATCATAATCATATGTAATGGATGTAAACAAACATGTCATTGTACTAGCAAAAAACATACAACTACTTTCAGCTCTGGTTATCTAGTAGGCCACCTAACTAATAAAACAAGTTTCCAATCCACCTTAATTCAAATAAAGATGTGCATGTCTCATAAACAATGGAGAAAAACAGACAATACATATTAAAGAAATACAATACAATTAAAGATACTGTCTGTATCTGATGAAATGTTCAGCGGTTACCATGGTGACACAATCCACACATTAGAAAACACTGTCAAAATGTTTTAAGATGAAAACTCAAGAAAAAAAGACAAAAACTGATTTAAACAGCACATCAGGAGCCTGTGAGTTCATGGTTCTGTTTATGAGTTAGATAATAATAACAGAGCAGAGCCTCCAGTTTGTATAACATCATCAGCGAATGTTGATGACATCAAGTATATATAATGTGTGGTGAAAGTACTGTGTCCTGGTATTACAGGTGCTGTTGCTAATTATTTTACTAAAATTAATACATTTTGTATAAAAAACAATCCACTGTAATACACCACTCTGCTACACATGGACATGAAGTTTCACTGGCTTTAATATTCCACACTGGAAAATTTGTCTCTTGTCTCCATGGAGAATGTTCCAGTCTGGTTTAACTTTCTATTTCCATGGAAATAGAAAGTTAAACCAGACTGTCATACAGACCACGTGCTTCCTCCAGGAATTTACATACTGTAGCTTTACAAAATACATAAAAAGTACCACTATACATAAATATGAAAACGTATTGACTGAAAGTAATGACTGTGTTTGAGTTAAATGAAAATGTATAGTGAAATATAGTTATTGGCGTAGTCTGGAAATGAAGGCAGATAACATAAGATTACTCTACTTTCTGCTCCTTTTCATTCATTTTTCATGTTTCATCAATAACATAAATACAACTAATAAAAATACTCACCAAACAGGAAGGACAGCAGAGCAGCAAAACCAGAACTGAACCAGGTCTAATCTGTGTCCTGCAGGACTCTCAGACAAACTGTTCAGAGACTGAGTTACTGATTGAGTGCTGTGTGCTTCCTGGTGTAATCATTGCAGGTGGAGATCTGGGAGTGTCAGTTTATGAAATGAAATGACGTCCATTCACAGACACACAAACCACAACAGCTGAAAGTGAAACATGTTTGAGGGAGACGCACCTTTCCACATTAACCCTGATCAGTGCAGAGCAAAAACTATGAAGCCAAGGAAACAGTATGATCATACCATAAGCAAGATTTGGTAACAGTCTAGTTTACCATATGAACTAGGGAGTAATCAGTTTGTAGTGATATTTAGCTATTAATATTTATAAAAAATAAAAAAAAAAACCTACAGGGTAATACAAAACAACATTTACATTTTGACAAGTCTATTTCCTGAATAAAATCTAAACTTGTTTGTAAAGGCATTTAAACATGCTCTTGAGTAACTTTGCTTTGGTGTCTTATGTTTTAGAACTTAAAATAATGTGTTTAAAAACGTGATTGTTGCGTTCTCTGACTCTGCCACTATAACTGCTCCTGAACCAGTATTGCTGTGTAATGACTACTTGGACGTGATCAATTTGTCACCTGGCCTGGCCAGCAGGGGGCAACAATCTAAAATACCTCATCTGACCAGCTGGGTTCAGTGCCTGCACCACCACCAACTTCACTCTCCAGTACCCAACTAAACCCCCAGAAGTCCAAAAAGTGGTGGTGGAGCATACTGTTGGAACAAGGGAAATGTCAGCTCACTTTTTCCTGTCTATGAGACTTTTCTGGAAATCACCAACATCTACAAATGAAATACCCAAAGTAATATCACTGGCTTCTCTCCATATCAGTTTGGTCGCCAACCACAGAGGTTACGGGAAAGTCTTGAGAAAAGCTATAGACTGGTTCAGGGTCGGACTGGGAACAAAATTTGGCCCAGTCTATCACAGTGTTGACTGTTGTTTTAGGCAGGAAAGTGACATGTGACCCTCTACCCATCAGTGCGTGAGACATGTAGCTTCTTACTTTCTCCAGTGCATTCATGTACATGTTTCTGCAAACAGGGGTCAAACCTACTCAGCAAAAGGACAAATTCAAGAAAAGTCCTCTCAAAACAACATATAACAAACCATACTGGATTCACGCTTCTGTTCAGATGCTTTGAAACACCTCAGAACCAGTTGCAGTCCTCGCGCAGGGAGGACAAGAGCAGCCCAGCCGCACCTGTAGTCCACAGTGCATTCTCACTTTCCTCACACCGAACTGCTCGAACCCAGTCCACTGTGCACTGATCCTGCTCACCCCCGTCTGGAACCAGGACATGGAGGAGGGAGCCTCTGGACCTATCTGACCAACATGCTTGGAGGACGACACATGACCAAGGATCAGACCCCCAATCCTGTCTTGAGGGACTGTGCACCGCATGCTCTTGTGTCTTTAGCGCTGTTGGCTGCTCCTGAACTCAGTGCTTCTGCTCCAGGCTGATGTGTGGTGAGTTGTGTACAAAGTTCTACATGCTGCTGTTTATGAGTTCATGGTGATAACATCACGGGCCGTCGTCATCTCACATTAACGGGGAACATCGATATCTTTTGCAATTGGAGGTACACGGGGATTAAGGGGAAACATCGGGCTGACCCTGTCGTGGATCTTCTCCACACCTCCTTTCCTCTTTTTGGTACCTCTGTTGTCCTCCATGATTTATTCTCTGATTATTATCCAGTGCAGTGCAACATAGTGATTATTTGTCTGTCAACACAGCAGATGCGCACAAACTGAGTGCAGAAAGAGCCGCGGTTTTTAAAAACACTTGATAAAATTAAAATACTGTATCGACCTATACACTTGGCTGCAATGCTTTATGGGAAGGTGTTTTTTGAGGCTAGTGATAGGAGTCATTTTCGGTAGGCGTGTTCGGACCATGAGTGAAGCAGACCAAAAGCAGACCCCTACAAACTGCTTTGACCTTGTTTTTAAGTCAATATTTTTAATGGGACTCTGAATAATGAACAATCTTCTCTGATGGTGAACTGGTAGTATTGATATATATTTTTTTCTTTTTCTCTTTTGCCCTGCAGTCCTTGGATTATGGACATTATACAAATTTGTGAAACGAACTGGATTATAGCTGTGTTTTTTTCTACCTAAATCCTAACAAAGGAACGACCTGAACTCTTTCAGATAAAGTCACCAAACTTTAACAAAGGAATGAACTGAACTCTCTCACGGTCAAAATAATTGATAAGGAACTATTGATTTATTTAGTTCTCTTTGGAAAAAGGGGGCCTTTGGTTGTTATCATTTCATTCACTCTTGTTAAATTAAATAATCCAATTACCAACTTTTTGGTATTGCCAAATACATCTCAGTTGACTATATCAAAACCAAAACCTTTATTCTGTCATTCATATGCAAGCTCCATAAGCAACCTGGTCTCTTCTGTGTACACTCCTAATACGCTGATAAACCAGGGGTCCCCAACCTCCGAGCCGTGGACTGGTACCGGGCCGTGGGTCGTTTGGTAGTTTCATAAAACCAGGTCTAAACCAAGTCTAAAACCAGGTCTAAACCACGATTAAACCAAGAATAAACTGGAACTAAAACCAGGTCTAAACCAGGTCTAAAACCAGGACTAAACCAGGTCTAAAGCCTGGACTAAACCAGGATTTAACCAGAACTAAAACCAGGTCTAAACCAGGTCTAAACCAGGTCTAAAGCCAGGACTAAACCAGGATTTAACCAGAACGAAAACCAGGTCTAAACCAGGTCTAAACCAGGTCTAAATCCAGGTCTAAATCCAGGTCTAAAACCAGGTCTAAACCAGGACTAAACCAAGTCTAAAACCAGGTCTAAAACCAGGACTAAACCAAGATTTAACTAGAACTAAACCATGCCACGCCGCCACAACCCCTAATCCGCAAAATACTGTATTGTCAGACATAAAACTGGTCCGTAGCACAAAAAAGGTTGAAGACCACTGCCATAAACGACCACAACCAACTCAAACTACAGTACTGGTAACACTTTTTTGGCTCTGTCTGATGGATGTGTTGAAAATAAATCTATAAAGAAGAAAGGCTGCCTCCATCTCAGTGTTTGTGGGAGAGGCGTTGGTTTAATGGAGCCCTTTAATTGCGTCTCTCCTTATTGTTTGCGCTTCAGTTAAACCTACTTAAGTTAATCCTAAAGAAAGTTGGCCATATTTCCCCAGACACAAGAGGCTGCTCCGGCTCTGCAGCTTCCTCCTCTTTATAAAAGAAAGACCTGCAGCCAACACTGTGCTCAACTTACATTATTGTATACTTTTGATTGGAGTCAAACAGAGATGTGAAATAGTCTGTATGTTTCAAGTACATGACAGGTTTTCATGTTTTTCTAACTATGACTTGGTTTGGTAAAATCTGTGCTAAATATTTATTATGGTTTTACATCAGTTAAAGGGTCCACTGATAAGTAAGGTATAAAGTGTGATCACTATGTGCAAACAGCATCAAACCCGTGTCTAATCCAAAGAAACATGTTGTAAAACTGGGGAGGTTAGGGTCAGGGTTAGGCTTTATTGGATCTATACAACTGTAAATGGAAAAAAACATAAGGTCGCATAGTCCGGTTCCTTATATTCATTTTTTAGCCTTAGTGGGAATTTTTGGGGGATTTGCTAAACGATATATTTTTGGACAGGTTATAGTATATGTAGTCAGAATATCAATGTTTGCGTTTGCCCAGATGTCTATATGGCAGCTATATGGATTTTTTTTTTTTAAATGGCCGCCAAAAATCTCTTTTTGAAATATCTCAGCCTCTGAATAAGTTGATTTTAACTGCTAAACCCACATTTTCAGGGTCAGGGAATCAAATGGTGCTAGTTACAAAGCCATAAGACCTACCCACATTAACCCTTAGATGCATAAGTGGGTCAAAAATGACCCAGTTTGGTTGTTTTCTTGCAATTTCATTGTAATATTCGCATGTAATACTCCAACAGGATAATTTAAAAATAGATATATTTGAACATGAAATACATCAACAATATGGGTAAAACAAACTAAAAACATTACATGCAGTTGGCCAGATACCTCAAATTGTTTAAAAGTAACTAACATAAAATTAGCATGTTGGAAGTCAACACACACATTCAGACACAATATTTAGATTTAGATTACACAACTTTTTTATTAGGCATTTTCTATACATCATCATTATCATCATCACTTTCATACAACTATAGACTGTATATATGAGTGGACAGATGTAACACTGTAGCCGCTGTGTGCCAAATAGGAAGTTCTCCAGAAGGTTCTTCCAGCTCCTTCTGATTCTGGCTTCAATGGACTTACATTAGGACCTTGTGGCTCCTCTCTCTGTACCTGCTGCTGTGAACCTTGACATTTTGGTCTTAAAATGTTTGTATGAACTCGCTCTACATGATCCTGAATTTATTTATTTATTTTTGCTATTTTGTTCGTCTATGGTTGTATGAAAGTGATGATGATAATGATGATGTATAGAAAATGTCTAATAAAAAAGTTGTGTAATCATATTGTGACATCCAACATCCAAATTTTATGTTAGCTACTTTTAAACTCTTTGAGGTATCTGACCAACTGCATTTGATCCCCTGACCCTGAAAATGTGGGTTTAGCAGTTAAAATCAACATTTCAACTTACTCAGAGGCTGAGATGTTTCAAAAAGTGGCCTTTTAAAAAAAATATTAAATATGGCCGCTAGTGCTGGGTATCATTAAGAAGTTGCCGATACGATACATACCTCGATACACAGGCCATGATACGATACATATCTCGATACAGTGCACTTTCGATTTGATGATATATTTCAAATTGATTTGATACGGCTCAATAAAAAATAAAGGCTAAATCGTGGCTGACACTAAAAGTCTTTGTTAAACCACTTCTTGTCCAAATTTCATATGAAACACAAACATTTTAATCCTCAAAACAGTAAAAATGTCAAATGTGTTGCATAAATGAGTTTCCTTCCTCTGAACAAACAACAAAACTGTAGCTCTGTAACAAAATAATTTAGCAAAACACACCTAAAAATACTCTTGGTGATATATCGATACAGCAGCCCACGATATCAATACTGTATCATTACATTAAATGATACGATATATCAATATTCCGATATTTTTGCACACCCCTTATGGCTGCCATATAGACATCTGGGCAAATGCAAACATTGATTTTCTGACTCCATATACTATAACCTTTCCAAAAATATATAATTTAGCAAATCCCCCAATAATTCCCACTAAAGTATATAAGGAACCAGACTATTCTTTCGACAGGGTGGCATGAATTGATACACGTCACCGCTCATTTCGACATTGCAGCCCATTTCGACAGAACACCGGTTTACTCCACAAAGGCATAACCTCCACCTTTACGAATACAACATTTCTCAGATTCCTCAAATGGGTCTGTGTGCAAGACCGGCTTTGAGGGTCTAGGCTGCAGGTGCTCTTACCTGGCGTTCCGTGGCGCTGCGCTGGTGCACTATTTAAGCGCTCCCTTCTCAGTCGTTCCCCTTTTGCTCACACGCTCTTCCGGGCCTCTCCTCGTGGCCGCTCTGTCCTTCAGCTCAGGTAACTTCCATTCATAAGCTCTAATGCACGTTATATCCAAATTTCCAATCACGTCTCCTTTTAGTGCCGCTGCTCTGCACCGCATCAGTCCCTCGCTCCTCCAAATCACGGAGCACCTCGTGTGCGCTGACAAGATAATGCACGCCCGATACTCCTCCACTCATTCATCCACGCCCATACTCTTACCGGTGTATCTCCTTAGCTCCACGGGTGAGCCGAGTGAGTCCCTCGCCATTGCGCTTGGCTGTGCGCCGCCGTGTCCCTTAAACCGCGGCGGCAGGTAACCAAAACCCTACTACCACGTGCTAACTGTGCCAACCAACTTTATAAATTGTATGTTTATACCGTGTGGCAGTCCATGTTGTTTGAACCACGTCTGGATGCAGTAATTCTGTGTAAAGTTACCTTTGATTCAGCCTGGGATTGCGCACTGTCACTTCTAACCACTGTATGTGTTTAGCCCAGATTCTTGTACTGCAGGCTCAGATTTTAATTCCAGCAATTAATTTTCTAAGTGTCAGCGGGGGCCTGCAGCGATGTGAGCACACCGCCTCTGCTGTTTTGTTTCATTGCCGTTTTATTTTTGCTGTACTGTTTTGTTTTACTTTTGTTTTGTTTCTGTTTTGTTTCTGGTTTTGGGGTTTTGCTCTGTTCTGTTTCAACATTTTGTACCGATTTCTCCCACTGTTTTGCCTATTTTATGGATGTAGCTACTTTTTATTTTTTTTATTAATCAATTCTTGTTTTATACACATACATATGTATACACGTATATATACATACATAAACACATACATACATACATTTTCCTCCTGTTTATGGTCGTACAAACTAACAGTAGTGTTAACAAAGGGACGAAATTTTATCGTTTATAATCATGCAAAACAGTGTAAATGAAAAGATAATAATAAAAAAAAAAATATATATATATATATATATATATATATAATATACATATACATATATACATACACACATAAAGTTTATTTATTTTTCGTTTATGGTCTTACAAACTAATAATAATGTTAACGAAGGCATAAAAGTTTATCGTTTATAATCGTGCAAAAAAACAATGAGAAATAAAAAATAAATAAATATATATATACATACATACATACACATACAAAATAAAAAGTATAAGGATTATTTGTTTTTCGTTTATGGCCTTGCAAACTAATAATGTTAACGAAGGCGTAAAAGTTTATCATTTATGATCGTGCGAAATAAACTAATCTCATTGTAAAGTAAGGACATTTTGTTTTCGTTTATAGTCGTACAAACTAATAACGTTAATGAAGGCGACAAAGATTATCGTTTATGATCGTGTGAAACAAACGATGAGCGTGAAAGAATGTAAGGATTATGATCATGTATTTTTTGTTTTTTTTTTATACTCCCACATCACTAACCCCACCCCCCCAGGTCCTACATACACAATACAGGTTATATATAAGTAACAATCTGCGTTGTACTCTTCTTCTTCTTTTTTTTTTCTTTTCCTTTGTACCATTTGTGCCAGTGGAAGCACACCAAATTAGAAATTAGAAATTTGCCTTGACACCCTCTTGAGAAGGATGTAGAGTTAGAATGATTTTAGAGATTTTGTATATTTGATTATTGAGCCCCATACAGTGTAAAACTTAGTTGGTTGGGCTCTCAAGTCATATTTAATTTTTTCAAGGTCAAGAAATGACATGAGGTCACTCAGCCATTGTGAGGCTTTTGGAGCAGTCGGTGACTTCCATTCTAATAATATTCTTCTTCTGGCTATAAGAGTTGAAAAGGATATAATATCCATCTCGTGTCTATTATATTGGTTGGGTAATATTCCAAATATAGCCAGGTCAGCACAAGGGGTCAAGGCAATTTTCAAACCATCTGCAAGGTGTTTGCAAATAGCGGATGTAGCTACTTTTAAACAACCTAAAACTGTCTTTTAAAATGGAGAAAATAAAGATCGTGTAAATGATGGAACCTGGCTCTCTCCCTCTCTTTGATATGCTTACCTGTGTGCCTTACACTTAGACTCTATTTCCCCAAACTAGATTTGGGGTGGCGTTGTTGCAACAATTTATTACAAAATTTAACATTCCCAAGTGTTAAACCCTCGTGTCGCCACACATCTGTACAAAGGGGCTTGCTGTAGACAAGTATTCTGTTTGACCTCATTGCTGTCTCCCCTGTGGCGCTTTGACTGTGATGGACAGGCGGACTACGGCAGGTCCTTGGGGTCAAAAGTAAGTGGACATTTGTTTTACACATATCTGCACTTCCCCTCGTGCTACACGCAGCGTCTCCGCTCAGAGCCGGGGGAACGGGGACATTTCTGTATATGTCCTCTTAAGTCCCTATAGTGTGGACCTATATGGCAGTAAAAACACGACGAACGCATGTGAGGTCTGACGTACCGGGGTCTATTTGGGCGGACTGGGGTGTGGGGACAGTGTTGCTCCATTTGCAGAACACGGCTGTCAACTCAAAGCAAAAAATATCGGCTTTTGGATCAATGTGTGCTTTTAAGAATACACGCTGTGGACAGAAAATGGCTACGTGTGGTGTGGGCTCCAAAACAATCATAGTACTGGTAATAGTAAAGGCCTTTCATCTGAAAATGTAGAAGATAGTTTTAACACCATAGACTGTATAAAGAAGTGGACTAAAGGAGTATGACCTCACTTCACCCATTCTGTCCTACAAAGGCACAATACCGTAACCTCATGTTTGGTCAAAAATCTCCTTTATCATGTGAATAAATATTGTGAAAAATATTGAGCTCAAAATTCACCTTTGACTCTTATTTGTCAGTTCCTGTACTCTGCCTTAGTATCATGAGCCAAAAATCGTGTCGTGCAAAGGCCAAAGGGAGTAACTGTGTTTTTGTTTGTGATTTAGTTCTTAAATATATTTTCTCCAACCTCTCCTCCTTTGTTGCGGCCTTGGCACAGGGTCTAACACTTAAAATAAATAAGCCTAAAAATCTAATAAACCTAAAAATAAAAACCTTTGTGTTCAATTATACTTCAATTATCTTTAAGTCCTGTAAAGCTAGAAAAAAACAAAAAACAAAAAAAAACTTTCATCAATGAGAAGCAAAGAAGAGCCAGGCTGAGGTTTGCAAAAGATCATAAGGGTTGGACCATCGAGAACTGGAGTAAAGTCATGTTCATCTTGGTGGAGAACAGGCCAAGACACATGAAAGCTGTGTGTTATTTTGACCATTTGACCATTTTCTACTAATAAATGCTCTAAATGACAATATTTTTATTTGGAATTTGGGACAAATGTTGTCTGTAGTTTATAGAATGAAACACAAATGTTCATTTCAAACACATACGTAAAAGTATTAAAATTGGAGAAACTGATAATTTTGCTGTGGTCTCATTTTTTTCCAGAACTGTACAAACATACTCAGCGTTGGGAAGGTGACTTTTAAAATGTAATCCCCTACAGATTACAGATTACATAGCCCAAAATGTAGTCTGTAACGTAATCCATTAAATTACTTAAAGTGAGTAATGTAATCTGAATACTTTGGATTACTTGATTTGCTGTAGAGAAGCAAAGATGAGGAAATCTTCACATAAGATGTTTTATCTGCTAAAAGAAAATGAAAAAGCCCAAACTTTCCCTAATGGTATTAAAAATATTGATAGAAGAGGAGGAGACACGGTCCGTGCAGCATGGTTTAGTCCTGTTAAATCTTGGTTTAGACCTGGTTTTAGTCCTGGTTTAGACCTAGTTTAGACCTGGTTTTAGTCCTGGTTTAGACCTAGTTTAGACCTGGTTTGGACCGGGTTTAGACCGGTTTTAGACCTGATTTAGTGTCTGGCAATGAGTGGAATTACCAAACAAAAAAAACAAAAAAAAAAAAAATAAAAATTGAAACAGTAACTGTAACTGAATAGTGTTAAAAGTCCCAGAGGCTAAATTACACCACCTGGATCCCACTCCTGCTTTTATCACTATATTAACCCTCAGAAAAATCACTCAGCTTTAAAACCACAATGCAAACAAGTTTAACTACTCTCAAAAAGGTTACATAGCTTTAAAACACAATGCATGTTCAAAAATATCATTTACTACACTCAAAGATTATCATTTCATCAATGACACAAAGCAAAATATTTTACTACTCTCAAAAAGGATACTTAACCTTAGGAAACACCATACATAGTAGCTTTAACAACTCTTAAAGTACCACTTGGAGAACACTTACAACTTCACTTAGCTTTAGAAACCACTCTTATGAAATGCTCTACACTCTATCTGACAACTTTTGCCCAAAACACATTTTTAACAGTGCCTCAAAGAATTTAACCAGATTCAGTTTTATACCAAAACATTGCAAATATTAATTTATCCTTAGCAGTGCCTCAAAACCTTTAACCAAATTTAGCTTTGCATCAAAACATTGCATTTGTTGTATGTAACTCACCTAGGATGACTTGACTCGCTCGCAGTGAATATGTATATATATTTATATAATAATTGTATTTATATAATAATTGAGGGAAAGACTCAACAAAAGATTCCAACAAGTGATTTGTCTTTGTCGTATTTAATCAGCTTTTTATTATATGTTTAACAGAAAGCTCACACAAGAATAATTGAGACAAATCACCTTGCAAGTACCTTTTTGGAGAAATTACCCTGTGACCAGGAAGGCTATAAAACACAGCCTAGTCCGAATTTGAGATCTGAACTCCTTAGCCGATTACAGCCGGAGGGCCAATGCCAACCAAAAATCAGGATCTGAATTAATATGCGGAATTTTCAGTATTTATATTAGGTCACAGAACTCCACCCAGGTACAGGCAAAAATGATTAGTACGTCACAGATAGCACACACATTTTTTTCATGTGCAGACAACACTTTTCTTAGAAACCACTGTCTTCTCCATTCTAACCCCCTACGTCTCTGCCCCGGCCAGGTGTGAAACAACGGTTGCCTCGCTTTTTCGTTGAAAGAACAGGAAGCTCTCCAACCACATCGCATAGGCCCCTCGCATTAAGGCAGACAATGGGTTTCACACTGCAGTGTCAAACAAGGGTCAACTGTAAAAAGGGCAGAAAGTCCCTGCTTTTCCTGCACACAAACATAATGGTTACAGAAATTATTGCAAAACAACCTAAACTTAAAAATTAAATTGAAAGAAACAAGCAAATCAAAAACAAATCAGATCAGATCAAAGCAAAACAAGTAACTCAAGATAATATGGGTCAAAAACACTTCTAGTATCTAAATCAAAACACTCTTAATCTCTAATATTCTAATGGTTATTCAATTAGCAAAGTAAAGCATCATGAACGTCTTCATCTGAACTCAGGAGCCCGTTTAGGTAGGGCTTACGCCAAAACCTTCATCCTTCTACCCCACCCGAGCGATCTCTCTTATGGCCGAGGGGGGGGTTCACGACAAATAGTTACTCATAATTTGTACTCTGATTACTTAACTCCGGTACATGTAATCTGTTACTCCCCAACACTGTACATACTACATACCAGAGGTGAGACTTGCAAGTTGTGACCTGGACTTGAGTCAGACCTAAATGACTATTTTTGGACTTGAGACTTGACTTGATAAAAATGGACTAAGACTTGGGACTTGACTTGGACTTGAAGGTCAGTGACTTTGGACTTGACTTGGAATTTAGGCCTGTGACTTGAGAAGACTTGCTGCTTCTTCTAAAAAATAGGTTTTTTTGAAAATATTTTTCTCTTTACAGTTGATAAATGTGGTGCTGAATTTTACAGGAGATGTTGTCCTTAAATGTACTACAGTAATATAAAGTACAATACTGTAAAAACTACAAAGAATACATACATAACTATTGTTAAACACTTGTAAATCTGAATTCTTTCTGTTCTGACCATAATGATTCACACTAAGATCTTATCAAGACATTTAAAAAGGAAAAAGTAACATTTCTACAACTCTAAAAAAAATCATGGTATATTTATATATGAGTATTTATATAAAAGTGCAATTTAGTTTAAAATTCATGTTTAAAAAAATCTAAGATATATTTGCTACTTTGGTTTAAGGACTTGAAATGACTTGAAGCTCAAAGCAGATGACTTGGACTTGACTTAGACTTATGAGCCAGTGACTCGAGACTCGACTTGGACTTGAGGTCAAAGACTTGAGACTTACGTGAGACTCGCAAAACAATGACTCGGTCCCACCTCTGCTACACAGAAGCAAAGTCACTTGTGTCTCCGACTGTTTCACTGTGTAAGTGTCGCCGCACGATCCTGATCAGAACTAAACAGGAAATCCAAAGCTCTTCTGTATCATTTCAATCAAACTCCATGATGACTCGACCTTGTTGAGGTGTTCTTATAATGGATGGAAGTCTGGAGAAAATCAAACAATGATCATGTCAGTTACTGCCTTAGTTTCTCCTTATTTTTGGCTCATGATACCAAGGCAGAGTACAGGAACTAACAAATAAGCGTCAACGGTCAATTTTCAGCAAATATTTCTTCATTATAGCAACTAGTTGTCAGATTTTGCCCTGCCTATTATACTTTTGTCTGGACAAAACAGAAACTTTGAAGTCATTTTTCTGTTTTACACGCTGGTGAGTTAAGTTTTTTTTTTTTTTTGCCTTTGTAAAGCAGTATAGTGGTCGGCTCCAGTCAAATGAAACTCATCGAGACTGGTGTCTGCTGGAGTCCGAGATGAGATCAAGACTTTAAAAAAGTGGTCTCGAGGCCGGTCTCAAGACCAAGACAGGTCTCGAGTACTACGACACTACATTTACAATTAAATACAAATGTCTCTGATATGTGTATGATTTACATTTATTTAGGTGCATGATGTAACTTTTCTAGTGGAGGGACCCCATTTGCTTGTCACCAGCAATAAACCTATAAATAAATCTTTGTGAAAACCCTTTATTATTAGTCTGTCTACATCTCAAAAGCTTCAAAATGCTCTTCCAACTTATGTCATGTAGTGGTAGTTTTCAAGTTAACGGCTCCTTTTACCTTTTCTTCTCCCAGGTCTAAAATGATCTAAACAAGCGTAATCAAAAACATCAACCTGGTCTCCATGAGGCATCAGTGGGTCAGTTCATCACCACAGAAACAGTTTATGAGGAGTTCAGTCCATATGACATGATCATTATATCCACAATGTAATGTGTGTATGTGTACAGGCCCATGAACATTTGTGTGATGTTGGTCACACATGAGAATGTCTGTGTTTACTAGTGTGGAACCAAAATGTCATTTTTCATGAGTTGTGTGTATGTTAGTTGTGTGACTGTAGATCAGTGTGTTGTGTTTCACCAGAAAAACAAGAAATGCAAATTATTTTTAGTTCCAATTAGAATTTTAATGACATACACTGAAAGAGAAAGGAACTGTTATAATTAGTGATTATCTGGAAAACTGTTCATATTTTACTATACAAATGCATAGAATTATAAATAGATAATTTAATAATTACGATTTTGAGACACTCCCGTTGCTCTAGCTCCATTCTTCGCGGAGTTATGACTGAAAAAGCATATTTGACCTTGGTTACCTTGACCTTCAAGTGACCTTGACCGGTTTCAACCTGTAACATCCAGTGTACCCCGGTTATGTGTGTGATAACTTGTGTGATGATTGGGTGAATATTTTAGGTCACAGATGGTTCAGAAATTGCAGAAATTGTCTATCTTTTATAATGGTGTGACCTTTCAATTGATCCGTGTGACCTCAAATGACCTCGGATCGTCACTGAACTTTTTTTTGCGGCATTGGGCACGGGGGCTTGACCCACATACCAAATCTGGTGACAATCGGTCTATAAATGGTGGAATTATCGCAGGTGGACAGACACACACACACAGGGTGGATACAAATCGTGGTCAACCCTTCGGGGACCAGGTAATGATTCTAGTGAAGGTGTGGAGTTTAAAAACACAGTAAAGCACTTGTGTATGTATATGTGCTTTCAGTCTAAGTGAAGAACTCAGCCTAAATATGCAGGTTTGTGTGTTGAATGAAACAGAAAACACAACTCCAGATATGTTTTGTGATGAGGAAAAAACATAACATAGATCAGAAAATAGCATCATATGGCCGCTTTAACTAAGTTCGCATCACAAACGATCTAAAACCCTCCCCTCCGCTGCTCCTGCTGCATCTTTGAACACAAAAACGAAACTGTTTTTCCGCAAAAAGAAAACTGCGTTTCAGACCAAAAAGAGGTTAAACATTTACAGCTTTCAAGGCGCACGGAAAAACAACATTTAGCAAACTTTCTCAAACACAAGAGGAACGCCCCCGGATCCTCACCAGCTGTGGATACATTGTGTTAAAAAGAAAACATAATGACTTCTTCTTTGAGGTTTAAAACTAATTAGGCTTGAAAATATGTAATTCGGAACAACAAACAAATCCTGGGAGAGTAACCTGCAGCCAGTCTAAATGAAGTGTAGATTTGAGTGGCTCCCAACGGCAACACTTCTCTTCCACCTCTCAGTCTAATTACCGCAAATATTTTGACTGAACTTTTGCAACTTCTGCAACTTCGGATATCCAAGAGGGAAGGTACTGTGTTTTTATTCATACAGCTGCTTTTAAATATTTAGATATTTTAATGAGTCATCTGTTTGTACAAGGACATTTCAGTGATACAATTTGTGGTATTACGAGTCTTAAGTGTTCCCAGACCTCAAGACAAAGAACAAATAGAGATCGAGTCTGTTTCCTCATCACAAACAGACACACTGGAGTTGTGTTTTGTTTCATTCACACATTTAACACACAAACTATGCAAATTTAGGCTGAATACATTCCACGTTGTGATGTCATGTTGTGATACAGGGAGTGCTCCACTCCGTTTTTAAACTCTATACACCTTCACTTGAATCATGGATGATTTTGATCCTGAATCACAAGGAGGAACAAAGCAATTTGAGCTTTGGAGATGCAGCCAGACAATAAACCAGGATTACTCAAACATGTGAATGAAACTAAACAAAACTCCAGGTACATTTCAGATGAAGTAACAACATTCTAACATGGCTTAAAGCTCAGAAAAGGCAATTTATAAAATAAATTAACATTCAGCATTAGCATTAGACTCCCATATGCCTGCATCCATTAGAAGTACAGATAAAATGTGCACAGAAGTCCATTCAATAAATGTAGGACAAAATACTTTGAATGTCCACTCAGTGCAACTCATTGGAATAGTAGTAGCTTAAGTCTCTTGGTCAGGGACAATGGAAATACAGAAGGAATCAAACTAAATGAACAAATTAGTTTCCATTTTGTTTTTGACACTGTGCCTCTGCCGCTCGCTGTTTTACTGAGGTGAGGGAAGGGCTGAGCAGCGAGGAGCTGTGTGGTGGGAGCATGGGGAGCACTCAGGAGTTGTGTTGTTTTTCATTTACACATGATTGCATAACCCTTTATTATTAGTTTGTCTACATGTCCCCAGAGCTCGTCTCCATGTCCATTGATCCAGTCGTCAAGACCCCCGCCTTCAACTGCACCCAGATCTCCCTGCACCGGCCCCTTATGAATCCTCCCGCAGATGGTGGGTCCACGGGAGGACTGCCCCTCATTGTTCCTTCGGGCTGTGCCCAGCCGGGCCGGGAAGGCCAGACGCTCACCGTCGAGGACCCACCCCAGGCCTGGATCCAGGGTGGAGCCCCGGTAACGCCAGTCTGGGCGACGTAAGCCTCTGTGTCGAACTCATCATATGGAGATTCTGAACGTTCTTAGTCTGTATGTGGGCCTGCATGTCCCATCGGAAGGAGGCCCCAGCGAAGACCCAGACAAGCTGCAGGGCCTCTCTGGGCTGACCTGGGAACGCCTCAGAGTCCCCCTGGAGAAACAAGCGTCCAGGGTGAAGGAAGCCTGGGAGTCCCTGCTTAGACTGAGCCTGGACTACTCCAGCCCCGGATAAGTGGAAGAAAATGGATTGAGCTCAAAATGCTCTGTTGCACCTTGTGATGTCATGAATTGGTAGTTTTCAACACTCAAGCTTTACCTTTAGTTCAGTAAAGATTCAATTCCAGGGTTGAAATTATCCAAAATATTCTAGTGAAGGTGTGTGGAGTTTAAAGGTGGAACAGAGTGTTTTCTGTTTGAGATCTGTTTGTGATGAGGACACAACATTGTAACAGCTCAGAAAATAGCACAATATGGGCCCTTTAACTATGAACTTACATTATAAACTTATAATGAACTCCTAGATCGATAGGCCTACATAGTACATCAGATAGTGGAAATGTATTTAAAGCAATACAAAAATGTACATGACCAAATGCAATAGTTTCAATAAGCAGAATAGAATTTAGTGGTAATAATATGGTCTGTTCTAAAGTCCTGTATATGTGACAAAAAGTATTATACTGAACCAAGAACAGTCTGTTGTAAAGTAACAAACCCCAAATCTCTGCTCGGACACAACACTTCACCGACTCTGTCTACAAAATGGCCACCGGGCTCTCCTAAAAATGACATAAAACATTTGAGAGTGTGTCCCTTCCTGCTTCCCTTTCTCTTGTCTCTCTCACAGACACTTTATCTTCAAATGCACGACGAGGACCAGAGCGTGAAAGAGACCACTACAAGAAGTCCCCTCGGCCAAAAGACTCAAATACAAAAGAATTCTTCAAAGCAGTTCAAGGCCGGCTGCAGCGTGTCCTTGGTCTCTCACTTCCATCTTTTAAATAAGAGAGGATGGTTTGTTCATTCAGTTATTTTTTTAACATTTTAACTTTGAGGCGTGGACATTGATTTAGATTCATTCATTCGCTGTGTTTGTATTGTTTTAACATGGATGGAGAATGGATTAACCAGTCGCCTTAGGTGGGGTATTGATGCTTTTCATTTTTCTGTTTTGAAGTAATTTACCATTGGAGCCAGAATACACACTTCTTTAATAACATATTTTCCGCACCATAGGACGCGCTCATAAGCCTCCAACACTATCAAAAAACGACTGCACGCCCCGCAATGCAAGAGCGCCCTATACATGAACCCACTCGGGTGTCCCAGCACGACTTCAGTAAACTACAAAAATCACCCGCAGCCACACTCATCACTCCACCCAGATGAGGAATGGAACGGAGGAACGAACCGAAAAAGCGAGTGCAATGTGCCACTTCTAGACACAACTGAGTCACTGCGAACACGCCAACAATCCAGTTGGTCCCAGACAGCACCCTCCCTACACGCCACAACTGAACAAAGCCCAGAGTCACCGTGAACTAGGGATGGGGGTCCAGTCAAGTGGTAACGGAGGGAAACAGGAGCAGATTTTTTACATTCAAATGTCTCTTATTCAGAAACTAGAGGGACTATTGAAATAAGTAAAGTATCAGAATGTAGGAAAGAGTTACACTCCAACAGGGTCAAGTTAAACCTGTGATATTCTTTCAAGTTGTTGACAAAAAATTTAAAAACTCATGTCGGTAACGGAGGGAATGAAATATGCAGCACTTTTTGGGCAATAAATACAAACAGTGATAACTCTTGGTTCTCACTTACATATCCTTAACAAACTGGTTTGAATATTTGCTTCATATAGTTTTCTACCATATGGTACAAGATTAGGGTGAAAAACCTCTTACTTTTTGAGTAACGAGATTTTTTATTGATAAAGGTCATGGTAACGGAGGAAAAAGTAACGGAGGGAAAATTGTGCAAACAAGTAGAAGGTGCATGATTTTGCATAATTTGTCAACTTTTTTTCTTCCAAATACTTTAATATTACTTCAAAATGAAAGGAAACTATTTCTATAAAATATGTCAGTCCTTCCAAGCAAATTTTTATCATAAAAAATTTTTTTTTTTTTGAAAAATCCTGTACCTTCATCAACAGTTCAAAGATGGAATAACACAAGATATGATGAAATACATCCATTTATTTACATGATTTGCAGGTCTTTGAAATTTGGGAAATAATTTTTGTTCCATGTTTCATACATGGTCTGTTTAAAACGTATGGAACTTTAGAACCAAAAATGGTACAGAAAAAAGGTAAACAGTTTCATAAACTAGAGTACATATGTATCTGTTGAATACATTTTTATATCGGATGCATTAACTTCAATTTTTGGCCTTGTTGTTTACTTCTGCTTGACCGGGCCCATGGGCATTCGATAAAATTTTCTTAATCGATCGTCGAGAGAATTAACGGTCGATTATAGATTAATCATTAATGTTTTTATATTAAAATTATCATCATTATCATGACTATCTGCACTACTAATCTGCATAAATAAATTCAGCTTTACAACATATAAACCGTAACCACTCTCGAGCCACATCAGCCCGTTTGACATTATAATGTGTTTAAAGCAGATTTGCGCAAGTCTCACAGAAACGAAACTTAAAACTGCATGGCTAATTTGCATAAACTAAGCAAAAAAAAAAAAAAAAACAGCTCTTGTGCGCTGATGCAGCACGACTCAGTGGAATACAGATTAGTGCATATTTGTGTTTGTCAAAACCAGGACACCGTACGAGGGGTTGGAGGTGGGGCCTCGTTATCGACATTGCGCTACTCTCACCTGGCAAAGCTTTTTCATGTTTTTGGTGTCCTGGTGAACTTTTTCCCACTGGACACTGAAACATATGTGCTGCTTTGTACACTGTGCACATGGCCTCACACTTGTCCTGACCGGAATGGAAAGCGTGGAATTTCTTGTACAAGTCATTCCTTTGTCGTTTAAAATGAAAGTAATCGATGAAATTCTTAATGATCACTTATTGCTTAATCGACTAATCGTGCCCATCCCTATCGTGAACGCGCCAAACAAAGTCCGACTGACCCATCTAACTGTTGTGTTTTGTTTAATGCGCCTTATAGTCCGGTGCGGTTTATTTGTGAAAAAAGTTTGAAAATGGACCATTCAATGACAGTGCGCCCTATAATGCAGAAAATACGGTACTTTTCGAAGATGTGAGTCTGGGCACTGGTGGATCTCAGTGTTTTCAAATGGGCATGACTGACAGGTGGATTAGACAAAAAAAAGGAACTTGTATGGTCTGCCTGTATCATAAAAAAATAAAATAAAATAGCAGGGGACTGAAAAACATGGTTCATTTCTGCAGAATCAATGAGCAAAGCAAATGTTCACCTGAGGAGAGAGAACTGTGATTTTGTCTGTAAATGGTATGTGACCAATGAGCTCCTTTGTGTCACATGTGTCATAGAAATAAACAAATCTGATTGGTTTGATTGGGCTTAAAATGCGATGGAGGACGTGGGGACCAGCCTCATACTGATTTGTGTAAAAAATACAGAGGTTTCATTCTAGATTTGACAGGAAAAGAAGTAATACTGTAGGTGTTTTGAAGACTTTTGCCCATTCACAAGGCATATTATATCAGGGGTGTCAAACTCAGATTCACAGAGGGCCGAAATTAAAAACTGGGACTAAATCGTGGGCCAAAGTAAATATTTATTGAAAAATTTGATCTGCATGATTTCTCTTTTTACGCGATATGTAATGTTAAACCTTTTCTTATTAAAATAAATGTTAAATCATAGTTTTGCTTAAACATTGAATCCAGAACAAGTATAATATAAAATAATAACCTTTATCTTTTATAAAAATGTCTCTTTAGCCTGTAGCCTGTCTATATATCTGTAGCCAGCGGGCAGCTCTTATACATTTTTGATATGATCGCAAGGGCCAAACATAATTGTGTTGTGGGCCAAATTTGGCTCCTGGGCTTGAGTTTGACATGTTTGTATTATATGATGATGGTCTGAACAGAAGATGCAAAAGTGGTCACGTTTTCACTTTTTATTCTGCATTTAGACAAGCGTTTTTGGGAGGAAATCTGCATGTATATGGTGATGCAAAAGTGTGTGGAATTTGAAAGGCACTTCCGATAAAATATTTTGTCGTTTTTACCCACAAGTTCTCATGTAAACAGGCCCTTAGTTTTGAATGCTTAATTGCTATGATAACAGTGCAGATTTTCATCACTCTCAAAACTGGATAATGTGACGTTATATGAAAAGGCTCAAGAACTTCTGTAGGTCAATCGTTTTCAAAGTCTGGATCATGTACAGCTGATGGTGCGGAAGGTACTTACCAGTTTGAATGTTTATTCCAGTTAGGGTCACATCTCTAAATGTTTTTGCCCTACTTTGGCTTCATCATTAGCTGCCTTATCCACGGTTCAGTCTAATTTTAGACCTGGTTTAGTTCCAATTTAAGTCTAAAAGGTCTGGGTTTGTGTACAAGGGTGGTAGTAACCTGAGCTGGAACAGTCGACCAGCTAAAAGTGACCTCCATTTGGTGAGTGGATTTTTAGTGAATGACCTTGCTTTGATAATGTACTTAACAGGTGTATGCCCAAAACAGCACGGTTTAGATACAGCTAAGTTTTACCAAGATCTGCTTGTCTTGAAATATTATTATACTATCAATATATCATAAGAGTTGCCAGATTTTCAGAGAGCAACAAGCAACTGAACCTTTGAAAAACAAAACAAAACAAAAAAACTAATTAAGCATTGTGTGCTGAACAAGAGCTTATGTGCATATTTGCCTTCATTTTAAGCCTCAAATTAAGTCCAGGTTTGTGTAGCACTTTGTATCTGCCAAAAGAAAATCTCCAATAATCTCCTTTTATTTCTGGATTCAAATCTGGTTGTCTTAACTTCATAAACCCAAATATTATCTCATAGCCAGGCTGAGGTCACCTAGTCAGTGCCTCCGCTCAATTTAATTTCTCTCCAGCGACTAGGTCAGGAATCAGAATACACTTGACGGTTTGCAAGAACTCTGGAAGCTGTAGACCGCACACTGGCCAATCAGTGAAGAGCTGTGAAGCAATGACGTCAAACTGAAGCGCCTGTCCGGGTCCTTTTTGTGGAACAGCACAACAGTAAAAAAAGCAGTCGAGATGGATGTAGACGAAGACAGACATTCTGTGTTGGCAACAATTCCTAAGATCGAAGATTTAAAACCGGAACAAAGAGAATGTTTGGTGAATTTTATCAAGTGGAAAGACATTACTGCCCTTCTTCCTAAGGGATTTGGAGCATTATATACGTCACGACCAAATAGCAGCAATAGCATTGGTTAAATAAAAAAAGTACCCGCCTACCGTCGAGCAAATGAATTCTAATGCTGTGAGGTCAGACGATTTCCACGAAATGAAACCGTCTGATGAATCAGGCTAATTATCTCAGTCAGTATGAATAATAATAATAATAATAATAAAAAAAAATAAAAAAAAAAAGCTCTGGCTTCTTTTGAAATGAATAATTCCATATAGTCACATATTTATTAATAAAGCCAAGAAAAGAACAGCTATTATTTGCAATTTGTTCCCAAACCAAATTAACCCAATATCTGAACATTCACACTATCATCCCTGTTACAGACTTTGAATATAAAATACTGTTGCTGTGTAATTTGACACTTCAGCATTGTTAACTTTGCTAAGGTCATGTAATGATGGTCAGAGAGGTCAGGCGCATCTCTTTTAGGAGCTACTTTTACTCCAACTTGAGTAATACATTTGAAAGTGTAACAGCACTCTTAGTTGAGTAAAAGTTGTGCTTCATCTTCCCACTATGAGTAAGTCTACGAGTGACAAAAGCTTCATGACAAAATGATATGATTTCAACATGTCTTGCACCACTGGGATATCGTTTTTAAAATACCAGATTTTTGTTTTATCCTTCCAATTACAGTCGTCCTTCACTATAATGCGGTTCACCTTTCGCGGCCTCACTGTTTCACCGATTATTTTTAGTGAAATTTTGCATTTTTTTTTTCTTTTTTCTGAACAGGTATGGTGTTCCTCCTCCTGCGTCCTCATCGGCTAAAGGACTGTAGACCATTGTCAATCAATCACACGTACAGTACAGAATGTGTGCAGTTTCCAAATGTACATAAATGTTGGATCTCTAGCAGTGTGATTCTGAAGTGCTGTATGTTTGCAAGTTTTCTCCCCAACAAAACCCACAATGTTGACGAAACGTTCTGACCGTTGACAAAGGCTCCTGCGCTCGCTCCCAAAAGGCAGAGGAAGATGCTAACTAGGGATGTCCCGATGATTTTTTGCTCCTGAGTCCAAGTCTGAGTCATTTGATTTTGAGAATCTGCCGATACCAAGTCCCGATCCGATACTTCTATAAAAATTATGAAATGAACTAAGAGCAAAGAATAAGATCCAGGATGTGTGCGGAGATCTGATTGTATTGATTTCAATGTGTAGTATTTGGACAAAACTTGTGAAAAATCAAAGGCCCAAAACTTTAATTTGATTAACGTTTCTAATCATAAACCATCATTGTTGAAAATTTTAAGTTTTCACAGTCTGGTCTTGGAATGTGTAACTTAGTAAACTTAATGAACTGGACAAAACAGGAACCAGACCAGAATCAGATCAGACCCTGAAACTCGACTCTGCACAATCTACACTTTGTATATTTGATATTATATGTAAGCACGTGCATTATATGTGAAACATTTAGGCTCGTCTATGTCTCTATAATATCCAAGTAATACAAAATCCCCCAGCTGCCCCCACTCCCCCGCACCACCACCACAAACCCACCGCAGAGTGCGCACCGCAACATTGGTCCCGCGACTCAATAGACGCTTCATATCGCTTTTCCCACCCTCTCCGCCAAAAGCTCGAACTCCGTTGCGCAACAAACAGCGCCGGGTGATGACACCATCGGCCGTGCAGGTGTGAACACGAGCCACAGAACCACAGGTAACAGCGCCCGAGCAAAAGTCCCAGAGCAAGTGCACCTCTAGTACAGCAGGCGCTGGGGCAGATAGTCATGCTAAGTGCGCCTCAGTAAAAAAAAAAAAAAAGTTTTGTGCTGTGAGTATATATATATGTATATATATATAGATAGATAGATAGATAGATACACACATATGTATGTGTGTACGTATATTATTTATCCGATACCTGATCGGACCTTAACGGCCGAGTCCGGATCGAGTCCGCAGTCACGTGAACGGCGCCGATTTTCGATTATGTAATGAGATCGGGACAATCCTACTGCATAAAAAGTTGGACATTCTCAAGGAAGGTAGAAGTTACGCAGCTGTACGGTGCCATTACATAATGAAGGAAGAAAATGATAAAAGTACGACAGCAGCAATAAGTTTTAAGAAGGATGCAAAAAAGGGTTGTAACTGTCCTGTCTAAGAAAATAATGTGTAATGTGTATAAAGTGTGTGGTGAGGGGTGTTACAGCCTTAAAACAGATATAATAATTGTAAAAAATAAAGCTGAGTACTTTGCAAATTATTTCCTGAAAGTAACGAGAGATCACTGTACCTCCATTTGAAATTATAGATCAGATATGACATCCTAACTTGATTAGTAGTTTCCCCAATACTTTTTTTTTTTTTTTTTTTACTTTTCTCATTCACTTATTTCTTGGACCACTTTATAATTTACTTACTTGAAAATTGGCTCCTGCAAACTGGTACAAAATGCGTAACTTTTGTTCAACTTGTAGCTGGAGTGGCGGAGGGCAGCAGAGGGCGCCTGAATAAACGAGGTGTGGGCTGATGTATCAGGTGTCAGGCTTCATTGTGCTGGAGTCCGGCCTCAGACACTCTGCTGTATCTGGGCTTCCTGCTCTGATTAGAAGCACTCACAGCGGAGGGACACAAATGGGCCTGTTTCCACATCCAATGAGTGAGGTCACAGCTGCACTGAAAAAAGAAAAGGACAAGAAAAATGTCAAAATAAATACAAAAATATAGAAAAAACTTAATAGTATAAACATATGATAAATTACAAAAACAAAATAAAAACAAATTATGAAAGAGAAACAGAAAAAATACAAAAAATACTTACTACTACTACTTCTAATTTATTTGAGATATACAATGTTATCTCTGAATACCTTATGCCATTTTTTTCTATCTCTTTAGTAAAATTGTCTCCATGGTTACGTGTGAGAAAAATTACTTACTTCTGGCCGATACTTAATTATGGTACCACTTTATAATAACTGCATCTTAACAAAGCATGAACAAATATTTACTGATAACGCAAGAAAAAAAAAAAGCTATTATTTTCAAACAAAAGCGGTCCAAGTGCTGATCCTTGTGGCACTTCCAAAATCTAACTTGCAATTTTTTCTCAAACCCGAAAGAACCCAATATCTGAACACTCTCAGTATCGTTCCTGTTGCTGTGTCCTTTGGCAAATCATCAGCCTACACTACATCAGCCCAGCAAATAAGCCTAAAATAACTTACAGCATCCAACTATATACAGTATGCAAATTTAAATGTCTAAATAAAATCTTAAATTATCATTATTATTATTGTTATTGTGAAATTAGTGTTAATGGATGATATGAATGTGTTAAGTTCTGTATGGGCATTTGACATTTTCAAGTGAATAACATACAAATTTACGAAAAATATTTAAATGTTTTTGTGGATAATCCGACCTTGCATGTACAGGAAGTGCTCCATTCAGTTTTTTAAACTGCATGCAACATCTCTAGAATCGTCTGGATGATTTCAGCTCTGGAAATGCCAATCTTTTCTGAACTAAGGTAAAAGATATCTGATGACTTGAAAACTACAGCTACCTGACCATACCGGCTTGTCAAAGTCTGATCCCGTCAGATCTCAGAAGCTCAGCATGGCCAGGCTTGGTACTTCGATGGGAGATCACCGGTTTTCATTCCGCACTCTTCTCTCCAATTTATGTCTCTCTTTTTTATTTTTAATCTTCATGATTATTTATGTTTTGATTTGTTTTTATTATGATTTTAATGAATTTCTTATTCTGTAAAGCACTTTGAATTACTTTGTGTACGAATTGTGCTATACAAATAAACTTGCCTTGCCTGGAATCCCAGGTGCCACAGGGATCCGCCAGTGGCAACCCCCCCTCCCAAAAAAACAAACAAAAACAAAACAAAACTGTTGTTGTGTCCTTAGGCAAGGCGCTTCACCCACATTGCCTAGTATGAAAGTGGTGTGTGCATGAGTGATGGTGGTGGAAGCCTCACTTCCAACAGCCACCGACTGCAGCTACAGTAGTAGTTTACCACCACTGAGCATCTGAGAATGAATAATGAACTGTAAAGTGCTTTGGGTGTCTTGAAAGGCGCTGTATAAATGCAATGATTAATTAATTATATCACAAGGTGGAAAGGGGCATTTTGAGCTTCGGAGATGTAGACAGACTAATAACAAAATTAGGGCTGGGTATCATTCAGAAGTTGCCGATATGATACACATCTCGATACATAAGCCACGATATGATACATATCTCGATACAGTGAGCTTATGCAATACAGTATATTTCCAATCAATTCGATACAGTTCTATAAAAAAATAAAGGCTTGTATCATGGCTGTGATACTAAAAGTCTTTGTTAAACCACTTCTTGTGCAAAGTGAATATAAAACACAAACATTTTAATCATCAAAACAGTGAAAATGTCAAAAAGTTTCCTTCCTCTGAACTTGCAACAAAACTGTAGCGCTGTAACAAAATAATTGAGTCAAATATACCAAAAAACACTCTTGGCGATGTATTGATACAACAGCCCCCGATATCGATACTGTATCATTACATTAAACGATACGATATATCGATATTTAAATATTTTTGCACACCCTTAAACAAAATGTTTCTCAAATATGTGACATAAAACAAAACACAACTTTGGGTCTGTTTTTGAGGAGGTAGCAACATTATAACGTGTTTTAAATGTCACAAGAATCCATTTTATGTAATGTTGGACCTTTAAAAGTAACTCAAGTTATCCTGCACTGAAAACATGAACTTTTTCCCCTTTTTTTGCAGTGCACTGTCGGTGTGGAGCAGAGTCACTGTCCCCCCTGCCCCCTGCTGTGTGTGCCTCTGCCAACTTTCAGAGCAGTACAAGAGAGTGTGGCTCAAAGACTCACCCGGGGACGCTCCACACTCACTATAGGACACCTTTTGGCCAGCTGCAGCGCCTCATCCTCTCCCCATACAGCCAGTGTTGTGCACAAAAGCACAGCACACGGCTCCATGGCACCAGACCAGGTTTCTTACAAGAGCAGAGGAACCCGAGCTGGAGCAGGCGGACAGCTCAAAGTGAATGCATTTAAGGGGGGTTAGTGAACGATGCTTTTGCTTGGACAATACAGGAAACTGAAAAAGGAGTATGCACAAAACAGTGTGGTTTAAATACAGCACGGTTTGACCAAGATCTGCTTATCTTTTACAGTTATTACAGTCAAGATGTCGTCATGGTTGCCAGATTTTCAGAGAGAAAAAAGCAACCAAGCCTTTGAAAAACAAAAAGGTTTATATGCATAATTTAAATCACATATTGATACTTGATACTGGAGCAAAAACTATATATACTCACAGTGAAAGTAAAAATATCTTAGTATCTTAAAAAATCAACTTAAGTAAATAAATGAAGGTACGCATTTAGAAATGTACTTGAAGAGGAAAACGTTAAAGTATTTCATGCTGATTTTGAGGCCTGATAAAGTTTTAAATCTGATTTTGATCAAGATTTATGCTGAAACTTTAGAAATTTTCCAGCTTTGTATATTTTTGTTTGCTCAAACTACAAATGTGTTCAAAATAAACCCCACAGGATTTTCAGCAGGTTTCACACAATACTTTGAAAATTACTTTTACTTTTCAGTCCCGCTTAAAAAAATTGAATGGAGTAGAAAGTAATGGATGAGGGTGAGATGTTGTACAGTTGTAAGGAGTATTAAATGTTACATAAGGGTGAGTTACAGTACAGTTGTAGGGAGTATTATCTGTTATATAAGGGCGACTTAATGTGCAGTTGTAGGGAGTATTATCTTTCACATTAGGGTGAGTTGTTGTATAATTGTAGGGAGTATTATCTGTTACATATGGGTCAGTTGTTGTACAGTTGTAGGGAGTATTATCTGTTACATAAGGGTGAGTTGTTGTACAGTTGTAGGGAGTATTATCTGTCACATAAGGATGAATTGTTGTACAGTTGTAGGGAGTATTATCTGTGACATAAGGATGAGTTGTTGTACAGTTGTAGGGAGTATTATCTGTTACATAAGAGTGAGTTGTTGTACAGTTGTAGGGAGTATTATCTGTTACATAATGGTGAGTTGTTGTACAGTTGTAGGGAGTATTATCTGTTACACAAGGGTAAGTTGTTGTACAGTTGTAGGGAGTATTATCTTTTACATGAGGGTAAGTTGTTGTACAGTTGTAGGGAGTATTATCTGTGACATAAATGTGAGTTGTTGCACAGTTGTAAGGAGTATTATCTGTTACATAAGGGTGAGTTGCAGTACAGTTGTAGGGAGTATTATCTGTTACATAAGGGTGAGTTGTACAGTTGTAGGGAGTATTATCTGTTACATAAGGGTGAGTTGTACAGTTGTAGGTAGTATTATCTGTTACATATGGGTCAGTTGTTGTGCAGTTGTAGGGAGTATTATAGTACGAATCTAGTCCTGTATCTGTCACTGTTGTCCTTGTCAAACTGTCTCACATCCACAACATTCCATTTCCTCCTCGGTGCTGTGTCATCTGCGTTTGGCCGTAATCTCCACCTTGACCAGCAGAGGGCAGCGGCTGACAGTGAATGCGACGGTGCGTTTCTGTCAGGGCTGTGAAGTGAAGGGCAGAGCTGGGTTTTCTGTGTAAGTCTATGACAGGTGGAGCGAGTAATGCCCAGAAAAAGAGCGGAGAACAAAGTGCTACAGAGACAGCAAATTAGTCCATCTGGAAAGACAAGGGCCTTCAATTATCGCAGCGGGAGGGCATCTGACGGGCCAGCTGAACTTTTCACAGGGGGACGGACGCCGCGCGAGGGTCATTAAAAACAGGGACGGCGCTGACAGGGAGGAGAGGGAGAAAAGGAAGAGAGGGAGTGGGCTTGAGGCTGTCCTTAAGGAAACGCAGAGATGGACAAGGGACGAGGACTTCCAACTAAGAACTGGTCCTGAAATATAACACCAGACTTCTTATGTTTAACGACAGAAACCTCGAAAGGATTAGATTCAAGTCAAATGGTGACATATACACTGCAAAAAGTAATATCTCAGTAAGTTTAAATTTATAGAAGATAATTTGTTCCATCAGATTTTGAATTTTAAATGCCGTTGAATTCCTCACTTCGATTTTTTAACCCTGAAAAAACATGTTTGAATTACCTTTTTTTTCCCTGAATGGCAGTTGATGAAATTTTAAGTGTACATTTTCATTTTTTTTTTTAATTCAGTATAAAAAAGTGCACCTTTTAAATGTGTGTAGAATCCCTCAGTCGTCCAGGTAGAACCTAGCCTGATTCATCAGCTGGTTTCACTTCGTGGAAACCGTCTGACCTCGCAGTGTTAGGATTTGTTCGCTAGATGGTAGGCGGGTACTTTTTAAAAATTTAACCAATCATTGCCATTTGGTCGTGATGTATGTAATGTTCCTTAATGCTCAGTGGCAACAGCAAACAAAGCAGAGTGAACATGTCTGTCAATGATCATTGTCGTTTTTGTGAGATTAACTTGTGAATTAAAGGTGCAATAAAAAATGCTTAGTTTGTATTTGACAAAGGGAGTCCAAAGGAGGATAGTGTATGCAGTCTGCTATCGCAACTCGGGTTGGTTCAGCTCTTCACTGATTGGCCAGTGCACGGTCTACAACTTCCGGGGTTCTTACAGACCGTCTAGTGTATTTTGATGGATGGATTTTTGATGAGAAATGAAATTGAGTGGAAGCACATGGTGGTGCCAGCCTGACTAGGTAGAATCCACAGCAAAGGAGAAATTCAATTTGTCAACTGGACAAATTTATTTAGGTCAAAAACGTTTCACAGCTCATCCAGTCTGCTTCTTCATTTCTGGCCAGACGCTGGTGGACACTTCATTATATCTGTCTGAAGGGAGGAGCTAACTACACTGAAACTTCTCTGAAACTAACACACCTACTTGTTTATAGTTTTTGTTTGTTGTCTGTTTGTATTCATCTGTCCTGAGTGAGGGGACATATTAGCAGAATCATTCGGGCTCATAATGAGTGTTTTCACACCTCTGGCCCTGACCTGGATATCCCTATTGTTCTCTTTGTTTTAGGAGGAGTTGTAGATGGGAGACAGATGATGTCTGAGTCCTCCATTTCTGTTCAAGGATAGATTGTCTTTCCTAACAAAAATAGGCTCTTTAACTCCCCTCTCAAACCAGTTCTTTTCTCTGGTTAAGATCTGTACCTCAGTATGCTCTTTTTGTTGCATGTTTTGTATGAAAAAATAATAAAGTAAATAAATCAATATCAATAAATAAAGTTTGATTGATTGATTGAGTATCCTCAAAGGAGCTCAAAATCTCACTCCAGATGAATAAGCCGAGCTAACAAACAGAAACTGTAAACAAGTAGATGTGTTAGTTTCAGAGTAGTTTCAGTGTAGTTAGCTCCTCCCTGCAGACAGATAGAAGGAAGTGTTCACCAGCGTCTGACCACAACTGAAGAAGCAGCTCGGATGAGCTGTGAAATATTTTCAACCTAAATAAATGTTTGTCCAGTTGACAAATTGATTTCCTCCTTTGGCTCCTTTTAAATATTCAGCACAAATATTTTCAAACCCTCAAATTCAAAAGTCAAAATTCCATGTAAAAAAAAACTTTGCAGCAAAAATCCAAGATGCCAAAGCAGAAGCATCGATTCAAAATGATCTGATCTAACTTAGTAACAAATCCGGAAATGGTGCAGTGAAGCGATCTGATTGGTCAGAATTAGCCTCATCAAAACCTCTTCTTTCTGATTTCTTATGTGTAAGATCCGGACCTCATGTACTTAAAATTTCAGCAACTCAAATTCAGAACAAAAATAATTCAAACATCTTTTTTCAGAGTTAAAAAAGAAATCCAAGTGTCAAATTCAGCGGTATTTAAAATTCAAAATCGAATATCTGTCTATCTATCTAGAAATAACATCTCATAATATCGATCTAGAAATAAGGTTTACCCATGAACACGAGGGTCTACAGTTCAGACCTTATCAGAGAAAGTTGTTGTGCTGCTATAGAATGGTTGTGTATCAGATTGGGAACTGACAAAATGAGAGTAACAGAGGTGATGTGACCGGACTGCAGATCCTCCAGGACGAGCAGGAGCGAGCCGGACCTCCCCCGGCTCCTCTCCAGCATCTGTGCTCCTCTGCTACTACAGAAGAGCACACTTCAGACATAACAGAGGTCCTGAAAGACGAGACGATGAGAGGCTGGAGATGTGTTTTTGTCAGAGATAGAGAACGCTGTAATGGCTTTAAAGACGCACTGACTTTTGTGGAGGCAGAGAATTGGTGACTCTATACGGAAAAGCCAATAAAGTTTAAAGCAGGGGTCTCCAAGTTCTCCACCCTCCTCCAAGTATCTCGCCAAGGGATTTCTGAATTATAGATAGAGACTGGATTGATGAAGTGCCTGTTTCCACTGTGCATGTATCATTTTGATGCCTAACTTTGTGCACTAATGAATGGATAATAGTTTGTTTTATAGGCATCTAACTGTACCTCATCTACGGCTTGCCATGACTCTTATATTTACTCAATTTCCAGCGACAGCTAAAATGAGTACTGTAATTTTTGGACTATAAGTCTCTCCGGAGTATATGTCACACCAGCCAAAAAATGCATAATTGAAGATGAAAAAAACATATTTAAGTCGCACCGGACTATAAGTCGTACTTTTTGGGAGAAATATATTTTATAAAATCAGAAACCAGGAACCGACATTTCCTCTTGAAAGGCAAGTTCTAGTAATAACAATAGAAGAGAGAACAACAGACTGTTAACGTCACATATGAACAGTTCTTCAGATAAACTATAACATAAACAACAGAACAGAACAAGTTTAACCAAACTCTCCATCTCACTCCAAATCACTAAAACCATTCAGTTCTTCATCCTTGGTGTCACTTCTGAACAACTCCCATAGAACTATTATAAATTATTATAGATCCATGGCAACTCAGCGACCTCCGGAGGTAAACAGAGCGCTTCTTCCTCTTTCGCATAGCTGTGGTCAGACTCAGCATCAGCTCCAGTTAGAACAAGCGCAATCAGAGATAGGAACCTGGTCCCCATGAGGCATCTGCGGGGTCAGTTCATCAGCACAGAAGCAGTTTATGAGGAGCCCAGCCCATATTACATTATCGTTATGTCCACAATGCAATGTGTGTATCTGTACAGGCCCATGAACATTTGTGTGAGGAGAGACAGAGGCAGATGGTTCAGAAATTGCTGAAATTGCCTATCCTTTATAATGGTGTGACCTTTTAATTGACCTGTGTGACCTCAAATGACCTCGGATCGTCACCAACCGTTTTTTGCAGCATCGGGCATGGCAAATTTGGCCCATAAATGGCAGAATTATCGCCAGTGGACAGACACATACACACACAGACATACAGGGTGAATAGAAAACCTGGTCAACCCTTCGGGGACCAGGTAATTATTCCGGTCTTTCTGAATCCCGACAGGATGGTTTCGGTGTCACTGAAGTCGAGGCTTTGTCAGTCCATCCAGGGACTACCAGGAAAGTTACATGACGCTCCCTCCCGGTTGCCGTGAAGCTGTGTTCTCCATCCTCACTTTTCTCCAGTCCCTCACAAGTTTCTCGCTCACTCTGAACTTTCTTTCTGCTGCTCGATTACCATTTTCAGCTGAATATTTCACTATTTGCAGCAGGACAGAGGCTCTTTTTGCAGAAGACATGCGCAGTAGAGCCAAGTGACAGTGGTACAGGAGTAAAAGGAGTAACAGATACTGACACACAAACTAGAGCCTCTCGTGGCTGTCAGTGTGAACATTTTAATGTATATAAGTCGCACTGGAGTTAAGTCACAGGAAACACCCAAACCGCTTTTGCAGCTCGGTACCAAACGACCCACAGCCCAGGCTGGGGAGGCCTGGTCTATGTGCAGTGTTGGGGAGTAACAGATTACATGTACCAGAGTTACGTAATCAGAGTACAAATTATGAGTAACTGTATTGAGTTACAGTTACTGTTTCAGTGAGTAATTGGATTACAGTTACTTTGCTGAAATAAATGGATTACACGGCGGTATTTTCCTGTTTTTACATTTGGGCTATATCCCCCTTTTATATATATATTTTTTTCACGTAATTCCACTCATTGCCAAACACTAAACCAGGTCTAAAACCAGGTCTAAACCAGGACTAAACAAGGACTAAACAAGGACTAAACCAGGTCTAAACCAGGTCTAAACCAGGTCTAAACCAGGACTAAACAAGGACTAAACCAGGACTAAAACCAGGACTAAAACCAGGTCTAAATCAGGTCTAAACCAGGTCTAAACCAGGACTAAACCAGGACTAAACCAGGTCTAAAACCAGGTCTAAACCAGGACTAAACAAGGACTAAACCAGGTCTAAACCAGGACTAACCCAGGTCTAAAACCAGGTCTAAACCAGGACTAAACCAGGTCTAAACCAGGACTAAACCAGGACTAAACCAGAACTAAAACCAGGTCTAAAACCAGGTCTAAACCAGGTCTAAACCAGGTCTAAACCAGGTCTAAAACCAGGTCTAAACCAGGTCTAACCAAGGTCTAAACCAGGTCTAAACCAGGACTAAACCAGGTCTAAAACCAGGTCTAAACCAGGTCTAACCAAGGTCTAAACCAGGTCTAAACCAGGACTAAACCAGGACTAAACCAGGTCTAAACCAGGTCTAAACCAGGTCTAAAACAGGATTTAACAGGACTAAACCATAACCGTGTCTCCTCATCTTCTATCAATAATATTTTTAATACGGTTAACTAAAGTCTGGGCTTTTTATTTTTTTTATCAGACAAAACTTCTTATGTGAAGATTTCCTCGTCTTTGCTTCTCTACAGTAAATCAAGTAATCCAAAGTATTCAGATTACGTTACTCACTTTAAGTAATTTAATGGATTATGTTACAAACTACATTTTGGGGTATGTAATCTGTAATCTGTAGGGGAATACATTTTAAAAGTCACCTTCCCAACACTGTCTATGTGAAAGTTACATAGTGCACCTTTAACTTGAAAACTATCGCTTCATGACATCACAAGTTAGAACAGAGTATTTTGAGCTTTGGGATGTAAACAGACTCATAATAAAGAGTTACTCAAACGTGTGGATGAAACAAAACACAACTCCAGGTCTATTTTTGAGAAAGTCCATTTTGCGTAATATAGAACCTATAATGTCAAAACTGAAAAAGTGAGAAGCTGTTACTGAAATCCATTCACGCAATCTAGGAGCCAAGGGTAAATTCCGCATAACAATAATAAACTTTGAGAGATTTTTAAAAGAAACGGGAGATAAAACGTGTAGATGATCCCTCGCGGCGGTGGCAGGGTTTGCGTCTCCCTGGGTAACACGGTGAGCGCAGCAGGTCTGGTAAAGATAATGATATGTACTCTCATAGTTTGTGTTGGTGTGGGAGTGTGTTTACTCGCCCCAAACTCTTCTGTATGTGAGGGGTTACCAAACAGATCCAGACTCAGGCTCTAACCAGATCAGACTGCCGCAAAACCAACTCCCCGGACGCTACGCTCCTGACAACACAAGTCATTACAGATACGACCACCAAGTACACAAGTACACAAGGAGGCAGGAATAAGTCGAGCTTTACTTCAGGATGAGTGGCTGGCATGTCTCACAGCGGTTACATGCTGCTCTTCAGACATGTTCTTTACAGAGTTCCCACGGTCCCACCTCTGACTGACAGTATTTTGAATGTTAAAAACTGTAATCCCAAACCATCTGGTTTAGATCTGGTTTAGACCTGGTTTAGATCTGGTTTAGATCTGGTTTAGATCTGGTTAAGATCTGGTTCAGGCCTGGTTTAGACCTGGTTTAGATCTGGTTTAGACCTGGTTTAGATCTGGTTTAGACCTGATTTAGACCTGGTTTAGACCTGGTTTAGATCTGGTTTAGATCAGATTTAGACCTGGTTTAGATCTGGTTTAGACCTGATTTAGACCTGGTTTAGATCTGGTTTAGACCTGGTTTAGATCTGGTTTAGACCTGGTTTAGACCTGGAAATCCTGGAAAAGTAATGAAAATTTGTAAATTCAATGAAAGTTTTGGAAAAGTCACGGAATTTTACACAGCACAAGTGGGACCAAGTCATTGTTTTGCGAGTCTCAAGGAAGTCTCAAGTCTTTGGCCTCAAGTCTGAGTCAAGTCCCAAGTCAAATACAAGTCCAAGTCGAGTTCGAGTCACTGGCCAATAAGTCCAAGTCAAGTCCAAGTCGTCTCCTTTGAGCTTCAAGTCATTTCAAGTCTTTAAACCAAAGTACCAAGCTTAGATTTTTGCAATATATTAGAATTTTAAACTAAATTGTACTTCTACAGTTGTAGTAGATTTATATATGAGTATTTATAGAGTATTTATATATAAAAGTTGTAGAAATGCACTTTTTCCTTTTTAAATGTCTTAATAAGATCTTAGTGTGAATCATTACAGTCAGAATAGAAAGAATTCAGATTTAAAAGTGCTTCTCAAGTCCGGGTCAAGTCCCAAGTCACAGACCTTCAAGTCCAAGTCGAGTCCCAAGTCTTAGTCTATTTTATCAAGTCTCAAGTCTCAAGTCCTAAAAGTAGTGACTAAAATCTGACTTGCAAGTCCCCACCTCTGAGTGACAGTTAAAACGTAAAAAAAATTATTATCCCAAACCATAAGGTGAGTGGAAAGGGTTAAGTTAAGTATTGATATACAGGAAAGACCAAAAAGGAAACCTTTGACTGCCTAAGAAATCATCCTGAGTTTGCAGTGAACATTTTGTATGTGGAGCGACAACAAAGCAGGATCCCGTTTGTTAAGTGAGAGGAGCAGAAGATAAACAGACTGAGCTGCACTTTCTTGTTCTTGTGGTTTTACAGCAACATCACATCTTGGTCGTTTTGCAGTGGAAGGTGTTTCTTGAGGAACAGCTGGTGCCTTTTGCTTTGGTGTTGACTTTTTAAATTCCTAACCAAGGTGGAGCGAGGGATCGGGATTTTGCTTTAATGGCGCTCCACATACAAAATGTTTGCTGCAAACTTGAGATGATTTAGGCAGTCAAAGATTTCCTTTGGGAAGGGAAACAGAGGTTTGCAGTCACACACATCTGATTCCCTTTTGCATTTATGGCGTTCGCAAACAAATTTCTCGAGCCGTTTTCCACTGTTAGGATCCCACAACCACACAATTACAATGTCCAAATCCCAAAACTAAAATATGACAATATCAGAACCAGAAACAAAAGTGATATGGTTCAAAAGACTAGAAAAGATCAGCTTTATCAATAGACACATCCCACTGGGAAAACAAACATGGCGGTTTGATGCTCACTTTTTCGGAAAATCCTTCCCAGTATGGATTGTGGGATGACTGGAAGTCCTAAATTCATGATGCATGTGTTGGTAGATCATTTTACTTGTTAAGTTGAATATCCCTCGCAGCAAGAAGGTTCCTGGTTTGACTGGCGGAGCTGTCTCGGTGGAGTTTGCATGTTCTTCTTGGGTCCGGGTGAAGTTCCTCTTGGCACTTTGGATTCCTCCATCGACCCAAAATGCACACAATAAGTCAAATTCTCGAGTAGTTTATGATAGTCCTGACCAAGACTCGCTCAAGATCTGAGGAGAGGACAGATTTCCCAATGGAGACAGTGATATAAAAGAACCAGAACTTCGGACATTAGTTTCTCAATACGGGTGTGTTGGAGGTAACAGAGAAGAATCCCACACACGTTCTGCTTGCAAATTGTGAATTTAATTAGGCCATCGACAAGAACGTTTTGTGCCGAAGAGCTGTTAACTTAAAAACTACCTCTTCATCACAAGGTGTTACTCAAACGTCTGAATGAAACAAAACACAGCTCCAGGTCTGTTTGTGAAGAGGGAACAAGATTCTAACGTGACTTAAAGTTCACGAGAGTCATTTTTCTGTAATACTGGACGTTTAAATGTTCCTTCCTGTTGCTTTTCAGACCTCAGCAGGCCTCTCGTTCCTCTCTCCATAAAGAGCAGCTCCGGACTGTGACAGGCTCTAATTAAAGGCCATTTCCTACTATTAGCTCCATTCAGTTTTTCCTCTGTCTCTCTACTCTACTCTCTCTCCCTCTCTCACATTTTTTCTTTCTCTCCTTCTCTCTCCTCTCTTGGTGTTTCTCTCTCTCCTCCTCCTCCTCTCTCTAAACCCCTTTCTCTTTCAGTTTCTTGCTCCATCTCTCTCCCCTTGACCCCTTTGTTCTCCCTCTCCCTCTTTCTCTCCCTTCCCATTTCTCCCTTTCTCTCTATTCCCCCTCGTCTTCCTCGCTACCTCCCTCTCTTTTCCTCTCTCCCTTTCCCTCTCCCTCCGTCTCCTTCTCTCCGCCCGGGGCCAGTGTTCTCGCTCTAGTTGGGTTCACACGTTGCTCTCTAGTGAGAAAGACCTGGTTTCCCCACAGACTCCGAGTTTAGGCATGAAAACATCTCTGTTTTTTTCTATCACCTCACAAAGTCTGCAGCCTGGCCCAGAGTCAGGAGCCAAAGGAGCCAAAGGAGCAGAGAATTGTGGTTTATTTTCCATTCCAGCAGCAGTATATGTGAATCAGCGTTATCATCTTTTGACTGGTGATGTATTGATCTGGTAGAACAAAAGTTGGACTTCTTGATGTGACCGTTTCTCCACAGTGTTGTGACTCAATTAGACTAAAATCAATAGAGAGTTAAATGAAAGTACAAAGGAAGTACAGCAAATCTTTCATAGAAAAAAACAGGCTTAAAGGGTCAGTATTACTCTGTTGTCTGATCCGTGTTATAATGTTGTTTCCACATCACACACAGACATGTTTTGTTTCATTCAAACATATTTAAGTCACAAATCCTGCAGATTTAGATGGAGTTCTTCTCTCAAACAGAAAACACTCTGTTCCACCTTGTGATGTCATGTGGTAATACAGGAAGTGCTCCTTTGCCTTCATTAGAATCATTTGGAGAATATTAGACCTGGAATTGCCCTTTTGAACTAGAGGTAAACAGAGCTGTTCACTTGAAAACTAACACTTCATGACATCACAAGGTGAAACAGAGCATTGAGCTTTGGAGATGTAGACATGAGATGTAGACTAATAATAAAGAGTTACTCACACATGTGTGAATGAAACAAAACACAACTCCAGCTCTGTTCTAACACGGCTCACAAGAGTCAGTGTTGTTGAACATAAGACATTTAAACTCTGCTCACAACCACGTTTCAAATGGAGCTGCTAAACTGAGCAGGACCCACAGAGTGGACAAAGGGCGTGTGACGTCGCCCACAGCGTTTTAGCTCCACTCAAATGAAGCTTGTGACGCAACAACAACAACAACAACGCAACAACTGACTAAAATAGGAGGAACACTCCCCAGCAGGAAGAACCTCCCCAGGTAAGTATCACTTCCTTAAACAAGTAACGATTCACAGGTAACTATAACAACTCTAAAGCTTGCCTTTTCCATTTATATAAGTGAGTAAGTAACTATAAAAAACAACAAAAAAACAAAAAACAAAAATACACAAAAACAATGAAACAAAATAGAACTTAAGCCAGTTCTCCCCTCTATTTGGTCTTGCCCTAAACCTCCCTTAGAGGTTCTCAATATGGCCGTCCTTAGCCACGCCCCCTCTTTTGTCTCCAGACCATTTGGAGGAACAGGGAAGTAGGTGGATGGATGTAATTGAAATAAATTGAGAAATAAAGTTTATTTAAAGTCAGAATGTGTAATGTGATAATTATGCGAGTTTAAATGGGACAAAGGCCCAATTTGTCACATCTGTTTATATACATTACAGTAACACAAGGAGGACAAGGCTAACCACTCTGCTACTGTGTGTTTATAATATTAACAAAACAAAAGTCCAAAATCAGCTTATTCAGTCATTTCACTCTCACAAAAACTTAACTTCTGGTCTATAACAAAACAACTCTCTCCTCTTCTCTCCCCTGTTCACCTCACCTCACCTCTCCTCCTCTATCCTCTCCTCCTCTATCCTCTCGTCTCCTCCTCTGTCGTCTCCTCTTCACTCCTCTGCTCTCTTCTCTTCTGTTCTCCTCTTCTGTTATCCTCTGTTCTCTCCTCTGCTCTTCTCTCGTCCTCTCCTAATCTCCTCCTCTCTCCTCTCCTTTGCTCTCTTCTCCTATGTTCTCCTCTCTCCTCTCCTCCTCTCTCCTCTCTTCCTCTCTCCTCTCTCCTCACCTTCTCTCTCCTCCTCTCTCCTCTGCTCTCCTCTCCTCCTCTCCTCTCTCTCTCTCTTCTCCTCTCTCTCCTCCTCTCTCTCTCCTCTCTCTCCTCTCTCCTTCTCTCCTCTCCTCTCCTCTCTCTCTCTCCTCTCTCTCTCTCCTTCTCTATCCTCTCCTAATCTCCTCCTCTTTCCCCTCCTCTCCTCCTCTATCTTCTCCTCTTCTCTCCTCACCTCTGCTCTCTCCTCCTCTCTCCTCTCCTCCTCTCTCCCCGTTCTTCCAGACACAAAGCTAATACACGTCGGCCTCTGCGTTCAGCACACTCACATTTACATAAGCCTGTGCATCCTATATTGCGATCATAATGAGTTTGTGATCTCCGGCGTCAGCGAAACAGCCCAAAACATCCGACTCTTCAAACAGATATGACAGACCGTGGCATTATCCGCCGCCGTAATTGGCCACAGAGGTCAGGGCGGCAGAGGAGCAGAGGAGGCCCCGATCGCGACGCCGACATTCCAGCAGATCGTTTGGTTTCCCCTCTCGTGAACTCGACCCGTACGAACGATTGTTAACGTGAGAGCGAGACCGGACGGTGTCATCGTGCGGGGTTTGGGGCGACGGTGGGCGTTAATGCTACTGCAACGTGGTGTCCCTGTTGAGAAGTGGAGCCGGATCTTTGCAAATCAGTTTTTTTTTCAACATTCCGCCATTCCAACACACAAGGTCATTATTAAGGTTTTAGTCCTGGTTTAGACCTGGTTCAAGTCTGGTTTAGTCCTGGTTTAGACCTGGTTGAGACCTTGTTTTAGTCCTGGTTTTAGTCCTGTTTAGACCTGGTTTAGTCCTGGTTTAGACCCAGTTTAAACCTGGTTTTAGTCCTGTTTACACCTGGTTTTAATCTTGGTTCAGACCTGGTTTAGACCTGGTTTAGTCCTGGTTTAGTCCTGGTTTAGTCCCGGTTTAGTCCTGGTTTTAGTCTTGGTTTAAACCTGGTTTAGTCCTGGTTTAGACCCAGTTTAAACCTGGTTTTAGTCCTGTTTAGACCTGGTTTTAATCTTGGTTCAGACCTGGTTTAGACCTGGTTCAGACCTTGTTTTAGTATTGGTTTAATGCTGGTTTATTCCTGGTTTTAGTCCTGGTTTTAATCCTGGTTTTAGTCCTGGTATATACCTGGTTTCTGACTCAGTTTTAGACCTGGTTTAGTCTTGGTTTAGTCCTGGTTTTAGACCTGGTTTAGTCCTGGTTTAGTCCTGGTTTAGACCTGGTTTTAGACCTGGTTTTAGTCCTGTTTTAGTCCTGGTTTAGTCCTGGTTTTAGTCCTGATTTTAGTCCTGGTTTAGTCCTGGTTTTAGATCTGTTTAGACCTGGTTTATTCTTCAGTTATTATTATGGATTTTCGTCTTTGTTTAAATCACAGTTTGTCAACTTTGCCTCTCAACCATTTACCCCTTTGGTCGTTCACTTAAAAATACTTTCAATCACAGTAGAGCCAGCTCCTCTTCCCAAGGGTCCAGTTGTGTTTTCTATACTCAGATACATGATTCTTGAAGGCACTGCATACCTGTACTGCGGCTGGTCCAGGGGTGGAGCTTTGGGGTGGTGGTGGGCGTTAATGCGGCGGCAGCGTGGGGTAAAAAATGTTTGATTTTCAGAGTTGTTGTTGTAGTTGTTTTAGTGATACTTTGCAGTGAAATCGTAATGGGGGTGTTCTACATGTATCTCTATGGTGGAATGTTCAGAAGTTACCATGAAGACACAATTTTAAGATTAAAACTCAAGAAAAACACAGAATGAATTTAAACAACACATGATTCTCTTCAAAAGTTTGATTTCCAACACAAAAGTGTGACTATAACCCCAGAGATCATGACCCAACTGGTTTAGGCTGAAGTAAAAGTACCATATTTTTCTGACTACAAGTCGCTCCAGACTTCGCACTTTTTGGGGAAATTTATTTTATAAAATCAGGAATCGACATTTCCTGTTGAAAGTCAATTTCGAGTAATAACAAAAGAAGAGAGAACAACAGACTGTTAACGTCACATATGAACAGTTCTTCAGATAAATATAACATAAACAACAGAACAAGTTTACCAAAGTCTCCATCTCACTCCAAATCACTAAATCCATTCAATTCTTCATCCTCTGGAGGTAAACAGAGCAACGCTTTCTCTTCTGTGTAGCTTCTGTGTATCTTCTGTGTCAGTTCCAGTTAGAATTATTCCGGTCTTTCTGAATCCCGACAGGATGGTTTTGATGTCAATGACGTCACTTAAATGTAAAATTTTCAGTGGTACAGAAGTAATGGTGCGATCGACTGACATGATACAGACAGGACAGAGGCTCTTTCTGCAGGAGACATGTGCAGTAGAGTGAAGTGACAGTGGTACAGAGGAACAGGAGCAGCAGATACTGACATACAAAACTAGAGATTCTCACAGCTTCAGTGTGAAAATTTTAATGTATAAGTCACACCAGGAAGTCGCAGGAAACACCCAAACCATGAAAAAAGTGTGACTTATAGTCCGAAAAGTACGGTGCTTATAAAGTAAAACTGTATTAAACAATGACAACATTCCAAGAATATAAGAAGAAGCAGTGTATGAACAGAAGTTTGCATTTACAATTTCACTTATGACTTACTGTAAATATAAAAGACAAAATATAAATTCAAACAAACAAAACTGAATGCATAATTCATTCATTCCAGAGCTCTATATCTTGTTTAAAAACACAGTGGAGCTCTTCCTCTATTACCAAATGATATCTCAATTTTGAACAGAGTGTTTTGTTTTTTTTCCATTTTAGAGGAGAACACAGCCTCAATATGCAGGTTTGTGTGTTTGTTTGTGTGTTGTTTGTGTGTTGTTTGTGTGTTGAAAGTGACTATGCAACTTTTCTGGTAAGAGTCCCCCTTCTGGTTGTGTCCATGGAGATATGTTAGGGTGATTACTTTCCCTGGAATGTACCACAGTATGGCATTAAAACTGCTGAATGAAGGAATATCAAACCAACTACATCAATAAATCATGTATTCAAAAATGATACTTGGAAACAACTTATATTCTACAAGGTTTTGGAGTTGATGCTTAGTTTTACACACCACAATTTCAAAGCAAGTTAATAGCAACACTGAAGTGAATTATTAAAGCAAACCTATCCTACAAAATTGACTTTTCAGAGCTTTGAACCATGTTATAGTTGTTTCCTTCTCATTTCCCCTCTCAGAGTTGTATTTGGAGAGATTCGTGCATGTTTGAGTGATCTTTAATCTGCACCACCGGTACCACTGCTCTGTACTTTGTTCTCCAAGTTTATTTCTTAAAATATTGGTATGTGTAGGATTTGGCAGCATCATGTAGTCATTTTAGTACAAATGGAAAAAAATAAATCAATCTTCTGCTCGTTAGTGTGATCTGCAGCTCTCCATCGGAGCAACCGACTCTTTGTTGTGATGTTTCTGTAATATAACACGGAGGTGAGTGATTTCTTTTATTAAGAAGCAAGGGCATAGGTTTGGTCTCAGCTTTGGTTGGGGGCATTACCCCTCCCATGAAACCAACTGATAGTTACTTGTACTTATTTATAGGTTCTTCAGTGATGTAGATGTTTGCATCAGATTTCTCTTTGCTTGTTGGTGATGAGATATTTGTGAGGTCATGTCCAGACATTTTTCCAAGGAATATTGTCAGTAGAGTCGGGGTCTCAGAGTGCACGAGTAGGGCTCTGTTTGGGAGGTGCACTTGTGGTGATCCGTCACTCTTTTTCCGCTGTGACTCATTATAAGGCAAGTTTAATTCAACATGAAGCCAAGTAAGTTCCTTTTGAAAAGTTTTTCAAAGTTTAATGCTCAAGCTGACATCTTCAGGTGCGGCCCTGTCCTGTCGCTTCCCCAGTTTAGTCTCCTGGCTCCACTAATGACATCACTCTGTTACAGTCAGTGAAATAGCTGCAGGAGTAACCCACGCCCCCAGGTTCCAAAATGGCCGATCATTCAAGTCAATGGGCCGAGCTCAATGCGAATGATTCCAGATCAGCCTTTAGCCTGGCGAGGTTCTTCCGGTGGATGACTGAGGATGCACAGTAGTGCTCTTTTCTCACGCGGGCACACGTGAATGCACGCAAACGCACGCACGGAGCGCGGGCTCGTGTATCACATGATTGCTTTGACCAATCAGAGCGAGAGGAGCTAGAGTGGAGCAGTGCGGAGCCGAAGCTAATGATTATAAAGCATTTTTTAAGACAACTGAACAATTTTGAGCTGAGAAAAAGTGTATGATCTAAAAATAGGTAAAAATCACTACAAAATCCGAAATTTTTGAAAGTTGAAGTTGAAGTTGTCAGCCAAACATGAGTAGTTTATGATTACATTGTTCTCTATGAGAAAAAATCTTCTCTCGGCCCATGGATTTTTCCGCTGTAGAACCAGTGAGTGTCACTACGACAACAGCAATACTATATCCTGTTATTTTAATAGATCCATGGAGTAACCCTGTCGTCATATCACTGAATACATCTCAGAACATCTAATAAACAAAATATAAACTCACACGTGTTCAATTAAAACTACTGAGTTTGGAAAAATATCTGAATAAATGTATATTTTTGTTTATTAAAATAAAATGGCAAATATTGGTAGGGACTATTTTGTCTTCCCCAGATATTGGTTGTGACATGTCCCCACCGTCCCTATGCAAACCTACACTCTTGTTAAGAAGCCACTTGCACATTTAAAATGTACAAACGTAACACTTTATACTCTTTTTATATGGACTTTTACCACGTTAAACTTTTTTAAATCATCACTCAGATTGTTCCACACACTCACCCCTAGAACAGAAATACAATCACTTTTTTTTCTTAGCTCTTCTTCATCTTCATTTTTTAAAGATCTTCTGAGGTTATAGTGACTCTCTACTCGAATAAGTCGTGTACACAAGGAGGGAGCAGATGATTCTAGACTTTGTGCATCACTACAGCTGGACTCAGGTCAACAAAACAACAACAAAAACATTACTTTTAGCTTAACAAAAAGAGGATTTTTTTAGTTGCATAGTAATTCACATGATTAATAATCCTGATAACTTTCTTTTGTAGTAGAAAAATGTTATTAATATTTGATTTATAAGTATTCCTCCATATTTCCACACAGTAGTTTAAGAATGGAAGGAAAACACCGTAAATAAAGAGAATTTTGATTTAAAGTCTTTTCATTTTATTCATTATAGCAACAATTTTAACCAACTTTGCCTAAATTATACTTATTTGCATTTTCCAACTAAGTTTTTCATCTAAGTAACAACATTATAACACGTTTTAAAGCGCACAAGAGTCTATTTTGTGTAATAGACAGTGTTGGGGAGTAACAGATTACATGTACTAGAGTTACGTAATCAGAGTACAAATTATGAGTAACTGTATTCAGTTACAGTTACTGTTTCAATGAGTGAGTTTTTTTTTTCTGGTAATTCCACTCATTGCCAGACACAAAACCAGGTCTAAACCAGGTCTAAACCAGGTCTAAACCAGGTCTAAACCAGGACTAAAACTAAGTCTAAACCAGGACTAAACCAGGACTAAACCAGGCCTAAACCAGGTCCAAACCAGGTTTAAAACCAGGTCCAAACCAGGTCTAAACCAGGACTAAACCAGGATTAAACCAGGACTAAACCAGGATTAAACCAGGACTAAACCAAGACTAAACCAGGTCTAAACAGGATTTAACAGGACTAAACCAGGTCTAAACAGGATTTAACAGGACTAATCCATGCTGTGCAGCCCATGTCTCCTCCTCTTCTATCAATACTATTTCTAATTTGGTTCAGTAAAGTCTGGTCTTTTTTCTTTTAACAGACAAAACATTTTATGTGAAGATTTCCTCGTCTTTGTTTCTCTACAACAAATCAAGTAATCCAAAGTATTCAGATTACGTTACTCACTTTAAGTAATTTAATGGATTACATTCCAAACTACATTTTGGGGTATGTAATCTGTAATCTGTAGGGGAATACATTTTAAAAGTAACCTTCCCAACACTGGTAATATAGAGCCTTTAACATTATTTTAAACCAAGTGGTGTATTTACAGAAAATACTAAACAATATGCTGAAGAATTCTTGACCCAGCTCTTCAGACTGACCTCCTCTTCGTCGGCACCCAGAGACCGCTCTCCACCGGCTCCGCAAACCGCTGCTTTCTTATGCAGATGAAGCATCACAGCACATTTTCTGTTACGATTCTGCCCACGGCTCCTGTATTTATGTTTAATCCAGCAGAACATCAGGCTCTCCTCCACACTCAGAACATGCCATTGATCTGGAAGGACATGCATTATTAATAGGGCAAGACCAAGGCCGGAGCCCCCATTGTTTGCAGACGTACAGTATATGTGGATTTTTCAGTGGAGATATGGTTCTGCGGTTTGTCCACTGAAGCTCTGGGGACCGGCTCTGTCCTGCACGAGATGTAGGCCAACAAATGTATTCTTATTCTCTACTTTTATTTATTCAGTTTTATAATATATGTGGGGCCTTGTCATGAGTATGATCGTTTATTAATAAAGGCCTGTACCTGTTTTTTTCCCACGTATTTAAGGAAAAAAAATGCTCTTGCCCATAGATTGTACTACAGTGATCCCTCGTTTATCGCGGGGGTTATGTTCTAAAAATAACCACGAAGTATCAACTTTATATTTTACAATAATTATATCTGTTTTAAGGCTGTAAAACCCCTCAGCACAAACTTTATACACTTTTCTCACATAGGTCAGTTACAACCCTTTTTACATCCTTCTTAAAACTTATTGCTGCTGTCATTCTTTTGTTATTTTCCTTCTTCTTTATGTAACGAACCGAAGATTCATTTATTCCGTAATGGAGCCCTACAGCGCAGAGTCCTGCACGGCTCCAGTTTTGGAGACCCGCACCCGAGCAGTACAACACTGCACCTGCCCCTTAACCTGGGATTATATCAAACTTTTGTGCTGCCTACGACATGGACTAAACCGAGACTAACCCTGGACTAACCCAGGACTGATTCCAGGACTGAAGAGGAGGATTAAACCAGGACTAAACCAGAAGTGATACAGGACTCACTGTGGGGATGGGCTCGGAGGTGTTCGCAGGAGAAAGGACAGAGCTCCGCACCTCACGGAGGTAAGGGCGACAATTGCCCGATCGCGCTTTCCGGACACTCTGCTCAGCATTCTCTCTCTTAAATCCAAGATTAGTCCTGGTTTAGACCTGGGTTAGTTCTGACCCACCCATTTGTAATTACTACACGCCCATAATATGCAATACACGTTCAGTGTAATACAGTACACTGTAATATGCTGTAATACACTGCCCCGTTGTACCTCTCTGAGCTCCTCCATCCTTACAGTCCTGCTGTGGAATGAGCTGCCTTTGCACATTAGACATAGCCTGATTCATCAGCTGGTTTCACTTTGTGGAAACTGGCTGACCTCGCAGCATTAGAATTCATTTGCTCAATGGTAGATGAGTACTTTTTTATTTAACCAATTGCTTCTATTTGGCTGTGACGTATGTAATGCGTCGTTAATGTGTGGACAGCTGATGTGATTGTAACAGAAATATACTGGTCATGTTTGAGTAAAGCAAATAAACAAAAAAGTGGTTGCAGCTCTTTTAAAGAATCGACTATATTGTACACAACAATAATAACAAGAAACATTTATGTGGGTGCTTATGTATTACAGAGCAGGGGTTCCCAACAACTGATCCAGGACCCAAAACAGGTATCTGGTATTTGGCCCCAGAGAAAAATAATATGCATCTTTATTAAAAAAGAACGAGATCTCCTTTTAGTCTTCCACCATATTTACTGCAATAGTGCAAATGAACAATGACTGAAACTGCAAACATGATTATTAAGACAATTTTTTCAAAGTGTGGTTCAGAGTTATAATCATTTTGTGCTGTTATTACTGCAGTTATTATCTCTCCAGCGGCCCATGAAAAAATGACCGGTCCTTATGAAGAAAAGGTTAGGTGCGTGAAGAGTGATGTATTGGAGTACATTTTTTCTTCTGAATCAAACAGCCTGGAAAACTCTATTTTTAAGTAACTGGATGATGTTAGTTGTATTAATAATTTGTGTATTTATAACTACAGAATTCCACATTTTGGCATTGCATACTGTTTTTGCGTCCTTGAGCAAGACTCCCAGAAGGACCTTGCATGAAGATTCTTCCAGAAGATTAAGTTAGCAGTGGAACAGTAAGTGGAGTGCCTCTCAAATTCTTTAGGACATCAGCCTGGGTAGAACTGGTTTAAAGGTTCACCATGGAACTTTTCTGGTGGAGGATCTGTTCCCTTAGACTGATTCATCAGCCGGTTTCACTTTGTAGAAACGACAGTAGGCGGGTACTTTTTATCATTTAACCAATTGCTGCTCTTTGGTCATAACTGGTAGATTAAGCTTTTCCCAAATCCTGCAGGAAGAAGCGCAATAACGTTTTTCCCCTTGATGAAATTCACCAAACATTCTCTTTGTTCCAGCTTTAAATTGTCGATCTCGAGAATCGTTACCAACACTGAATATATGGCTCTTCACCGATTGGCTGGTGCCTGGACTTGCACTTCCGGAGTTTTTGCGAACTGTCTATTGTGTTTTGATTCCTAGATAATCGCTGGAGAAAAATGAAATTGAGCGGCGGCACTAGGTGGGGCCAGCCTGGCTACTGTTCCCTGGAGTGCCCTTGAAAATGTTCTTGCTTTACCTTTCCTTCTCATTTTTCCTCTTGAAGTTGTATTTGGACTGATTCATGCATGTTTGAGTCATTTTTAATCACTTATTTTCAACACGCCTTTTTTGCTGCTTCTCTTTTCACTGCCCCTTGTACACGCCCACTGTGACGTCCTCATGTCCTTCTCCAATTTTATTTTCTTAATCAGTGATACTGTTGAGGAAAACAACCTTTTCCTCTTGTGTTCCTTTCTAAGTTTCTGCTTAGATAAAAAATACATTCAAACAGAAGTAAAGTCCAGATAATTTTACTTATTCCAATATTAGAAAGTCATACTTGTACAAGGAGTGTGTGCTGACTCAGAGACTCAGTGTTTACGCCTATACAATGACTTTTATACACGAACTGTAGTGGGAGGATATCGTGGTTTAGACTTAGCGCTTCTTCGTTGGTGCACGGGTCAGCCAGGTCTCTTGGCACGTTGCACGGTCCAGTCAGACTCCATCCGAGGTGTTATCTGGGTACAAAGTCATGACATCATCTCTATCAGTAGTTCTTGTCCTATGTAGTTAGTTTGCTATTAGATAATTTGGAATATCATGCATTTGTCTTGACATGACCTCGGTACAGTAATGAACCATACAAGTGGTTCTACAAAATAGCTAAGCCTGGTTATTTATCCTAACAATACATGTAGGAATTCAGTAGCGTCACTTAGAAAGTTTTGGTACAAATGGAAAAAAAAAAATCTGCTACTTACTAGTGTGATGTCCAGTGTCTAAAAAATTTCATGGGAGTTGTCGACTTTTTGTTGTGATGACCTTTACGGTGATGTCAGCTCCTACTGGGCACCACAGTTTTCTAACACAGAAGTCATTGGACTTGCCGTAGAGCTGACACAAGCACAATACATGTTCTTTAATGATAGACAGTTTATACTTTATCCTAATTTAGACCTGGGTTTAATTAATACATTCTTAAGGTTCATTATTGTGGTCCACCACCTGATTGTTTCCATGGAGATGTTGTTGCTTTCCCTGAAATGTTCCACAGCATGACATTAAGCCACAACTCTTTACTTATTATTATGTTTTTATTTTTGGTTTTCAGATTCTAGAGTGAAGCGTGATGATCCAATCCAGAGCCAGTTTTCCCTACTGATTACATTGTCTATTTTGTTGTTTTTGTTGAAATATTGGAATATTGAATTTCCAATATTGAATATTGAAGATTTCTATGACCAGATCATTAAACTTGTCAAATTACAATAGAAATCTGCATTTTAACAATATAACTTTTACCTGTCCCCATCTGTATTAAATCAGACCCACTTTTCAAAGCTTTTAACCCTGTGAGAGTTGTTTAAAGTGGTGAATGAAGTATTCTGTTACTTAATTAAAAGTACAGATAAAGGGACAAAAAATTACTCAAGTAAAAGTATCCTGGTTCATCTGTCTTAAGACAGACACAAACAGTTGGTCAGCCTGCAACACACCGAAGCACAAATGCGTATTTAACAATGACTTGTACAAGAAATTCTCCGTTTTCCGTCCCGGTCGGGACAAGTGAGAGTCCATGTGCACAGGTTGGGAGGTGAGAGTACAGTGTCCCTCGTTTATCGTGGGGGTTACATTCTAAAAATAACCCACGATAGGTGAAATCCACAAAGTAGTCAACTTTATATTTTACAATTATTCTATCTGTTTTAAGGCTGTAAAATCCCTCAGCACAAACTTTATACAGTTTCCTCAGACAGGACAGGTGCAACCCTTTTTACTTCCTTCTTAAAACTTATTGCTGCTGTCGTCATGTTATTTTCCTCCTTCTTTATGTAACGAACTGAAGATTCATTTATTCCGTAATGGAGCCCAACAGCTCAGAGTCCTGCACGGGTTAATTTTTGGAGACCCTCAGTACAACACCACACCTGCGCAGTACAGGACCGCACCTGCCCATTAACCAGAGATGATATCAAACTTTTGCGCTGCCTATGCCACAGACTGAACCAAGACTAAACCAGGACTAACCCAGGACTGATTCCAGGACTGAAGAGGAGGACTAATCCACGACTGAACTAGGACTAAAACAGGACTAACCCAGTACTAAACCAGAACGGAAACAGGACTCAACGTCAGAACGGGCTTGGAGATGACGCACCTCACGGAGGTAAACGCGGCAATTGCTTGATCGCGCTTTGCGGACAAACTGCTCGGCGTTTTCTCTCTTAAATCAAGGGTAATCCTGGTTTAGACCTGGTTTAGTCCTGACCCACCAGTGTGTAATTACTACCCACCTGTAATACACAATACGCATTCATACACATACATAAAAAATTGCAAAATTGCACTTATTCTGCACCATTCTGGTTCATCTGTCTTCCCACCCCACCTTTCAAAATAAACCAATCTTTATAAGCACAATATATCTCCTTTAATCCTTCCAGACTGATGGCATCATATACGATACCTGGGAATATGTTTAAAAAACCACGTATATCTTTCCAACCATAAAAGATAGAAATTTCCTTTTTTTTTAAGAACTTTGTTTTCTGCCAAACTCATGCACTCCATTGTGATTGGCCCAAACTTTGCCAAAGAGTGTAGTGAGTCAAGATGGTCCATGCTCTGAGTGTCTGTGTTTGTAACAATTGAAAAAGCCGCTTTAAGTGCAGTTATTTCACAAATAAATGGTAAATTACACATCTTGGTCTGCGTAATTGTGCATCCCTCACTATTTTCACTCAAAATGTACAAATCCAAATGTAATAAACCCCATGGAAACACAAGAAGTGATGTGGCTCTGTGTCCTGGACTTGACACCAGCTGTTTCCATGGAAAGTCATGAGGCCATTGCACTTTTTTTTTGTTTTTTGTTTTGAGGCAATAAGGATATTTTAGTTTACTTACAGACTTGATAGCACAGGCTTTTGTAGCTCAGGCCCTAAAGACACAGGCTTTACAAAGAGAATGGCTCAGGCCTTTAAAGAAAGACACAGATACATCAACCTGTTTACAGAGTGTTTTGAAGTTGTTAGCAGTAGGTGATTATAGAAAATGTGTGTTCAAGGGTCCAATTATATGTTCCAAGGAAATGCTAAGTGGAGCTATTACTGCTTATTTCCGACATGTTTGTTTAGCTACTTTATAGAGTATATTATAATTTATATTTTTTCCTTCTGTCTGTTTGTTTCAGGACCACACACATACACACAACCACACAAGTTCAACTTTTTAAATAAAAGTCATAAAACTTCATCATCTTTCATTGTGCATTCTTATCCTGGCGGTCACAACACTTACAAGTCACTAGGGGTGTGGAAACATGTCGGAATATCGATAAATCATATCGTTTAATGTGATGATACAGTATCGATATCGTAGGCTACTGTATCGATATATCACCAAGAGTATTTTTAGGTGTGTTTTACTAAATTATTTTGTTACAGAGCTACAGTTTTGTTGCTTGTGGAGTGAAAGGAAACTCATTTATGCAACACTGTGACGTAGGTTGACCGTACGTTGACCGTTGGGGTCAGTGAGTAAGGCTAAAAAAAATGCAGACACAGACAGGTAGTTGTGGTCCACGGTTTACTTTTGTTTTCCAATGATACAAAAGTGCAAGTGCAAAAAGTTCAGGGTGCAAAATGGAGGCAGGCAGCAGTTTCCTCTCCAGCAGCAGAACCCAGACTGATCTTTTGAGGCGTCTTTTATGCTGGTCCTACTGATTGGATAAAACTACTATGCTAAAACAGGGATGGTAAAAATTATCATTAGCTTAAAATCATAACCTAAACCTCCAGAAAACAACCCAAAATCCAAAGACCAACTATATACATAAAAACCCTAAAACCATACCCCAATGAAATGTTAAAACCCATAAACCAATAAAACACCTAACCTAAAACCCCTGTACAAAATAATACACATGGTCCAGCCTGGAACCTTAAAAGAGGGAGCTCGTTTCCGGGGGACTCTTTTCGCACCTGGACAGAAGATAAAAAAGGAGGTAAGTAAAAGCAGATCTACACCATTTATTAAAACACAATAAAATACACTAAACACAACAACACTTAAAACATTCTAAAACAGATATTGCACCATATATTGCACAATTCAGTTTAAAATATAATTGGTAATTGTCTCCTTTTCCTCCAGGGACAAACAGCTTCCAATTAAAGTGCTACTGTGCCTCAGGAATAAAAAATGGTAAAAGGAAAGACAATAAATATTTTTTAAAACCAATTGTGTGCAATTTATTTTGTCATGTGCAAATATGTTAAAAGTGCTGTGTGCTATGAAAGTGCAGTGTTTTAAAGTGTCCTAGTGAAGGGTGAAGGTGCTAAGTGTGGTTTGGGGTAACAAACCAGCCTGTTTGTTACAAACACATTTGATATTTTTACTGTTTTGATGATTAAAATGTTTGTGTTTCATATGAACTTTGCACAAGAAGTGGTTTAACAAAGACTTTTAGTATCACAGCCATGATTTAGCCTTTTTTTTTTTTTTAACCATATCGAATCAATTTGAAATATATATCGAATTGAAAGTGCACTGTATCGAGATATGTATCATATCGTGGCCTGTGTATCGAGGTATGTATCGTATCGGCAACTTCTTAATGATACCCAGCCCTGCAAGTCACACAACTAGTTTTCCCCATAACAGGTTGTACTGAAAAAAGGATGTATAACACTTCATTAGGGGTAAAAGGGGGAGTTTTAACAGCAAAAATTACCCTTAGGTCTTGCAGGGTATATGATTGACCTATAGAAACATAATTTGAAACCCAAAAAGTACTACATGTATAGTACCACTTTTGTCTTGTCACTTCATAATTATCGCTGCTTGTCTTTCCAAACCCCACAGCCAGAGACGTCTTACAATAGTATATGTCTTATCTTTCAAAGTAAAAGCGATTCTCATCTGGCTGCATATAAATGACTGAATCTCATATGCATCAGACATATCGCACTTGAACCCGTGGCCCCGCTCTCGTCTCTGTCTTCGCCTTATCTCCGTGTGTGAGGAAGCCATTTGAGGAGGATTAAACTTTTTCACGTGGATATCTGTAAATCTGAAATCCGCCCCGTGCCTTTTCTTTGCTCGGCGCTCCGATCCCTCACAAGTGTCCCATCGTCTCGGCAAACACGAGGCCCCGCTCCACCTGCTCACTTTAACCTGTAGGATTAACTCTATGTGGAGTTAGATCATTTCTGATATTGTCCTTGTAAGTTCATGTAAAAGCAAAAATCTGAAATTGCTCTTAAAATGGTTGTTATATATTGTATCTGGTAAAAATATAGCACATTAAAGGTGCATTGCGTAACTTTTTTGCTCTCTCCGATGAGAAGTTTTGTCTAGAAGGTCCACTTAAAACTTTCCTCATCACAAATGTACGTGGAGTTGTGTTTTGTTTCACTCACACGTTTAACACACAAAGCCTGCATTTTTAGGTTGCGTTCTTCTCTGGGACTACTGCTTCATGACATCACGAGGTGGAAGAGAGAATTTTGAGCTTTGGAGATGTTGACAGACTATTTATAAAGAGTTACTCAAACATGTGAATGAAACAAACAGAACTTTGAGTTTCTTCATGTTTTTGATGAAGAAACTTGAGTCAATAATGGGTAATATAGGATAATTAAATATCTTCCTGAAGACACACAGGTGATACTACCAAGTCAAGTCACTAGTCAGATCTATGGAGAGGCAGGAGCTGGGCCGAAAGGCAAAGCTCTTGATTTATCATCAGTCTACGTTTCTCCCCTCACCTATGGTCATGAGCTCTGGGTAATGACCGAAAGGACAAGATCACATACAAGTGGTCGAAATGAGTTTCCTTCGCAGGGTGGCTGGGCGCTCCCTCAGAGATAAGGTGAGGAGCTCAGTCACACAGGAGGAGCTTGGAGTAGAGCTGCTGCTCCTCCACATTGAGAGGAGCACCTGAACGGAGGGCACCTGTTCCTGGATGCCTCCTGGGCGCCTCCCTCGAGAGGTGTTCCGGGCATGTCCCATCGGGAGGAGGCCCCGGAGGAGACCTAGGACACGCTGGAGGGACTATGTCTCTGGGCTGGCCTGGGAACACATTGCGGTCCCCCAGAAGGAGCTGGAGGAAGTGCCTGGGGTGAAGGAAGTCTGGGAGTCCCTGCGTAGACTGCTGCCCCTGTGACCTGGCCCTGGATAAGCAGAAGAAAATGGATGGATGATGTATCTTTAAATATCTTTATGAAGACACACAGGTGATACTACCAAGTCAAGTCACTAGTCAGATCTATGGAGAGGCAGCCCCAAAGTATATTGCATATACATGCTTGTTTTTCAAGGTACTTTTGAGTAATAGATACACTAAATATAAAAAAAAAAATTCTAAGTAGATTAGCTTAGTGCTGTGCTGTGGAATGTTCCAGGCCAAGCAATAACTTATCCAAGGATACATGCAGGTTACAGACCAGCCACCAGAAAATGTATGTATGATACAGTTAGGTAAAGTAAACAATCATCAGTTTGTCAGGCTTTCCCTAACACTTTATGGGTTTCAGACAAAAAACTCCATCCAGATTTGAAGAACTTTGTGAGAATCTGCCACCAGCTTGTCTCAATGGAAATATTACTGCTTTACCCGAAATGTTCCAGAGTATGGCATTAAACTTATATATCTTCATGGAGACAAGCAGGGTATGACAACAGTGCACCTTCAAAACAGCAGGTTCAGGTCTGACTTCTATCCTTAACCACTTACATGTATGAGAATGGGGACAAATATATGATATAGCTGCCACATTGTTGTCAGTGTGCCCCAGGGCAGTTGTGGCTGTCGTAACTTACCAAAACTAATTTGCTGAAATATCGAGAGAGTTAATAATGACATAAAACAAAGCAAAATGTATCTTTCCTGAGTACATATATATTGTATGAGCAGCTCTTGAGGTCAACATTTTTTCCGCTATGTTCAGTCTGCATGGAATTAAAAAGCCTTTTATTATCTGGTAATCAGTAAGTGCAGATTAGCATGCTAGTTGTTGTTAGCTTTGACCTGGTCTTATAAACTCATCACGGTGAATAATTAGGACACTCTGAATGCATGAGGTAAGTGAGGAATAACTTTGGACATCTGCAAACTGTTTCAAATGAACTAACTCTGTTTTTTATGTTTTTAAGAAGATAAAAAACAGGTACGGCGCCTTTAATGCCTCTAATAACTTTGACTCTGGTCTGGTGTTACTTATACCTGCAGAGGAGAGGCAGGTTTTGCACACTGTAATCTTGATATTTTCTTATTTTCGCTTATACATTTTTAATCCAGCGACTCTCAAATGAAAAGTCAGGGGAGCCGCTCTGTACCACAGTTCAATTATGCATCAGTGGTCCAAGGAGGAGGATTTAATGCATAATATAAAGTCTAAATATTTAGGTTTCAGTCACAAATCATACTCAAAACTATAAATTGTGTATAAATCTGTAGCTTAAAATGGAGCTAGAGGACAGATTCTACGGCCGAATTAACTATTTCATTAGTCACTCTCACCTTTTTACTGAAATTCAAACTCTTAAACCAGACAATGAACGCTCGTATCGATCACACGCTCCTGAAAATATTCATACTTTTTTCTTTTTTCAAACAATTTTAAAACTTATCAGGCAGTGTTTGCTCATGTGTGCATTGTGTCAGCACAGTAACTGCTGAACAGTCCGCCGTAGACATCCATGCAGAAAACCTATTAAATTAGTTTTCAAGTTAACAGTGAGGCCTATACCTTTTGTCTTTACTTCAGAAGAGATGTGTAATTCCAGGTGTTGTACAGTTGTAGGGAGTATTATCTGTTACATAAGGGTGAGTTGTTGAACAGTTGTAGGGAGTATTATCTGTTACATAAAGGTGAGTTGTTGTACTGTTGTAGGGAGTATTATCTGTTACATAAGGGTGACCGATAATACTCCCTGTACAGTTGTAGGGAGTATTATCTGTTACATAAGAGTGACAGATAATACTAACTGTACAGTTGTAGGGAGTATTATCTGTTACATAAGAGTGACAGATAATACTAACTGTACAGTTGTAGGGAGTATTATCTGTTACATAAAGGTGAGTTTTTGTAGAGTTGTAGGGAGTATTATCTGTTACATAAAGGTGAGTTTTTGTAGAGTTGTAGGGAGTATTATCTGTTACATAAACATGAGTTTTTGTACAGTTGTAGGGAGTATTATCTGTGACATAAGGGTGACTTGTTGTACAGTTGTAGGGAGTATTATCTGTGACATAAAAATGAGTTGTTGTACAGTTGTAGGGAGTATTTTCTGTTACATAAAGGTGAGTTGTTGTACAGTTGTAGGGAGTATTATCTGTTACATAAAGGTGAGTTGTTGTACAGTTGTAGGGAGTATTATCTGCTACAGAAGGGTGAGTTGTTGTACAGTTGTAGGGAGTATTATCTGTTACATAAAAGTGAGTTGCTGTATAGTTGTAGGGAGTATTATTATTATTTTTGATGATCAGAAAATAGCATTCTGTTTCCTGTAAAGTCCAAAAAACACATCCCCGAAATTGTCCTCACTTGTTTAGCTCAACAACGTGAATAAAAAAAAAAAATAAAAAAAAAGTATTCAAAAAAATCAATGCTGTGATTTGACTGGACAAAATAGTGGAATCCAAGGCTATAATGAAGATTGTAGACCTTTGCGCGTACAGCACACAACTCCACCGAAAAAAAAAAAAAAAAAAAACATCTGAAAGAAAAACATGTTGAAGTTCCACAATGGCGCGGTGATGGTCGAACCGCAGGGGGTGAGGGGCCACGTGGGAGACTGTTTGTGGATTTGAAGTGCCCTGAGTGTGAGGCCCCAGGGGAGATGTGTGGACAAAATGGAGCTATTTGAGACCTGTTTCTGAGGCAGAGGAGCGGACTGGCCTTTTAGGATTTATTAAAGGTCTTGTATTATGCAGAAGAGTCCATTTTGTTTGTACTACACCTTATATAATGTGATTCTAACTGGAGGCACTGCTCTGTTTGAAGCTCAGTGAAGCTGCGTTCAGACTGCAGCGGCAAAAAACCCTGGTAACACTTTATAATAACTACACCTTATTTAGCCTTAATAAAGCATGAACAAAGACTTAATTAATAATGATTCACGCTTAGTAACTACTTAATTATTTTATTCCACACATTAAGAACATTACAAAAATTGGTTTCTATCACTTAAAAAACATAGCCAGAGTCCGCCCCATTCTCTCTCGGGCCAACACAGAGACGCTGATGCTTTTATCACCAGTCGAATAGACGAGTGTAATGCCCTGCTCTCTGGTCTTCCCAAAAAGAGTATTTCAGGTTTACAATTACTACAAAATTCAGCAGCGCGTGTCCTGTCGAGGACCAGAGGGCGGGACCACATTACACCGGTTTTAAAATCACTGCATTGGCTCCCTGTGAGTTTCAGGGTTGATTTTAAAGTTCTTTTACTGGTTTTTAAATGTCTTAATGGTCTTGGGCGTTCTTATCTTTCAGAACTGCTTTTACCCTACAAACCCTCGTGGACCCTGCGCTCCTCCGGCAGCAGGCTCCTGGTCATTCCCAAAGTCAGGACACACACTCACGGAGAGGCGTCTTTTCAGTATTATGGCCCCCGTCTATGGAACTGCAGCCGGAGGAGCTCAGGGCTGCAAAGAGAACGTTCATGTTTTTAAGAGTAGGCTCAAGACCCACCTTTTTAGCTTAGCTTTTGAATGAAATATCATATTTTTTACTTGTTTCTACTATACACATTTTAATTTATATTTATTTATTTTAGACTTATTTTTAGGATATGCAGTGTTTCCTCTGTAGGAGCCTCTGCATCAGGAGCAGAGGTCGGCTGTGGCTGTCGGGTCTGTCCCTGTGGGCTCCTGGTGGAGAGTTGGAGCTTGGGCTTCATCTCTCCCCTGGACCCTGTGGTGGTTCCTGGTGGTGGTGGACGTCTCTCTGCTCCTGATGTAGACGGTCTCCTCTGATGGTGCTTTCTCAACTGGTTTGCCTGTATTCAGCCTCACATTTTACTATGTGTTGTTTTATGTATTTTAGCAGGTTAATGTGTGTGTGTGTGTGTGTGTGTGTGTGTGTGTGTGTGTGTGTGTGTGTGTGTGTGTGTGTGTGTGTGTGTGTGTGTGTGTGTATGTGTGTGTGTGTTGTGTGTGTGGGGTGGGGTGGGGGTATCTGTGTGTTTGGGTGTCTGTGTTGTTTGGTTGTGTGGGGTCAGGTAGGTGTGGGGGTTGGTTGGTGGGTGGGTGGAAATGTGGGATTGTTTTTAATCTGTGTAAAGCACTTTGTGTTACATTTTTGTATGAAAAGTGCTTTATAAATAAAGTTTGATTGATTGATTGATTAATTACTACCTCAATTAGCACTTAACTTGCACTTAATTTACCTGTGCTGTAAATAGTTACTGGATCTGAGTTTAAGTCACGGAAACAGGAAACGGTCGTTATCCCTTTTTTCCATTATTCATTTAAACACAAAATTGAAAACAGAAATAAATAAATAAATAAATAAATCATTATAATTTTTTTTCATTTTGGTTTTGGAGACAAATAATGAAGAAAAAAGTTTTTTTTTTTCATTTTCTTATTTTTGGTTTCCTCCACCACAGTGACTTAGTTGTATCTGGTGTATTTCACACATCTGAAACCATTCTGCATCTGTTCATTTACTGACAACTCTGTTTCCCATTTCATTTTTAGGTAAAGAGTTGTTTCTTCTACCTTTCCCCAGAGAGTTGTAAAGAGCTGAAATAGCTTTACTATTTTTAGTCTGTTAAAGAGCTTATATTATGTTATTTTCAGATCTGATTTATGTTCTAATGTTGTTTCCTCATCACAAATAGACCTGGAGTTGTGTTTTATTTCATTCACATGTTTAACACACAAACCCTGCACACTTCAGCTGCGTTCTCTCTCTGTTTGACCTTGTGATATCAATAGTTACAAAAAGTTACGTACTGTAGCTTTAAAGCCTATTCACGAGCGTCATTCTAAACATTTTGGTTGTGTTGTCGTACTGAAGATTTTCACATTATGTTAAATAAATGATATGTGAAGACCAAGGCTAGAGCTGACAAAAGAAAGCGTGAGGAAAGCATAATAAAAGGCCTCTGAGTCTCATTTATTCTGATGCAGGTAAAGGTTAAATCAAATGACATTATATAACGGCTCAGTCAATGGGTTTTCAGCATTAACAGAAATAACACATCATTTTGAACTATTTTAAAACGTCCTCCAAAGATTGTTCAAATAAAATATATTCAAGTCTAAAAAGTGGGTCAAAGCAGAATTCAGCTGGGTCAGAGCTGTAACTCTTCAATGAAAGAATTTGTGTCAATGAAATAAGTAATTTTACAGTTCACATTTCTGCCTGTAAAGGGCTTAGATTAGGCTATTATGATTTTAGTACATTTGTCCTCGTCTTGATTTTTTTTCTTAATTTAGCTGTTAAAACTCCCCCTTTTACCACCTAATGAAGTGTTACACATCATTTTTTTTTCCCAGTACAACCTGTTATTTGACAGTCTGCTGCTGTAGTTGTGTCATATGGCTGTAACAAAAGACCAGAAATACAAAAAATAAATAAATAAATAATAATAATAACAACAATAATAAATTATTATTATTATTATTATTATTATTATTATTATTATTATTATTATTATTATTATTATTATTATTATTATTAATAATAATTAATAATAATAATAATAATAATAATAATAATCACTTTCTTTCATACAAAACAAACAGCAAACAACTTTTATATAAACAACTTTTTGGACATTAAAAAAAAAAAAAAAAAAAAAAAAAACTTAATTTAGGGCCTTAGCTACCAAAGTTCTAAACAAAATATCAAGTCTGTAAGTAAAACTAAAAATATCCTAATTGCCTCAAAAAAAAAAAAAGGTCCAGGGCACAGAGACACTGGTGGTACAGGATTTTGACCCCGGGGTCAGAATCCTGTTATGGTAGGTTGACCCCCATAGAATATTGACCCCCCTATGAAAATCTATATTTTATTAATAAAGAACTTAAATTCTATAGAAAAAACTAAACAAAACAAAAAAACTATGAATATTAATACCATATCTGCAAATGAAAACATATTGACATATTTAAGAGTGTTTTTTGAAGAACTCAGATGCATTTTTCATGTCGATTATAAGTTGTTGAATGTTAAAAATTACTTAATTGTTTAAACACAAATTTTACTGAAAATGAGATAAGTAGTTATTAATGAGTTAGATAATCAAAGTGATGTATAATAATTTGGACTTTTGTTAAAATAAACAGGGCTGATCAGTTGAGTAGTTAAACAGGGGATATGAGAAGACTTAATAACACAACATTCCTAAATTCAAGGTCATTATTTTTACAAACCACTGACTAAATTGACATTATGATTAAAGATTATCTGAACATAGCAAACTAAAAACCATAAGAATGTAAAATATATAAAAGTGACAAGATTGTTATGTATATGCAATTTTAACAATACGTTACATTTATACAAAATACCAAGTCGTTCTCCATCAAAACATTCCTTAAAATACCTTAAACGAAGTGAATATATAGCAATATATAATAAAAGTAAATGACATGAGAAATAATGATCAGATAAGTAACTACTAAAGAAGTAAGGGGAGTCAAAATCCTATAGACGGGTCACTTTACTATAGTGGTATGTTGACCCCGGGGTCAGTGTACTGTGGGGGTTAAAATACTATCTCACACTGGTTTCACTTCCTGCATTTCCATTGTGTTTATTACATTTGGATTTGATGCACAATTACACAGACCAAGATGCATAATTTACCATTTATTTGAGAAATAACAGCACTTAGAGCGGCTTTTTCAATTGTTACGAACCCAGACACTCAGAACATCGACCATTCTGTTTGGCAAAGTTTGGGCCAATCACAATGGGTGGATTGCATGTGTTTGGTGGAAAACAAAGTTCCTATTGGACAGCCATTTTCCCCCTATATCACACAGCATGTGATGTAGGATAATGCCAGAAATATGTTCGGAAAGACGTAGGTCTTATCTTTTCAATGGAAAAAAACCCTATACGTTTATATCTGTTGTGGCTGGGAAGTTATGTGTGGTTACATAAAACATATTCCCAGGTATCATATACAATACTGTATCTTGATTGCCTCTTTAATCCAGTGATGATATTTCTTGTCCTCTGTCCCAACGATGTTTGCTCTGTCCCAGTACATAATGTGCTTCTCTCTCTCTGTGGTTTACTGTCACAAACCCTGGGATACTGTCCTGAGTTAGTGGGACTGCAGATTGGGCTGTCGTCCTGCCTCCACCGGTAGAAAGACAGCACTAAAACCTGTACAAATCAGCTGAGCGACACGTCACAGCGACATCACAAGACTCCGAGGAAGAGCACAGGGAGCAGAACAAACTGTCAAGTATGAAAACAAACTCTTTGTCTGGAAAAAAAAAATAAATAACATAAATTATCAGAAGACCAAATGAACCTCATTGGACTATCTACAGCTCAAAATGCTCTGTTCCACCTCGTGATGTCATGTAGTAGTACTGTATTTTTCAGACTTTAAGTCGCACTTTTTTCACGGGTTGGGTGGTTGTACGACTTATACTCTGCTGCAAGAGGGCGCTCTAATCTTGTGTGTCAGTATCTGCTGCTCCTGTTCCTCCTGTACCACTGTCACTTGGCTCTACTGCTCATGTCTCCTGCAGAAAGAGCCTCTGTCCTGTCTGTATCATGTCAGTCGATCGCACCATTACTTCTGACCCACTGAACAATTGAACATTTAAACAAACTTATAAAGACAATTGAGAAGACTGAACACAAATGTCCTCAAAAAGAAAATCATATTTTGCAGATTACAAGCTGCAAGTCGTGAAATCTGCAGCTGAAAATGGTAATCAAGCAGCAGAAAGAAAGTTTGAAAACTTGTGACACTTGGAGGATGCACCATGAAACTTTCCTGAAGTCACTGGATAGATGGACAAAGTCTGGACTTCAGTAACACTGAAACATAATTACCTCCGCCAAGAAGGTTATGTTTTTGCCGGCGTTTGTCTGTTTGTTTGTCTGTTTGTTTGTTTGTTTGTCTTTTAGCAACATAACTCAAAAAGTTATGGACTGATTTTGATGAAATTTTCAGGATTTGTTGGAAATGTGAAAAGGAAGAACTGATTTCATTTTGGGGGTGATCCAGAAGAAATCCTGGATTCTGGGTCACTTTGAAATATGAGTTAACATTGTGGTAAATGGGGCCAAAAATTTTGTTTCTCAATATCTCGGTTAATTATTGACCAAACCCCATGAAATTTGACTCAGGGATGGACAATGGGATCCTCTTTCATATTCCAAAGTCTGATCCGGATCTGATCCAGAAGACTGATTTTATCGCAATTTATAAAAAAAGGGGGTAGTCCTTGGCGGAGGTCTGCGCTCTCTGAGTGCTTTTCTAGTTCTAACTGGAACTGATGCTGAGTCTGACGACAGCTACACAGAAGAGGAAGTGACGCTCTGTTTACCTCCGGAAGTCGCGGAGTTGCTCAGAAGTGACACCGAGGATGAAGAATTGAATGGATTTAGTGATTTGGAGTGAGATGGAGAGTTTGGTAAACTTGTTCTGTTCTGTTGTTTATGTTATAGTTTATCTGAAGAACTGTTCATATGTGACGTTAACAGTCTGTTGTTCTCTCTTCTATTGTTGTTACTAGAACTTGACTTTCAACACCAAATGTTGGTTCCTGGTCTCTGATTTTATAAAATAAGACTTATGTTTTTTTCTTCTTCATTACAAATGTTTTGGCTGGTGTGACTTATAGTCCAAAAAATATGGTAGTTTTCAAGTGAACAGCTCCTTTTACCTTTAGCACAGTAGAGAGCGGCAATTCCAGATCTGAAGTCCTCCAAATGATTCTAGTGAAGGTGTATGGAGTTTAAAAACACAATAGAGCAATTTTTGTATTTTATATGACATCACAAGGTGGAACTTTTTTGTGTTTGAGAGAAGAACTCGAATACGAAGGGTTTGTGTGTTAAACATGTGACTGAAACAAAACTCATCTCCAGGTGTGTGTAGTCTAACTTGTAATACACACTTTAATTCACTTTAATGTACTTGGGTATTGATGTAAGTGGTTGCTACTCGTTACTTTAAAATCATCTTTGTTTTGTCCTGGTTTAGCCTTGTTGTTTGAGTAAAGAAAGTTGAACCATCTGCTTCCAGAAGTTTGAAGAACTAATAACCCCAAACTTCTGTTCTGTTTGAGGGGCACTTAAGTCTATGCATGTTGGCAATTTCTTTTATAGTCCAGCACTAAGCACTTTTAGCCGAGGCCTTTGTGCACTAATTCAGCTGTAAACGCATTAGAAATGATATCCTTGTTTATACGGCACAAGCCCTTGAGACCACTGTCATAAAGTGCAGCTCTCCCAAAGCTTTAATACGCGTTCATATATTTGCAGTATAAAACAAACAATGGGCCACCGCATAAGTACACTGCAGATCTGTCCCCCGTGTGCAATATTAATTTATGACGAGTTCCACAGATTTTGGTTGGTCTATTGTTTTATTTTTCATTTTGTCTCAGATTCTGTAATCTGTTTTAACTAGAATGTGGGTCTTTTAATAAGAAATACTCAAAAGGAAAATCCAACAATGGTTTACGACAAAGTGCATTATAAGCAGGGGTGTCGTGGGAGTGGTACGTGGGAATACGCCGTCCACCCACTTCTCCTGACGTGAGATATTAAAAAATAACAAATATAAAATAGCTACAAGTTAAATGTCAAACAGGAGCGACTGGTGATGATGAAAACAATCTGCATAGACTCATGATATCTGCACTACTGACCTATAGTCACCTGAGACATGAGGGAACAGGACTGAACCAGAACTAAAACAGGGCTAATACAGGTTTAAACCAGGACTAAAACAGGTCTAAACCAGGACTAAACCAGAAATGAACCAGAACTGAGTGGCTCTGAGGTGTGCCCATGTAGACCGTCGGGTGACTCCAGGAGAAAGGACCGGCGTAGAGCTCCGTGCCCCATGGGGCTAAGTGCGACCATCGCCCAATCGTGTTTTGTGGACACCCTGCTCCAGACTCCGGACTCGGGATTCTCCCTCTCTCCCAAGTTCAAGATTAGTCCTGGTTTAGTCCTGGTTTAGACCAGGTTTAGTCCTGGATTAGTGATGTAGTCATGGTTCAGATCTGGTTTAGTCCTGGATCGATCCTGGTTTAGTCCTAGTTTACACCTGGTTTAGTCTTGGTTTAGTCGTGTAGTCCTAGTTTAGTCCTCCTGGTTCAGTCCTGGTTTAGTCCTGGTTAAGTCCTGATTCAGACCTGTTTTAGCCCTGGTTTGGTCCTTGTTTAGACCTGATTCAGTCCTGGTTTAGTCCTGTTTAAGTCCTAGTTTAGTCCTGGTTCTGTCCTAGTTTAGTCCTGTTTTAGTCCTGTTTTAGATCTGGTTCAGTCGTGGTTTAGTCCTGTTTTAGACCTGGTTTAGATCTAGTTCAGTCCTGGTTTAGTCCTGTTTTAGACCTGGTTTAGTCCTGTTTTAGTCCTGTTTTAGTCCTGGTTTAGATCTGGTTCAGTCCTGGTTTAGTCCTGTTTTAGTCCTGATTCATGTGTTGTAGTCTGTGATTTATATTCTGTAGGTGATTAAGACGTTATTGTTAATAACGATAATGATTCTGCATCATTTTGAGTAAAAAAACATCAAATATTACTGATTTTACTGATTTATGTTTGTGCTGAAAAATCCCCACTACACCACTGATTATAAGCATAATGTTTAAAGACTGTATATATAAATGTACATAGCTAGTCGACGTTTTCCAAATGGGAAGTGAGCACGGGCACACTTCCAGCTCTGTCAACTTTGGTTCCAGTTCACTCTCTAATGAAAAAATGTCCTCCCTCTCTCTAACCACGGCTGTCAGACTCCTCATCTTGGTCTAAAAGCGCTCGTATTAACCTGCTCTACATGATACTGTTGTTTTTATTTTATAATTTTGTCCATAAATCAAGATACGAACTTTAGTAACTAACAAATCTGGCGCCTTCTTTCCCCAAGGTCAGGTGTGATTGACAGCGTTGTTAAGTGCCTGCTCCCTGCTAAACCAGCGGTGCGGCCAGAAAAGGACACTACACTTGAAAAAAAAGGTCGCTGGATTTGCGTAAAAAAGTTGCATGCAATAAAATTATGTTTAGGCTTTGAAACTTATTTCGAACCCCTCTACACATATTTTTCTCAGAACATGAACGTCACTTTTTCATGTTGATGAAATTTGATCAAAACATGCTGAATATGCATATTTATCTTATGTTACCTTATCATGAAATGTATAAGTATGTATAATTTAATTTAATTGATCTAATTCTGTAAAAGAATACAAAAACAGTCTTTAGTTTTCCACAGATCTGTATTGTCTTAACAGAATCAAACACACAGAGACCACAAGTACAGAGACACACAGTTTAGAGCTGGACAGAGTGAAGATTTATTCCAGTGAAGCTCTGGTCTCTGTGGACACAGAATAACACATGATGATCACATTCTGATCATCTACTCTGTTGTACATGTTTAAATACACTTAAAGCAATTATTACTACAATAATGGACCAGAACAGAATCACAAGAACATTAGAAGTGTATCTGCAGAAACAAAACTCAGGTAGGGCATCTGGTATAAAGTCCTCCTAGTGCCACATCACCCTGTAGAAACACGATCACTGTTTCAATAGGAAGTTCATTTTGAAAAATAATTTTAAAAATAATTTTAGTTGGTTTACTTACTTTGTTCATCTGTGCTCTGTGTTTTGTTGGTTCTCAAACATCTTCCTTTTTTCTGAAACATCAGCTGTAACATTCATGAACTTCCCCACAGCTCCAGCAGAGCTCTGGACGTCACTCTTTGTTGACGACTCTGGAACAAACACATTCAAATCTTAGTACAACTGTCACAAACATGTTTAAACAATCACGACATTCTAGTCCAGAGAAGCAAATAAAATCTCTGAAAAGTCTCACCTCCAGATCAGCTCTCATAATCCTCCTGCTCCACACTGTGTGTCCTCTGCTCCTGGAACTGTCCTGTGTCCTGTTACATTTGAATTTTCCCTCCAAAAGTTTTGAGGAGGAGAATTCCAGAGGGAGGAGCCTCACCAGAGATTATAATAAAGTCATGTTTCCTCAACCTGATTAAAACATGCAGGTCTCACATCGGCCACAATCAAGCGACCTTTGTAAGATTTAAACATGCTGGACAGAGAATCATAAAAATGTCATGTTATTGTTGTCAAATTTAAATTTTTTTAAATTTGAGCAACCCCTCTTGGTCCATTTTTTTCAGTGTACCTTCAACAGTCTCACTCTTGATTGGCCCTTTGGTTGTCATACTACTCTGTCTAAAAAAAAAACAAAAACAAATTAAACTCAGCTCCAAACTCGCTCGTATAAATGCCAGCCTCAACAAGCTTCATTTGACTGGAGCTGAACGCCGTGGGTGACGTCACACAGTTGGGGCTGTTGTTGTGTCCTTCGGCAATACACTTCAATCCCTTTGTCTCCTATACAAATACAGTGTGTGCGAGTGTGGTCAAATGGGTAGATTTGATAGTTTAGATAGATGGGCATCCTTGTTTTCATCATTATCTACACCAGGGGTCACCAAACTTTTTTCTCTGGGGGCCACATTATGTCTCCAGACTGTGACAGGGGCCGGGGTCGGGTCGGCCGTTTAACAGAATTGTACGACACTGACGATGCAGATTATATTCTCTTAAAACCGCCACACTTTCTTTACATATCAGACAAACTGCACGCTCCACACACTGGACAAAAAATTAATCAGTCGTCCACCATTCTTTGAAAACTCAGCACACTCTGTCAACTTTTCGTACGTTAACATGAGACATTTTGCGGTCCTTAACTGTCACTTCTTTATATCGAGTTTGTCAGGTGATGAAAATTCAGCGGCAAATTCAGCGAAGCAAATGTAAATACGTCATATCATTATTTGAATATAAATATAAATACTTTTTATGAATATAATTTTTAATTGTAAAAAAAACCAAAAAAAAAAAACAACAAAATACAAGATGCAGACCTGTTATTATTTGCCAAAAAGTCATAAAAAAATAGGCCATGACATCTTTTGAGGATTGTCTTATAGGGTCAGTTCAAGTGGTGGAGGGCAGAGGGGCTGGGGGGCCGAGCAAAGGGGCGTGGAGGACCGGAGTGTGCCCACGGGCCTTAGTTTGATGACCCCTGATCTATATCTTATACCACAGAGTGAATAAATTCAGGTCATTCATCGGACTTGTATCCATACAGTTTCTTTTTACTTGTTTACATTTATAAATCCTTTTCTTAACGTCTTGTCAAAATCCTCTCTTCAGTATTTTAGGACAGGTCCCCAGACTTAAGAATTCACTTGTATCTCCTTTTATTATACAACACAAAAGTCTTTTTAATGGGAATAGTTGCAGTATTTATTTATTTTTTTGTACCGAACAGTGAAGTTTGGTTATTTTTTATCACCATTGCAGGAAAATTGTTGAGCAGACACAAAACCATAACATACTTGAGAATATCTTTATAGGACATTTTACAAGTTGAAGTCACATATTTCCAATCAAAATCTATGTTTTTCGGAGCACAGCCACATGTTTCTTACATTGTATACTAGGGATGGAACGATATCCAATTCTCTCGATACGATATTTTCACCATAAGCATCTCACGGTACGATATTTATTGTGATATTTTATGTAGGCCTACAAAATTGTGAATATGCTACTTTTCTCTCATCATGATCCAAATAATTAAGATTTAAAAGTGCTAAATAACCGTTATTTCAACATGTAGATTGGACTGAAACAGCGCAAAGGATCATGGTCTATGTAGTTCCCTGTTTTTAGCTGTTGCTGCACCATAATGATGAATTTAAGCAAATAAACTTGTGATTTGATATATTGTGATGGCCCACGATATTATTGTGAGACTTTGGACGATACGATATCACGATATTTAGTTTATTGTTACATCCATTCTGTATACATAAGACAGAACAGCCCTTATCATATTTCCTACTATGGAGTTGTTCGCAACTTGTGTACAGCTTTAGATTTCGTGCTGCTCTGTGCCACTGTTCTGTGTTTCGATCCTGGATGTCTTTGAAACCATCTTTCAGTCCCGTATATGGTCTTGCCGCGTCCAGTAGCTCACGGTGAGACGCTGTCCTCTTTTCTCTAATAGGACACAGAAATATGCAGAGAGAGACGCCCCCTCGCCCCCTGGTGGTCTGACCCTGAACCTGACCCACGGGACCACAGCTGCATGTCACTCTCAGTCAATTAAAACAGGACCGAAGGCGACTCTTATGGAGACAGGAGCGGCAGGGGCAGTGGGGGTGACAGGGGCGACAAGGGAGGAGGGGACACCGGTCGAACAGAGGAAACAAGGGAGCAAGGAAACAAGCAAGCAAGGAACTATATGAAAGAGCAAATCAAAATATCTGTGCTTCTTGGTGATCTTCAGATTCCAGAATGTGAAGTCATACTCCAGTATATTAATTTTATGGAAAATCATAAAATGTTAAGCTTGACAAGGAAGCTACACATTGATGATGCCACATTGCTGTTACGACCACGTGAACTGCTCTGTAGCCATTTTAGTTCAAGGGTCATTCCACTTGCTAAATCTTCGAATGCCCCCACCCGACCATCTCAGACTCAGTTTACACTAAAATGAAACCGCGTATCACCGTATCGGAAACGATCTGATCTGTGTCCAGACACGTCGTTTCTGTGTCCGCAATCAAAGTGTTCCCTGTCCACACAGCAATGCGAAACAGCCTGAAATGCTGGTCACGTGATCGGCTGGTGTCATGTCTTCACAACGTTCCGACGTCACGTGAGCGGTAAAAACAAGGAAGTCTGAAGTTGCAGCAGCTAATTTTGAGTCGAGGGAGATGGCAAGTGTAAAAACAGTCTTTTTTGTGGACCGACGACGAGGTTCAGTTGTTACTTAACGTAACACTGGATTTTAAGACGAGCATGGCTGCTCAGAGTGAGGACTGACTCGTTTCTGTGTCCGCAAGCCTTCCCTATCCACACAGCTTCGAGCATATTTTTTTTAACATTTTACAGCAACGAAACGTAAAAGAACATGGCTAATTTGCATAAACTAAGCGCTCAAAAAAACAGCTTGCTATTGTGCATTGACGCGGTTCAGCTCCTGTCAGACTAAAGGACACAACTCAGTGGATTATATGTGTTCTTTCTGTGACAGAGGGGTGTTCTGCTGATGGTGAGTCTGTTCTGTGCTTCTACCATTTTAGAGATGGTTCATGTTAAACTTTTCAGAGATTATACGTCTGCAGGTCGTACATATAGACCATATATATGAATATATTCTAGCCTCTTAGTGTTTTGGCGGTGAATTACTTCGCGGCGCATAGACCTACATCGGTGTATCAGCGTTTTCAGGTGTCCACACAGTGCCAGATCAGATCCGAACTCAGATGAATTCGTGGGAGCTGGCGGCACCAGATCGTTCCGTCGTCAGATTAGTTTGGATGAACACTACATCCGCAACAAAAATGATTCGAATATGTACTAGTGTGGACGGGGCCTCAGATTTGACTGAAAAAATTCTAGGAGGTTCACACACTTTCCAATAAGAAAAGTCCCAAATTTTAGTTCACAACTCCTTATAGTTTTGTCATTAAAAAACATTTTGTCAACCCACCTGACCTGTTTTGTGCAGTTTTCCAAGGAGCCATTTTCAGATTGTTGTATCTAAAAAACTATTTAAGGTCGGTCCTTCAAATTTTCAAGGGTTAAAATTTGACAAATGTACTTGTAGAATCTGAACTTTTACACATGTGCTTTTAATTTACCACAGATTTCTCGGGGCTTGAATCTGCTCGAAAATTCTCCTCTTCAAATCTGAGGGCATCTTTGAAGGACTGTGCAAAGTGCCATTTCAAAGACAGAGGTTTGATATTGAACATACACCTTCCCAAACATGCTGTGTACTTTGTGTTTCAAAACTGACCCTCTGTGATGAACGCTCTACAAGATATTAAGTGTTAAAAATGGAAGTTTTGAAAGATTCAGATATTTGGTGTGGAATGACCCTCAAATAAAAGTGGTTTTAAAGGTGCAATTATATGTTTGATTTCATGTGTCAGTACAGTGCATTTCAATTAAAGTTGAATATTATAAAAAGTAAAAAATCTGTGTAGTAACAATATAAAGCCAATTTGTGATTGAGACACGCTGCATTTATTTTACAGCTTATTGGGTACATGTTAATAGGAGGGTTGTCCCGATGGTGCTGTTTGTTTGCATGTTGCGCAGTGGAGTTGGTGCTTTTGGCCGTGAGGGTGGTAACAGCGGCATGAAGCGTCTATTGAGCGGTGGGACCGATGTTGCGATGCGAGCTCTGCTGTGGGTTTGTGGATGTGGTGGCGGTGCAGGGGAGTCGGGCTTCTGTCATCTTGTTTCTATTTGGTAAGATTTTGTATTATTTGGATTTCATGGGCAAGCCTAAATGTTTTAAATGTAATGCACATGCAAACATATAATATCAAATATATAAACTGTAGATTGTGCAGAGTCGAGTCTCAGGTCTGATCTGATTCTGGTCTGGTTCCTGTTCATTAAGTTTACCAAGTTACACATTCCAAGACCAGACTGTGAAAAGTCAAGATTTTCAACAATGATGGTTCATGGTTAGAAAAGTTAATATTTGATTTTTCACAAATTCAGCCCAAATACTACACATGAAATCAATACAGTCTGATCCCCCACACATCCTGGATCTTATTCTTTGCTCTTAGTTCATTTTATAAAGTTTTATAGAAGTATCGGATCGGGACTCGGTATCAGCAGATACTCAAAATCAAAGGACTCGAACTCGTGGGCAAAAAAAAAAAATGTGATCAGGACATTCCTAGTTAATAGCCTGATTCATCAGACGGTTTCACTTCGTAGAAACCGTCTGACCTCACAACATTAAGATTCGTTCGCTCGACGGAAGGCGGGTACTTTTTTATTTAACCAGTCACTGCTATTTGGTCATGACGTATGTAATAATGGGGCTAACTGCTATATTAAACTTTTCCCAAATCCTTAAGGAAGAAGGGCAATAACGTCTTTCCCCTTGATAAAATTCACCAAACATTCTGTGTTCCCGCTTTAAATCCTCGATCTTGTGAATCGTTGCCAACACTGAATCTGTGGCTGGTGCAGGGGTGCTCGCCAAGGTCATGTGGGTAGATCGCCGTTTCTCATCTCGGACTCGCGTTTGGACTCGGTCTTGTCTCTCACTCAAGGTCTGACACTCAACAAGTGTGATCATATTTCATCACGGCCGCTGCTGTTGGTAATAACCTTGTATCGGGGTGCAGGAGCGTGTGGGGCGTCTCAGTGCAGCCTGTGCGCTCATTTGAAACCTGCGGAGACTCTACGGCACATCACAAACACACACGCTCCCTATGCACGGCTCGTCTGCAACAGCGTGTGCCCTCGTGTACCAGCGTGCATCACAGGGAAGGTTCAACTTCCTAAACATCCTACCTGTCCATCTGCCTCACGTCAGCACGCCGCCCCTCGCCTTTTCACGCTCTCGCTCCTTCCTGCGTACAGCGAACACAAGCCCCTCCCACAGTGCGGCTGATTAGAAGAGCAAGACCAAACGTGAAGCAAAAACCAGTCTAAATTTGTGTTCCAGTGTTGGCACAAAGCAGGTCTACAGCATAGAGCAGATCTACAGAACAGACCTACTGCCACATTTGGCTGAAGTTTGCTGAACAAAAGTGCACAAATGCATCTGTGTTTGTCACGATGTGCGTTTGGTTTGGTAAACGTGCAGAGGCTGGTAAATATCACTGCAAAACCAGAAAAGAATGTAACTCCAGTTTGGAACTTTAAAAAACAGGTTTAAAAATCTTCCTTCACTTTTTTCACAGTTTTGTGTAAAGTGCCAGAGGAAGTTCTCTTAAAGAAGAGGTTCTCAAACTGTGGGGGAGGGTCCAAAAAAGGGGCACACAGTGTTTCAGTGCAGTTTGCTTGGCTTTCTATTAGGTAGATCATTAGTAGCTCACATGCTGAAAAAGTGTGAGCACCCCTGATCTAGTGTATTCTGATTCCTGACCTAGTCGCTGGAGAGAAATGAAATTGAGTGGAGGCACTAGGTGGCTCCAGCCAGGCTAAAGGGTTAAAGGAGCACATTGTAATTTATGTTTCATGTCTATGTTTCACTTTCACCTTTTCTTGCCACATCAATAAACCTGTGGACGATGATATAATGTCTTCCGAGTCTTGATGTCAAGCACATATAGAGAGGGCAGAAAAAGGAGTATCTGACAGAAGGTTCTTGTTTTTTTTACTGAGACTCTAAGTAAAGGATGCAGGTCAAATGGAGCAATACCATCTCTGCCTTGTCTACATCTCCAACCCTGTTTTTACCTGGACATGGATGAACTTTCCCTCCAACTGAACCACCGAGGCAAACTAGTCTTTATTTTGGAATGGCAAAAGCAGCTTCTGAAGTGCAGAATAAACTTATGTAGAATCTGAAGGGAGAAAATGGAAACAAAAATCTAGTCTACAGAGTCTTCAGAAGAGATCAACTTGTTTCATGTAGTTTTTGAAGACATGTTTTTGAACAACAAGACTAAATCTTTCATGTAATATTAGAATCCCAAACATTCATGATTCAATTGCTTCATACACAACATGAGCTTGGACGGCTTTGGAGCTGAGACGAAAAGATAAAAGACAGAAATGACTAAGGATGAACCGATGCAGCTTTTCAGTTCGATACCGATTCTGATACTGTAGTCTTAAGCATCTGCCAGAGCCTGAAATGAACCGATACCAGTGCACAGACTAAATTGAGCGTTTATATCCTTCACATCCAACACATGTTTTTTAGATAACAGCATCAGATCAGTCCATTCCTACAAATGATTAAACTTCTTCTTTTCTTTAGATTGTCTTTAATGTTTATTGTGCAATGTTGTGTTCAGTTATTAATCATTTTTATTAGCAACGATACAGTTTTCCCACAATATGATATGTACACAGGTCATGATATTGATTTGATTTTGATACGTTTTAAGATGCAAATCTTACGTAATTTTTTTTCTGTTAATGAGTGTAATATAATAACACTATGATGTTAATGAAAGAATCCATACACAATACATTACTGTATAGTTGCAGTCTATATGTGAAGTGTTTTAGTTCATGTGGTTCAATGCTTTACAGTATTTTATTCAGTGAAAATAAGAACAGAGTTTCTCAGGCTGTTTTATATTTGATAATAGAGCCAGTCTACTCTTCATATAGAATGTAGGGGAGTTACACGGTCAGACTTTTCCTTCTTTGATGATGATTTGATGATTTCTTTTCCTCCTGAGTCTCACTGTGTGCACATGTCTCCTCCAACAGAGACAGTACGTGGCTCCTCCCACACTGCCCTGCTACAGTCTGTGACACACACTGCACTCACCCATCATTCTTCTGAACCCTCAAACTTATATTACATAGAAATACAATTTTCTGACAAAAACTTATGAGATAAAGTCTAAGAAAAAGATGTGTATATAGTGAGTCGTGTAGCATGTGCGTATACGAGCGCATTTGATTAAAGCCAATGTGAAGCCAAACGTGATTTTAAAATATTTAAAAGTTTTAAAATAATTTTTTATATTTTTAACCATTTTATTAAAAATATTAAGAATCCACCCTAATAAATGAATAAAACATTTCATTCATTTATTTGTTTGAGTCAGGTACAACAAAATTCAAAAATAATAACCAAAATAGTGATATGTACATGAATATATTTGGGAGTAGGATGAAGTTTAAAAAACTTACGGAATCCTACCCTAACTGTTTTACATAATCACGTGATTCACTTTTTTTCTTTTTTTTTTAAATCACCTTTGATGACGTACCTGTCATTTGCAAAAATATCCCACATATATACAAAAACTATCCACACCATACTATACATTTACACACATATGTAACACATAAAAATACATATATCCAATATATAATATTTTGCACATATATACACTCATATACAAATGCAGAAACATATTTTCGTTTATGGTCGTACAACTAAAATAATGTAATCGTAGGCACAAAGTTTATCATTTATGATCATATAAAATAAATAGTAATGGGAATGTTACAATTTAGGATTTTTTTTTTCATTTATGATTGTACCAAAATAAACAATGTATTGTTATGATCAAACCAAGGTAAAAAGTAAAAAAGTTAAAGAAGTCCCTATGAAGCTGTTTTCTTGCTGTGTCTGAGGACGCTTAAATAAGTGTTTTCCTTTCAGTCCAAGATAAATGACAACAGAGCGCATGAAAGGATACGTACATATCAACCAAACATGTGTATCGAATCGTGAGTCCAGTATCGAGTGATTTGATATTTTAACCTGATTTCAGGTTACCCATTCTTTCTCCCAGTAGTGCTGGTTTTCAACAACTGCTCAATGTCTGTTCGGAGTCTGGACATTTTACATAATGCAGAAAGAATGTTGTTCTAATATGTCAGACCAAAAGGGACAAGAATCTCTATTTCCCAGACTTTTATCTGTCTGGCCTAATTTTATACATGTGCACCAAAACTACATATTTCATCACAGAATAGGTCACAATTATTCCGAAAATGATATAATCTTATTGTTAAAGGACATTATGCTGAATTAGCTTTTGTGAGCTGTTATCAACGTTATGAGACCAAAATCATACCTGGAGCTGCATTTACCTTCTTTAAGGCTGTTTACGAGTCCGCCTTGCTTTGAGGATCAGTAAATTTCCCCTGGACTGTTGCCATCAAACCTCATCCACAACAACTGCGTGCTCATATTGGCATGCCGGTCACGTAGCATACATGACTGATTTATTTATTTTTCCCCGTGGTTCACTCTCGCTGCTGCTCGTACGGCACGGCAACACCAAATCCCACTGATGTGTGTTTCTATAGATGCATTCATTTAAAAGGCTCATATCACTCTATTTCCTGATCTATGTTAGAATGTTTCCTCATCACAAACAGACCTGGAGTTGTGTTTTGTTTCATTCATTCACACAAATCCTGCATATTTAGGTTGAGTTCTTCTCTCAAACTGAAAAATGATGTCATGTGGTAATACGGGAAGTGCTCCACTGTGTTTTTAAACTCTGGACACCTTCCGCAGTAGAAACGTGTGGGTGATTTCAGGCCTATGTCTCTACTAAACAACAGGTAAAAGGAGGTGTTAACTTGAAAACTATCACTTCATGACATCACAACAGAACATTTTGAGTCGTCAGATGAAGGGAAGAGGTTGAGCGCTTCACTGGGTCATAAAAAAAGTATGTATCCCTTTCTAAAAAATACTGGGCACAGTACTAACCTGAGGCACACCGACTAAATATATTGTAAGTCCTTTATTACATGGAGAGACGCCAGCGTGTTTGGACCAACAAGATGGTCTTCGTCAGGGCATGAGAGAGAAACAGGATCCACGGGGGTCGTTAAATACAATTACATATCAATCACACGACAAGATCACCATTCTAAAGGAAAAAGAAACAAAAAAGACTGGCGGAAAAAAAAATGAGAAAAGTACAATGCTAACTGGATTATGTCTAACTGCAAATAATAACACTTGAATAAAAATGTGATCACAAAAAAATAAA